>NC_092235.1:32003230-32213230 GCF_036320965.1 Panulirus ornatus | reverse complement strand
GGTAAACCATGGAAAGCTGTGTAGGTATGTATATTTGCGTGTGTGGACGTGTGTATGGTAATGTGTATGGGGGGGGGGGCCATTTCTTTCGTCTGTTTCCTTGCGCTACCTCGCAAACGCGGGAGACAGCGACAAAGTATAAAAAAAAAAAAAGAATATATATATGTATATATATATATATATATTTATATATATATATATATATATATATATATATATATATATATATATATATATATATATATATATATATATATATATATATATATATATATATATATATATATATATATATATATTTTCTCCCCATTCCCTGGGGACAGGGGAGAAAGAATACTTCACACGTATTCCTAGCGTGTCGTAAAACGCGAGTAGAAGGGGAGGGAACGAGGGACGGGAAATCCTCCCCTCTTGTTTTTGATTTTTCAAAAGAAGGAACAAAGAAGGGGGCACAGTGAGGATTTCCCTCAAAGGCTTAGTCCTCTGTTCTTAACGTTACCCCGGGAGATGGCGAATAGTATGAAAAAATGAATATATATATATATATATATATATATATATATATATATATATATATATATATATATATATATATATATATATATATATATATATATATATATATATATATATATATATATATATATATATATATATATATATATATATATATATATATATATATATATATATATATATAGGGGAGAAAGAATACTTCCCAAGCATTCCTCACGTGTCGTAGGCGACTAAAGGGGACGGGAGCGGGGGGCTAGAAACCCTCCACTCCTTGTATTTTCACTTTCTCAAAGGGGAAACAGAAGAAGGAGTCACGCGTAGAGGGCTCATCCTCCTCGAATCCTCACACTGCGGTGTCTAAATGTGTGTGGATGTAACCAAGATGAGAAAAACGGAGAGATAGGTAGTATGTTTGAGGAAAGGAACCTGGATGTTTTGGCTCTGAGTGAAGCGAAGCTCAAGGGTAAAGTGGAAGATTGCTTTAGGAAAGTCTTTGGAGTAAAGTCAGGGGTTAGTGAGAGGACAAGAGCAAGAAAGGAGTAGCAATACTCCTGAAACAGGAGTTGTGGGAGTATGTGATAGAGTGTAAAAAAAGTAAATTCTAGATTGATATGAATAAAACTGAAAGTTGATGGAGAGATATGGGTGATTATTGGTGCATATGCACCTGGGCATGAGAAGAAAGATCATGAGAGGCAAGTGTTTTGGGAGCAGCTGAATGAGTGTGTTAGTGATTTTGATGCACAAGACGGGGTTATAGTGATGGGTGATTTGAATGCAAAGGTGAGTAATGTGGCAGTTGAGGGAATAATTGGTATACATGGGGTGTTCAGTGTTGTAAAAGAAAATGGTGAAGAGCTTGTAGATTTATGTGCTGAAAAAGGACTGGTGATTGGGAATACCTGGTTTAAAAAGCGAGATATACATAAGTATACGTATGTAAGTAGGAGAGATGGCCAGAGAGCGTTATTGGTCTACGTGTTAATTGATAGGGGCGCGAAAGAGACTTTTGGATGTTAATGTGCTGAGAGGTGCAACTGGAGGGATGTCTGATCATTTTCTTGTGGAGGCGAAGGTGAAAATTTCTAGGGGTTTTCAGAAAAGATAAGAGAATGTTGGGGTAAAGAGAGTGGTGAGAGTAACTGAGCTTGGGAAGCAGACTTGTGTGAGGAAGTACCGAGACACTGAGTACAGAATGGAAAAAGGTGATAACAAAGGAGGTAAGGGGAGTGGAGGAGGAATGGGATATATTTAGAGAAGCAGTGATGGCTTGCGCAAGAGATGCTTGTGGCATGAGAAGCGTGGGAGGTGGGTTGCTTAGAAAGGGTAGTGAGTGGTGGGATGAAGAAGTAAGATTATTAGAGAAAGAGAAGAGAGAGGCATTTCGACGATTTTGGACGATTTTTGCAGGGAAAAAATGTAAATGAGTGGCAGATGTATAAAAGAAAGAGGCAGGAGGTCAAGAGAAAGGTGCAAGAGGTGAAAAACAGGGCAAATGAGATTTGGGGTGATAGAGTATCATTAAATTTTAGGGAGAATAAAAAGATGTTCTGGAAGGAGGTAAATAAAGTGCGTAAGACAAGGGAGCAAATGGGAACTTCAGTGATGGGGGCTATTGGGGAGGTGATAACAAGTAGTGGTGATGTGAGAAGGAAATGGAATGAGTATTCTGAAGGTTTGCTGAATATGTTTTATGATAGAGTGGCAGATAGAGGGTGTTTTGGTCAAGGCGGTGTGCAAAGTGAGAGTGTTAGGGAATATGATTTGGTAAACAGAGAAGAGGTAGTAAAAGCTTTGCGGAAGATGAAAGCCGGCAAGGCAGCAGGTTTGGATGGTATTGCAGTGGAATTTATTAAAAAAAGAGGTGACTGTATTGTTGACTGGATGGTAAGGTTATTCATGTATGTATGATTCATGGTGAGGTGCCTGAGGATTGGCGGAATGCTTGCATAGTGCCATTGTAGAAAGTCAAATTTCAGGGGTATAAGTTTGTTGAGTATTCCTGGTAAATTATATGGGAGGGTATTGATTGAGAGGGTGAAGGAATGTACAGAGCATCATATAGTGGAAGAGCAGTGTGGTTTCAGAAGTGGTAGAGGATGTGTGGATCAGATGTTTACTTTGAAGAATGTATGTGAGAAATACTTAGAAAAGCAAATGTATTTGTGTGTAGCATTTATGGATCTAGAGAAGGCATATGATAGAGTTGATAGAGATGCTCTGGGGAAGGTATTAAGAATATATGGTGTGGGAGGCAAGTTGTTAGAAGCAGTGAAAAGTTTTTATCGAGGATGTAAAGCATGTGTACGTGTAGGAAGAGAGGAAAGAGATTGGTTCTCAGAGAATGTAGGCTTGCGGCAGGTGTGTGCGATGTCTCCATGGTTGTTAGAGAGGTGAATGCATGAGTTTTGGAAAGAAGGGCAAGTATGCAGTCTGTTGTGGATAAGGGAACTTGGGAAGTGAGTCAGTTGTTGTTCGCTGATGATACAGCGCTGGTGGCTGACTCATGTAAGAAACTGCGGGAGTTGGTGACTGAGTTTGGTAAAGTATGTGAAAGAAGAACGTTGAGAGTAAATGTGAATAAGGGCACGGTTATTAGGTACAGTAGGGTTGGAGGTCAAGTCAATTGGGAGGTAAGTTTGAATGGAGAAAAACTGGAGGAAGTAAAGTGTTTTAGATTTCTGGGAGTGGATCTGGCAGCGGATGGAAGCATGGAAGCGGAAGTGAGTCACAGGGTTGGGGAGTGGGCGAAAATTCTAAGAGCCTTGTTTCCCATTTTAGAAAGTAAAAAAAAAAATACAAGGAGGGTAGGATTTCTGGCCTCCCGCTCCCGTTATAAAAATATATATATATATTTTTTTTTTCTTTTTCTGTCGCTGTCTCCCGCGTTTGCGAGGTAGCGCAAGGAAACAGATGAAAGAAATGGCCCAACCCACCCCAATACACATGTATATACATACGTCCACACACGCAAATATACATACCTACACAGCTTTCAATGGTTTACCCCAGACGCTTCACATACCCTGATTCAATCCACTGACAGCACGTCAACCCCGGTATACCACATCGCTCCAATTCACTCTATTCCTTGCCCTCCTTTCACCCTCCTGCATGTTCAGGCCAAGATCACACAAAATCCTTTTCACTCCATCCTTCCACCTCCAATTTGGTCTCCCTCTTCTCGTTCCCTCCACCTCCGACACATATATCCTCTTGGTCAATCTTTCCTCACTCATTCTCTCCATGTGACCAAACCATTTCAAAACACCATCTTCTGCTCTCTCAACCACGCTCTTTTTATTTCCACACATCTCTCTTACCCTTACGTTACTTACTCGATCAAACCACCTCACACCACACATTGTCCTCAAACATCTCATTTCCAGACCATCCATCCTCCTGCGCACCACTCTATCCATAGCCCACGCCTCGCAACCATACAACGTTGTTGGAACAATTATTCCTTCAAACATACCCATTTTTGCTTTCCGAGATAATGTTCTCGACTTCCACACATTCTTCAAGGCTCCCAGAATTTTCGCCCCCTCCCCCATCCTATGATCCACTTCCGCTTCCATGGTTCCATCCGCTGCCAGATCCACTCCCAGATATCTAAAACACTTTACTTCCTCCAGTTTTTTCCATTCAAACTCACCTCCCAATTGACTTGACCCTCAACCCTACTGTACCTAATAACCTTGCTCTTATTCACATCTACTCTTAACTTTCTTCTTTCACACACTTTACCAAACTCAGTCACCAGCTTCTGCAGTTTCTCACATGAATGAGCCACCAGCGCTGTATCATCAGCGAACAACAACTGACTCACTTCCCAAGCTCTCTCATCAACAACAGACTTCATACTTGCCCCTCTTTCCAAAACTCTTGCATTCACCTCCCTAACAACCCCATCCATAAACAAATTAAACAACCATGGAGACATCACACACCCCTGCCGCAAACCTACATTCACTGAGAACCAATCACTTTCCTCTCTTCCTACACGTACACAAGCCTTACATCTTCGATAAAAACTTTTCACTGCTTCTAACAACTTGCCTCCCACACCATATATTCTTAATACCTTCCAAGAGCATCTCTATCAACTCTATCATATCCCTTCTTCAGATCCTTAAATGCTACATACAAATCCATTTGCTTTTCTAAGTATTTCTCACATACATTCTTCAAAGCAAACACCTGATCCAGACATCCTCTACCACTTCTGAAACCACACTGCTCTTCCCAAATCTGATGCTCTGTACCTGCCTTCACGCTCTCAATCAATACCCTCCCATATAATTTACCAGGAATACTCAACAAACTTATACCTCTGTAATTTGAGCACTCACTCTTATCCCCTTTGCCTTTGTACAATGGCACTATGCACGCATTCCACCAATCCTCAGGCACCTCACCATGAGTCATACATACATTGAATAACCTTACCAACCAGTCAACAATACAGTCACCCCCTTTTTTAATAAATTCCACTGCAATACCATCCAAACCTGCTGCCTTGCCGGCTTTCATCTTCCGCAAAGCTTTTACTACCTTTTCTCTGTTTGCCAAATCATTTTCCCTAACCCTCTCACTTTGCACACCACCTCGACCAAAACACCCTATATCTGCCACTCTATCATCAAACACATTCAACAAACCTTCAAAATACTCACTCCATCTCCTTCTCACATCACCACTACTTGTTATCACCTTCCCATTTGCGCCCTTCACTGAAGTTCCCATTTGCTCCCTTGTCTTACGCACTTTATTTACCTCCTTCTAGAACATCTTTTTATTCTCCCTAAAATTTAATGATACTCTCTCACCCCAACTCTCATTTGCCCTTTTTTTCACCTCTTGCAACTTTCTCTTGACCTCCTGTCTCTTTCTTTTATACATCTCCCACTCAATTGCATTTTTCCTTGCAAAAATCGTCCAAATGCCTCTCTCTTCTCTTTCACTAATACTCTTACTTCTTCATCCCACCACTCACTACCCTTTCTAATCAACCCATCTCCCACTCGTCTCATGCCACAAGCATCTTTTGCGCAATCCATCACTGATTCCGTAAATACATATATATATATATATATATATATATATATATATATATATATATATATATATATATATATATATATATATATATATATATATATATATATATATATATATATATGAATCAAGGCATGTGAAGCGTCTGGGGTAAACCATGGAAAGCTGTGTAGGTATGTATATTTGCGTGTGTGGACGTGTGTATGTACATGTGTATGGGGGGGGGTTGGGCCATTTCTTTCGTCTGTTTCCTTGCGCTACCTCGCAAACGCGGGAGACAGCGACAAAGTATAAAAAAAAAAAAAAAAAAAAAAAAAAATATATATATATATATATATATATATATATATATATATATATATATATATATATATATATATATATATATATATATGGTGGCTAATTCATGTGAGAAACAGCAGAAGCTGGTGACTGAGTTTGTTAAAGTGTGTGAAAGAAGAAAGTTAAGAGTAAATGTGAATAAGAGCAAGGTTATTAGGTACAGTAGGGTTGAGGGTCAAGTCAATTGGGAGGTAAGTTTGAATGGAGAAAAACTGGAGGAAGTAAAGTGTTTTAGATATCTGGGAGTGGATCTGCCAGCGGATGGAACCATGGCAGCAGAAGTGGATCATATGGTGGGGGAGGGGGCGAAAATCCTGGGAGCCTTGAAGAATGTGTGGAAGTCGAGAACATTATCTCGGAAAGGAAAAATGGGTATGTTTGAAGGAATAGTGGTTCCAACAATTTTGTATGGTTGCGAGGCGTGGGCTATGGATAGAGTTGTGCTCAGGAGGGTGGATGTGCTGGAATTGAGATGTATGAGGACAATATGTGGTTTGAGGTGGTTTGATCGAGTAAGTAATGTAAGGGTAAGAGAGATGTGTGGAAATAAAAAGAGTGTGGTTGAGAGGGGAGAAAAGGGTGTTTTTAAATGGTTTGTTCACATGGAGAGAATGAGTGGGGAAAGACTGACCAAGAGGATATATGTGTCAGAGGTGGAGGGAACGAGGAGAAGTGGGAGACTTAATTTTAGATGGAAAGATGGAGTGAAAAAGATTTTGAGTGATCGGGGCCTGAACATGCAGGAGGGTGAAAGGCGTGAAAGGAATAGAGTGAATTGGAACGATGTGTTATACCGGGGTCGACGTGCTGTCAATGGATTGAACCAGGGCATGTGAAGCGTCTGGGGTAAACCATGGAAAGTGTGTGGGGCCTGGATGCGGAAAGTGAGCTGTGGTTTCGGTGCATTATTACATGACAGCTAGAGACTGAGTGTGAACGAATTGGGCCTTTGGTGTCTTTTCTAGCGCTACATCGCACACATGAGGGGGGAGAGGGTTGTTATTCGATGTGTGGCGAGGTGGCGATGGGAAGAAATAAAGGCAGACAGTATGAATTATGTACATGTGAATATATGCATATGTCTGTGTGTGTATATGTGTGTACATTAAGATGTATAGATATATGTATATTTGCGAGTGTGGATGTGTATGTATATACTTGTGTATGTGGGCGGGTTTGGCCATTCTTTCGTCTGTTTCTTTGCGCTACCTCACCAACGCGGGAGACGGCGACAAAGCAAAATGAATAAGCAATAATATACATATATATATATATATATATATATATATATATATATATATATATATATATATATATATATATATATATATATATATATATATATATATATATATATATATATATATATACATATATATATATATATATATATATATATATATATATATATATATATATATATATATATATATATATATATATATATATATATATATATATATATATATATATATATGTATTATTCCTGGAGATAGGGGAGAAAGAATACTTCCCACGTATTCCCTGCGTGTCGTAGAAGGCGACTAAAAGGCGAGGGAGCGCGGGGCTGGAAATCCTCCAGTCTCGTTTTTTTTTAATTTTCCAAAAGAAGGAACAGAGAACGAGGCCAGGTGAGGATATTCCATCAGAGGCCCAGTCCTCTGTTCTTAACGCTTCCTTGCTAACGCGGGAAATGGCGAATAGTTTGAAAGAAAAAAAGAATATATATATATATATATATATATATATATATATATATATATATATATATATATATATATATGTATATATATACATATATATATATATATATATATATATATATATATATATATATATATATATATATATATATATTTTTTATACGATTCGCCATTTCCCGCATTTGCGAGGTAGCGTTAAGAACAGAGGACTGGGCCTTAGAGGGAAAATCCTCACATGGCCCCCTTCTCTGTTCATTCTTTTGGAAAATTAAAAAAAAACGAGAGGGGAGGATTTCCAGCCACCCGCTCCCTCCCCTTTTAGTCGCCTTCTACGACACGCAGGGAATACGTGGGAAGTATTCTTTCTCACCTATCCCCAGGGATAATATATATATATATATATATATATATATATATATATATATATATATATATATATATATATATATATATATATATATATATATATATAAATATATATATATATATATATATATATATATATATATATATATATATATATATATATATATATATATATAGATATAGATAAATATTTTTTTTTTTTTTTTTTTTTTTTTTTTATACTTTGTCGCTGTCTCCCGCGTTTGCGAGGTAGCGCAAGGAAACAGACGAAAGAAATGGCCCAACCCCCCCCATACACATGTACATACACACGTCCACACACGCAGATATACATACCTACACAGCTTTCCATGGTTTACCCCGGACGCTTCACATGCCTTGATTCAATCCACTGACATCACGTCAACCCCTGTATACCACATCGCTCCAATTCACTCTATTCCTTGCCCTCCTTTCACCCTCCTGCATGTTCAGGCCCCGATCACACAAAATCCTTTTCACTCCATCTTTCCACCTCCAATTTGGTCTCCCTCTTCTCCTCGTTCCCTCCACCTCCGACACATATATCCTCTTGGTCAATCTTTCCTCACTCATTCTCTCCATGTGCCCAAACCATTTCAAAACACCCTCTTCTGCTCTCTCAACCACGCTCTTTTTATTTCCACACATCTCTCTTACCCTTACGTTACTTACTCGATCAAACCACCTCACACCACACATTGTCCTCAAACATCTCATTTCCAGCACATCCATCCTCCTGCGCACAACTCTATCCATAGCCCACGCCTCGCAACCATACAACATTGTTGGAACCACTATTCCTTCAAACATACCCATTTTTGCTTTCCGAGATAATGTTCTCGACTTCCACACATTCTTCAAGGCTCCCAGAACTTTCGCCCCCTCCCCCACCCTATGATCCACTTCCGCTTCCATGGTTCCATCCGCTGCCAGATCCACTCCCAGATATCTAAAACACTTCACTTCCTCCAGTTTTTCTCCATTCAAACTCACCTCCCAATTGACTTGACCCTCAACCCTACTGTACCTAATAACCTTGCTCTTATTCACATTTACTCTTAACTTTCTTCTTTCACACACTTTACCAAACTCAGTCACCAGCTTCTGCAGTTTCTCACATGAATCAGCCACCAGCGCTGTATCATCAGCGAACAACAACTGACTCACTTCCCAAGCTCTCTCATCCCCAACAGACTTCATACTTGCCCCTCTTTCCAAAACTCTTGCATTCACCTCCCTAACAACCCCATCCATAAACAAATTAAACAACCATGGAGACATCACACACCCCTGCCGCAAACCTATATTCACTGAGAACCAATCACTTTCCTCTCTTCCTACACGTACACATGCCTTACATCCTCGATAAAAACTTTTCCCTGCTTCTAACAACTTGCCTCCCACACCATATATTCTTAATACCTTCCACAGAGCATCTCTATAAACCCTATCATATGCCTTCTCCAGATCCATAAATGCTACATACAAATCCATTTGCTTTTCTAAGTATTTCTCACATACATTCTTCAAAACAAACACCTGATCCACACATCCTCTACCACTCCTGAAACCACACGCCTCTTCCCCAATCTGATGCTCTGTACATGCCTTCATCCTCTCAATCAATATCCTCCCATATAATTTACCACGAATACTCAACAAACTTATACCTCTGTAATTTGAGCACTCACTCTTATCCCCTTTGCCTTTGTACAATGGCACTATGCACGCATTCCGCCAATCCTCAGGCACCTCACCATGAGTCATACATACATTAAATAACCTTACCAACCAGTCAACAATACAGTCACCCCCTTTTTTAATAAATTCCACTGCAATACCATCCAAACCTGCTGCCTTGCCGGCTTTCATCTTCCGCAAAGCTTTTACTACCTCTTCTCTGTTTACCAAATCATTTTCCCTAACCCTCTCACTTTGCATACCACCTCGAACAAAACACCCTATATCTGCCACTCTATCATCAAACACATTCAACAAACCTTCAAAATACTCACTCCATCTCCTTCTCACATCACCACTACTTGTTATCACCTCACCATTTGCGCCCTTCACTGAAGTTCCCATTTGCTCCCTTGTCTTACGCACTTTATTTACCTCCTTCCAGAACATCTTTTTATTCTCCCTAAAATTTAATGATACTCTCTCACTCCAACTCTCATTTGCCCTTTTTTTCACCTCTTGCACCTTTCTCTTGACCTCCTGTCTCTTTCTTTTATACATCTCCCACTCAATTTCATTTTTCCCTGCAAAAATCGTCCAAATGCCTCTCTCTTCTCTTTCACTAATACTCTTACTTCTTCATCCCACCACTCACTACCCTTTCTAATCAACCCACCTCCCACTCTTCTCATGCCACAAGCATCTTTTGCGCAATCCATCACTGATTCCCTAAATACATCCCATTCCTCCCCCACTCCCCTTACTTCCATTGTTCTCACCTTTTTCCATTCTGTACTCAGTCTCTCCTGGTACTTCCTCACACAAGTCTCCTTCCCAAGCTCACTTACTCTCACCACACTCTTCACCCCAACATTCACTCTTCTTTTCTGAAAACCCATACAAATCTTCACCTTAGCCTCCACAAGATAATGATCAGACATCCCTCCAGTTGCACCTCTCAGCACATTAACATCCAAAAGTCTCTCTTTCGCGCGTCTGTCTATTAACACGTAATCCAATAACGCTCTCTGGCCATCTCTCCTACTTACATAAGTATACTTATGTATATCTCGCTTTTTAAACCAGGTATTCCCAATCATCAGTCCTTTTTCAGCACATAAATCTACAAGCTCTTCACTATTTCCATTTACAACACTGAAAAATGGGTATGTTTGAAGGAATAGTGGTTCCAACAATGTTGTATGGTTGCGAGGCGTGGGCTATGGATAGAGTTGTGCGCAGGAGGATGGATGTGCTGGAAATGAGATGTTTGAGGACAATATGTGGTGTGAGGTGGTTTGATCGAGTAAGTAACGTAAGGGTAAGAGAGATGTGTGGAAATAAAAAGAGCGTGGTTGAGAGAGCAGAAGAGGGTGTTTTGAAATGGTTCGGGCACATGGAGAGAATGAGTGAGGAAAGATTGACCAAGAGAATATATGTGTCGGAGGTGGAGGGAACAAGGAGAAGAGGGAGAGCAAATTGGAGGTGGAAAGATGGAGTGAAAAGATTTTGTGTGATCGGGGCCTGAACATGCAGGAGGGTGAAAGGAGGGCAAGGAATAGAGTGATTTGGAGCGATGTGGTATACCGGGGTTGACGTGCTGGCAGTGGATTGAATCAAGGCATGTGAAGCGTCTGGGGTAAACCATGGAAAGCTGTGTAGGTATGTATATTTGCGTGTGTGGACGTATGTATATACATGTGTATGGGGGTGGGTTGGGCCATTTCTTTCGTCTGTTTCCTTGCGCTACCTCGCAAACGCGGGAGACAGCGACAAAGCAAAAAAAAAAAGAAAAAATATATATATATATATATATATATATATATATATATATATATATATATATATATATATATATATATATATATATATAAATATATATATATATATATATGTATATATATATATATATATATATATATATATATATATATATATATATATATATATATATATATATATATATATATATATATATATATATGTATATATATACAAAAGATTTGTAGTAGCTATGAACACCTTAAAAATAGACAAGGTTATACATATTACTAAAGCAGATAAGGCTAACGTCGTTGTGATCTTAGACAACAGTAACTATTTATCTAAAATGAATGATCTTCTAAATGATAACACAACATATTCTAAACTTAGTAAAAATCCTTAGAAGCAGTTGGTTCCAATTTCAGTAAAGAAATAAAGTTCTTGTTGAAAGGTAGCATTTCTCTTATCAAAAGTATGTCATCTTTGTCCCCTTTATTGCCATATATGTATAGACATATACATATATAAACAGAATTTTCCAGGAAGTGAGTTTAGTAGGCTCCATCACATATAAATTGTCAAAAGGGCTAGTTTCTTTCATAGGTTCTTTAGTGAGTAAGGTATCAAATTCTGATATCCTGAACAATGTACATTTAGTCAACAAGCTGAGCAATATCAGTGTTAATTTTGCTTTCAAACTAGTTAGCTATGATGTGTCCTCACTTTTCACTAAAGTTTCAGTTGTTGACCTTTTAGAATATTTATTTGATGTCTTGGATGATATTCATTTACCTATTTCAAAGTCTGTTTTCATTGAACTGATGAAATTATGTATAAAAGAATGTGTATTTCAATTCAGTGGAGATTTCTATGCTGAAAAACTTGGTATGACAATGGGTAACCTTCTATTACCTGTACTAAGTCATATTTATATGGAATTTTTTGAAATAAAATCATTAAAGAATATCTTACCTTCTAATGCAATTTGGTTTAGATATATATATGATGTTCTTTGTGTTTAGTCAATAAATGAAAATTTACAAATATTTCTCCCCTTACTTAACAATTTAGTACCTTCCATCAAATTTACTGTAGAGAATGAAAATAATGGTATGTTACCATTTTTAGATTCCATGATCCATAGGCAAGGAAACAAATTAAGTTTAGCATATACAGAAAACCTACTAATGTATGCTCATATATCCATTATTTCTCATCTCAACATGACAGAGTTAAGTTATCATCATTTCAATCTATGTCCCTGAGGGCATTACGTATTTGTAGTACAGAGTTTATTGATGATGAAATTAAGAATATATATTCTATTGGATCTAAGTTAACGTACCCTAGATCTTTCATTGATAAATTTCTTAAGTTAGCAAAGAAATCATCTAGTAGATTTGAACCCAAACCTCCAATTGACACCAAGAATCTTTTAGTTCTCCGTTTTAATAATACTTTCCCTTTATTTACCATGTTGCTTAAATCCTATAATGTAAATATTGCTTTCAGCAATAATAAAACTATAGAGAATATCTTAATCAGGAGTTCACCCAAAAATTCTCGTGGATATATCTATAAAGTGCCATGCGGATATTATCATAAATTTATGTTGGTCACACTGGTAAGGATCTTTCTGTTAGACTTAAACAACAAAAATATAGTATAAGAACGAGACAAGAATGAAATGCCTTGTTTAAACACGTTAGAAATTATGATCATTGTATTGACTGGAGTAATACAATCTCATTTATTAACTCTAACTCATTCACGACGAGAAATATCATTAAATCTTCTATTATTAAATACACAAAGAATTATAATCTTAATATTAGTGATGGTCCATACAAATTAGATAACTTTATTGTTGATAGAATTTATAAGATAAGTCTAAGAGCTCTCGTTGTATGTCTTGGACAATCGCATGATACCAAATGGTGTCCTAGCTTCGTCTCTTCGATGTATATCAACTGACTTATATTTCTCTCTTGTGTCTCCCCTAATGATGTGATAATTACAGAAAAGTGCTCTTGCGAACTTATCGTGTTTTATATATTTATTTATTTTGCTTTGTCGCTCTCCCGCGTTTGCGAAGTAGCGCAAGGAAACAGACGAAAGAAATGTCCCAACCCACCCCCATACACATGTATATACATACACGTCCACACACGTAAATGTACATACCTATACATCTCAATGTACATATATATATATATACTCACACAGACATATACATATATAACATGTACATAAATCATACTGTCTGCCTTTATTTATTCCCATCGCCACCTCGCCACAAATGGAATACCATCCCCCTCCACCCTCATGTGTGCGAGGTAGCGCCAGGAAAAGACAACAAAGGCCCCATTCGTTCACACTCAGTCTCTAGCTGTCATGCAATAATGCCCGAAACCACAGCTCCCTTTCCACATCCAGGCCCCACAGAACTTTCCATGGTTTACCCGAGATGCTTCACAAGCCCTGATTCAATCCACTGACAGCACGTCAACGCCGGTATACCACATCGATCCAATTCACTCTATTCCTTGCCCGCCTTTCACCCTCCTGCATGTTCAGGCCATGATCACTCAAAATCTTTTTCACTCCATCTTTTCACCTCCAATTTGGTCTCCCACTTCTCGTTCCCTCCACCTCCGACACATATATCCTCTTGGTCAATCTTTCCTCACTCATTCTCTCCATGTGCCCAAACCATTTCAAAACACCCTCCTCTGCTCTCTCAACCATGCTCTTTTTATTTCCACACATCTCTCTTACCCTTACATTACTTACTCGATCAAACCACCTCACAAAACACATTGTACTCAAACATCTCATTTCAAGCACATCCACCCGCCTGAGCACAACTCTATCCATAGCCCACGACTTGCAACCATACAACATTGTTGGAACCACTATTCCTTCAAACATACCCATTTTTGTTTTCCGAGATAATGTTCTCGACTTCCAAACATTCTTCAAGGCTCCGAGGATTTTCGCCCCCCTCCCCCACCCTATGATTCACTTCCGCTTCCATGGTTCCATCCGCTGCCAGATCCGCTCCCAGATTTCTAAAACACTTCACTTCTCCAGTTTTTCTCCATTCAAACTTACCTCCCAATTGACTTGACCCTCAACCCTACTGTACCTAATAACCTTGCTCTTATTCATATTTACTCTTAACTTTCTTCTTTCACACACTTTACCAAACTCAGTCACCAGCTTCTGCAGTTTCTCACAAGAATCAGCCACCAGCGCTGTATCATCAGCGAACAACAACTGACTCACTTCCCAAGCTCTCTCATCCACAACAGACTTCATACTTCCCCCTCTTTCCAAAACTCTTGCATTCACCTCCCTAACAACAACATCCATAACCAAATTAAACAACCATGAAGACATCACACACCCCTGCCGCAAACCTACATTCGCTGAGAACCAATCACTTTCCTCCCTTCCTACACGTACACATGCCTTACATCCTCGATAAAAACTTTTCACTGCTTCTAACAACTTGCCTCCCACAACATATATTCTTAATACCTTCCACAGAGCATCTCTAGCAACTCTATCATATGCCTTCTCCAGATCCATAAATGCTACATACAAATCCATTTGCTTTCCTAAGTATTTCTCACATACATTCTTCAAAGCAAACACCTGATCCACACATCCTCTACCACTTCTGAAACAACACTGCTCTTCCCCAATCTGATGCTCTGTACATGCCTTCACCCTCTCAATCAATACCCTGCCATATAATTTACCAGGAATACTCAACAAACATATACCTCTGTAATTTGAGCACTCACTCTTATCCCCTTTGCCTTTGTACAATGGCACTATGCACGGATTCCACCAATCCTCAGGCACCTCACCATGAGTCATACATACATTAAATAACCTTACCAACCAATCAACAATAGAGTCTTCCCCATTTTTAATAGATTCCACTGCAATATCATCCAAACGTGCTGCCCTTGCCGGCTTTCATCTTCCGCAAAGCTTTTACTACCTCTTCTCTGTTTACCAAATCATTTTCCCTAACCCTCTCACTTTGCACACCACCTCGACCAAAACACCCTATATCTGCCACTCTATCATCAAACACGTTCAAAAAATCTTCAAAATACTCACTCCATTTCCTTCTCACATCACCACTACTTGTTATCACCTCCCCATTAGCGCCCTTCACTGAAGTTTCCATTTGCTTCCTTGTCTTACGCACTTTATTTACCTCCTTCTAGAACATATTTTTATTATCCCTAAAATTTAATGATACTCTCTCACCCCAACTCTCATTTGCCCTCTTTTTCACCTCTTGCACCTTTCTCTTGACCTCCTGTCTCTTTCTTTTATACATCTCCCACTCAATTGCATTTTTTCCCTGCAAAAATCGTCCAAATGCCTCTCTCTTCTCTTTCACTAATAATCTTACTTCTTCATCCCACCATTCACTACCCTTTCTAATCAACCCACCTCCCACGCTTCTCATGCCACAAGCATCTTTTGCGCAATCCATCACAGATTCCCTAAATATATCCCATTCCTCCCCCACTCCCATTACCGCCTTTGTTCTCACCTTTTTCCATTCTGTACTCAGTCTCTCCTGATACTTCCTCACACAAGTCTCCTTCTTAAGCTCACTTACTCTCACCATCCCTCTTCACCCCAACATTCACTCTTCTTTTCTGAAAACCCATACAAATCTTCACCTTAGCCTCCACAAGATAATGATCAGACATCCCTCCAGTTGCACCTCTCAGCACATTAACATCCAAAAGTCTCTCTTTCGCGCGCCTGTCAATTAACACATAATCCAATAACGCTCTCTGGCCATCTCTCCTACTTACATACGTATACTTATGTATATCTCGCTTTTTAAACCAGGTATTCCCAATCACCAGTCCTTTTTCAGCACATAAATCTTCAAGCTCTTCACCATTTCCATTTACAACACTGAACACCCCATGTATACCAATTATTCCCTCAACTGCCACATTACTCACCTTTGCATTCAAATCACCCATCACTATAACACGGTCTTGTGCATCAAAACCACTAACACACTCATTCAACTGCTCCCAAAACACTTGCCTCTCATGATCTTTCTTCTCATGCCCATTTGCATATGCACCAATAATCACACATCTCTCTCCATCAACTTTCAGTTTTACCCATATTAATCGAGAATTTACCTTCTTACATTCTATCACATACTCCCACAACTCCTGTTTCAGGAGTACTGCTACTCCTTCCCTTGCTCTTGTCCTCTCACTAACCCCTGACTTTACTCCCAAGACATTCCCAAACCACTCCTCCCCTTCACCCTTGAGCTTCGTTTCACTCAGAGCCAAAACATCCAGGTCCCTTTCCTCAAACATACTACCTATCTCTCCTTTTTCACATCTTGGTTACATCCACACACATTTAGACACCCCAATCTGAGTCTACGAGAAGGATGAGCAATCCCCGCTTAACTCCTTTTGTTTCCCATTTTTAGAAAGTTAAAATACAAGGAGGGGGGGGATTTCTGGCCCTCCGATCCCGTCCTCTCTAGTCGCCTCCTACGACACGTGAGGAATGCGTGGGAAGTATTCTTTCACCCCTATCCCCAGGGATAATATATATATATATATATATATATATATATATATATATATATATATATATATATATATATATATATATATATATATATATATATATATATATATATATATATATATATATATATATATATATTATATATATCCCCTTTGCCTTTGTACAATGGCACTACGCACGCATTCCGCCAATCCTCAGGCACCTCACCATGAGTCATACATACATTAAATAACCTTACCAACCAGTCCACAATACAGTCACCCCCTTTTTTGATAAATTCCACTGCAATACCATCCAAACCTGCTGCCTTGCCGGCTTTCATCTTCCGCAAAGCTTTCACTACCTCTTCTCTGTTTACCAAATCATTTTCCCTAACACTCTCACTTTGCACACCACCTCGACCAAAACACCCTATATCTGCCACTCTATCATCAAACACATTGAACAAACCTTCAAAATACTCACTCCATCTCCTTCTCACATAACCACTACTTGTTATCACCTCCCCATTTGCGCCCTTCACTGAAGTTCCCATTTGCTCCCTTGTCTTACGCACCCTATTTACCTCCTTCCAGAACATCTTTTTATTCGCTCTAAAATTTAATGATACTCTCTCACCCCAACTCTCATTTGCCCTTTTTTTCACCTCTTGCACCTTTCTCTTGACCTCCTGTCTCTTTCTTTTATAGATCTCCCACTCAATTTCATTTTTTCCCTGCAAAAATCGTCCAAATGCCTCTCTCTTCTCTTTCACTAATACTCTTACTTCTTCATCCCACCACTCACTACCCTTTCTAATCAACCCACCTCCCACTCTTCTCATACCACAAGCATCTTTTGCGCAAGCCATCACTGATTCCCTAAATACATCCCATTCCTCCCCCACTCCCCTTACTTCCATTGTTCTCACCTTTTTCCATTCTGTACTCAGTCTCTCCTGGTACTTCCTCACACAGGTCTCCTTCCCAAGCTCACTTACTCTCACCACCCTCTTCACCCCAACATTCACTCTTCTTTTCTGAAAACCCATACAAATCTTCACCTTAGCCTCCACAAGATAATGATCAGACATCCCTCCAGTTGCACCTCTCAGCACATTAACATCCAAAAGTCTCTCTTTCGCACGCCTGTCAATTAACACGTAATCCAATAACGCTCTCTGGCCATCTCTCCTACTTACATAAGTATACTTATGTATATCTCGCTTTTTAAACCAGGTATTCCCAATCATCAGTCCTTTTTCAGCACATAAATCTACAAGCTCTTCACCATTTCCATTTACAACACTGAACACCCCATGTATACCAATTATTCCCTCAACTGCCACATTACTCACCTTTGCATTCAAATCACCCATCACTATAACCCGGTCTCGTGCATCAAAACCACTAACACACTCATTCAGCTGCTCCCAAAACACTTGCCTCTCATGATCTTTCTTCTCATGCCCAGGTGCATATGCACCAATAATCACCCACCTCTCTCCATCAACTTTCAGTTTTACCCATGCTAATTGAGAATTTACTTTCTTACATTCTATCACATACTCCCACAACTCCTGTTTCAGGAGTATTGCTACTCCTTCCCTTGCTCTTGTCCTCTCACTAACCCCTGACTTTACTCCCCAGACATTCCCAAACCACTCTTCCCCTTTACTCTTGAGCTTCGTTTCACTCAGAGCTAAAACATCCAGGTTCCTTTCCTCAAACATACTACCTATCTCTCCTTTTTTCACATCTTGGTTACATCCACACACATTTAGGCACCCCACTCTGAGCCTTCGAGGAGGATGAGCACTCCCCGCGTGACTCCTTCTTCTGTTTCCCATTTTAGAAAGTTAATACAAGGAGGGTGAAGGCATGTACAGAGCATCAGATCGGGGAAGAGCAGTGTGGTTTCAGAAGTGGTAGAGGATGTGTGGATCAGGTGTTTGCTTTCAAGAATGTGTGTGAGAAATACTTAGAAAAGCAAATGGATTTGTATGTAGCATTTATGGATCTGGAGAAGGCATATGACAGAGTTGATAGAGATGCTCTGTGGAAGGTATTAAGAATATATGGTGTGGGAGGAAAGTTGTTAGAAGGAGTGAAAAGTTTTTATCGAGGATGTAAGGCATGTGTATGTGTAGGAAGAGAGGAAAGTGATTGGTTCTCAGTGAATGTAGGTTTGCGGCAGGGGTGTGTGATGTCTCCATGGTTGTTTAATTTGTCTATGGATGGGGTTGTTAGGGAGGTAAATGCAAGAGTTTTGGAAAGAGCGGCAAGTATGAAGTCTGTTGGGGATGAGAGAGCTTGGGAAGTGAGTCAGTTGTTGTTCGCTGATGATACAGAGCTGGTGGCTGATTCATGTGAGAAAATGCAGAAGCTGGTGACTGAGTTTGGTAAAGTGTGTGCAAGAAGAAAGTTAAGAGTAAATGTGAATAAGAGCAAGGTTATTAGGTACAGTAGGGTTGAGGGTCAAGTCAATTGGGAGGTGAGTTTGAATGGAGAAAAACTGGAGGAAGTGAAGTGTTTTAGATATCTGGGAGTGGATCTGCAGCGGATGGAACCATGGAAGCGGAAGTGGATCATAGGGTGGGGGAGGGGGCGAAAATTCTGGGGGCCTTGAAGAATGTGTGGAAGTCGAGAACATTATCTCGGAAAGCAAAAATGGGTATGTTTGAAGGAATAGTGGTTCCAACAATGTTGTATGGTTGCGAGGCGTGGGCTATGGATAGAGTTGTGCGCAGGAGGATGGATGTGCTGGAAATGAGATGTTTGAGGACAATGTGTGGTGTGAGGTGGTTTGATCGAGTGAGTAACGTAAGGGTAAGAGAGATGTGTGGAAATAGAAAGAGCGTGGTTGAGAGAGCAGAAGAGGGTGTTTTGAAGTGGTTTGGGCACATGGAGAGAATGAGTGAGGAAAGATTGACCAAGAGGATATATGTGTCGGAGGTGGAGGGAACGAGGAGAAGAGGGAGACCAAATTGGAGGTGGAAAGATGGAGTGAAAAAGATTTTGTGTGATCGGGGCCTGAACATGCAGGAGGGTGAAAGGAGGGCAAGGAATAGAGTGAATTGGAGCGATGTGGTATACCGGGGTTGACGTGCTGTCAGTGGATTGAATCAAGGCATATGAAGCGTCTGGGGTAAACCATGGAAAGCTGTGTAGGTATGTATTATTTGCGTGTGTGGACGTGTGTATATGCATGTGTATGGGGGGGGGTTGGGCCATTTCTTTCGTCTGTTTCCTTGCGCTACCTCTCAGACGCGGGAGACGGCGACTAAAAGGGGAGGAAGTGGGGGGCTGGAAATCCTCCCCTCTCGTTTTTTTTTAATTTTCCAAAAGAAGGAACAGAGTGGGGGCCAGGTGAGGATATTCCACAAAGGGCCAGTCCTCTGTTCTTAACGCTACCTCGCTAACGCGGGAAATGGCGAATAGTCTAAAAGAAAGAAAGAAAAATATATATATATATATATATATATATATATATATATATATATATATATATATATATATATATTTTTTTTTTTTTTTTTTTTTTATACTTTGTCGCTGTCTCCCGCGTTTGCGAGGTAGCGCAAGGAAACAGACGAAAGAAATGGCCCAACCCCCCCCCCCCCATACACATGTACATACACACGTCCACACACGCAAATATACATACCTACACAGCTTTCCATGGTTTACCCCAGACGCTTCACATGCCTTGATTCAATCCACTGACAGCACGTCAACCCCTGTATACCACATGACTCCAATTCACTCTATTCCTTGCCCTCCTTTCACCCTCCTGCATGTTCAGGCCCCGATCACACAAAATCTTTTTCACTCCATCTTTCCACCTCCAATTTGGTCTCCCTCTTCTCCTCGTTCCCTCCACCTCCGACACATATATCCTCTTGGTCAATCTCTCCTCACTCATTCTCTCCATGTGCCCAAACCATTTCAAAACACCCTCTTCTGCTCTCTCAACCACGCTCTTTTTATTTCCACACAACTCTCTTACCCTTACGTTACTTACTCGATCAAACCACCTCACACCACACATTGTCCTCAAACATCTCATTTCCAGCACATCCATCCTCCTGCGCACATCTCTATCCATAGCCCACGCCTCGCAACCATACAACATTGTTGGAACCACTATTCCCTCAAACATACCCATTTTTGCTTTCCGAGATAATGTTCTCGACTTCCACACATTTTTCAAGGCTCCCAAAATTTTCGCCCCCTCCCCCACCCTATGATCCACTTCCGCTTCCATGGTTCCATCCGCTGACAGATCCACTCCCAGATATCTAAAACACTTCACTTCCTCCAGTTTTTCTCCATTCAAACTCACCTCCCAATTGACTTGACCCTCACCCCTACTGTACCTAATAACCTTGCTCTTATTCACATTTACTCTCAACTTTCTTCTTCCACACACTTTACCAAACTCAGTCACCAGCTTCTGCAGTTTCTCACATGAATCAGCCACCAGCGCTGTATCATCAGCGAACAACAACTGACTCACTTCCCAAGCTCTCTCATCCCCAACAGACTTCATACTTGCCCCTCTTTCCAGGACTCTTGCATTTACCTCCCTTACAACCCCATCCATAAACAAATTAAACAACCATGGAGACATCACACACCCCTGCCGCAAACCTACATTCACTGAGAACCAATCACTTTCCTCTCTTCCTACACGTACACATGCCTTACATCCTCGATAAAAACTTTTCACTGCTTCTAACAACTTGCCTCCAACACCATATATTCTTAATACCTTCCACAGAGCATCTCTATCAACTCTATCATATGCCTTCTCCAGATCCATAAATGCTACATACAAATCCATTTGCTTTTCTAAGTATTTCTCACATACATTCTTCAAAGCAAACACCTGATCCACACATCCTCTACCACTTCTGAAACCGCACTGCTCTTCCCCAATCTGATGCTCTGTGTATGCCTTCACCCTCTCAATCAATACCCTCCCATATAATTTACCAGGAATACTCAACAAACTTATACCTCTGTAATTTGAGCACTCACTCTTATCCCCTTTGCCTTTGTACAATGGCACTATGCACGCATTCCGCCAATCCTCAGGCACCTCACCATGAGTCATACATACATTAAATAACCTTACCAACCAGTCAACAATACAGTCACCCCCTTTTTTAATAAATTCCACTGCAATACCATCCAAACCTGCTGCCTTGCCGGCTTTCATCTTCCGCAAAGCTTTTACTACCTCTTCTCTGTTTACCAAATCATTTTCCCTAACCCTCTCACTTTGCACACCACCTCGACCAAAACACCCTATATCTGCCACTCTGTCATCAGACACATTCAACAAACCTTCAAAATACTCATTCCATCTCCTTCTCACATCACCGCTACTTGTTATCACCTCCCCATTTACGGCCTTCACTGAAGTTCCCATTTGCTCCCTTGTCTTACGCACCCTATTTACCTCCTTCCAGAACATCTTTTTATTCTCCCTAAAATTTACTGATAGTCTCTCACCCCAACTCTCATATATATATACATATGAAAAATGTAAGAAATAAATTAGAAAACTGAAACTTCTAGCTTGAAATGAATTAAAAAATAAATGTCACATAATGGTTCAACCTCTGGCTATGGAAAAGGGAAATATATAATTTATTTACACAAACGTCAATACTAGTTTTCATCAATTTAACCACTGTATCATACTGCCTGGTCCACTTCTCTTATCATGAAACTGGAATATTGGCTTATGATGTTTCTCAATTGTCTTCATTACACAAAGTACAACCATGTCTTGGATACTTAAGGGTAGGTAGTTGGTCATCCGCCATAATAAGGCCTTGACAGACCAAAAGGCTATCTGGACCTCAACTTTTCCAGTACATTCATGAAAAACACCTTTTTGCTTTCCATCTCTATCATTTGAAAAAAATGCTCCCTTTGTTCACATTTCAATGAAAGAATAAGCTTCAATGTCTAAGCTACATTCTTTTCCAATTTCACTATTTTCTTGTCAGAGCACCATGTATGAAAGCTATCACTCCAGTAACAAAACTATAAACATTTACTTCCACTTTAAAAAAGTTCTGGGGAAGTCTGTCTCGATACACTGCGGGTCACTCTACCACAACAACTGACTCACTTCCCAAGCTCTCTCATCCCCAACAGACTTCATACTTGCCACTCTTTTCAAAACTCTTGCATTCACCTTCCTAACAACCCCATCCATAAACAAATTAAACAACCATGAAGAAATCACACACCCCTGCCACAAACCTACATTCACTGAGAACCAATCACTTTCCTCTCTTCCTACACGTATACATGCCTTACATCCTCGATAAAAACTTTTCACTGCTTCTAACAACTTGCCTCCCACACCATATATTCTTAATACCTTCCACAGAGCATCTCTATCAACTCTATCATGTGCCTTCTCCGGATCCATAAATGCTACATACAAATCCATTTGCTTTTCTAAGTATTTCTCACATACATTCTTCAAAGCAAACACGTGATCCACGCATCCTCTACCACTTCTGAAACCACACTGCTCTTCCCCAACCTGATGCTCTGTACATGCCTTCACCCTCTCAATCAGTACCCTTTCATATAATTCACCAGGAATACTCAACAAACTTATACCTCTGTAATTTGAGCACTCACTCTTATCCCCTTTGCCTTTGTACAATGGCACTATGCACGCATTCCGCCAATCCTCAGGCACCTCACCATGAGTCATACATACATTAAATAACCTTACCAGCCAGTCAATGATACAGTCACCCCCTTTTTTAATAAATTCCACTGCAATACCATCCAAACGTGCTGCCTTGCCGGCTTTCATCTTCCGCAAAGCTTTGACTACCTCTTCTCTGTTTACCAAATCGTTTTCCCTAACCCTCTCACTTTGCAAACATCTCGACCAAAACACCCTATATCTGCCACTCTATCACCAAACACATTTAACAAACCCTCAAAATACTCACTCCATCTCCTTCTCACATCACCACTACTTGTTATCACCTCCAGATTTGCGCCCTTCACTGAAGTTCCCATTTGCTCCCTTGTCAAGGCAACTTGTTAGAAGCAGTGAAAAGTTTTTATCGAGGATGTAAGGCATGTGTACGTGTAGGAAGAGAGGAAAGTGATTGGTTCGAAGTGAATGTAGGTTTGCGGCAGGGGTGTGTGATGTCTCCATGGTTCTTTAATTTGTCTGTGGATGGGGTTGTTAGGGAGGTGAATGCAAGAGTTTTGGAAAGAAGGGCACGTATGCAGTCTGTTGTGGATGAGAGAGCTTGGGAAGTGTGTCAGTTGTTGTTCGCTGATGATACAGAGCTGGTGGCTGATTCATGTAAGAAACTGCAGAAGCTGGCAACATTGTTGGAACCACTATTCCTTCAAACATACCCATTTTTGCTTCCCGAGATAATGTTCTCGACTTCTACACATTCTTCAAGGCTCCCAGGATTTTCGCCCCCTCCCCCACCCTATGATTCTCTTTGGCTTCCATGGTTCCATCCACTGCCAGATCCACTCTCAGATATCTAAAACAATTTACTTTCTCCAGTTTTTCTCCATTCAAACTTACCTCCTAATTGACTTGACCCTCAACCTTACTGTACCTAATAACCTTGCTCTTATTCACATTTACTCTTAACTTTCTTCTTTCACACACTTTACCAAACTCTGTCACCAACCTCTGATGTTTCTCACATGAATCAGCCACCAGCGCTGTATCATAAGCGATTAACAACTGACTCACTTCTCAAGCTCGCTCATCCACAACAGACTGCATACTTGCCCCTCTTTCTAAAATTCTTGCATTCACTTCCCTAACAACCCCATCCATAAACAAATTAAACAACCATCGAGACATCACACACCCCTGCCGCAAACCTACATTCACTGAGAACCAATCACTTTCCTCTCTTCCTACCCGTACACATGCCTTCCATCCTCGATAAAAACTTTTCACTGCTTCTAACAACTTGCCTCCCACACCATATATTCTTAATACCTTCCGCAGAGCATCTCTATCAACTCTATCATATGCCTTCTCCAGATCCGTAAATGCTACATACAAATCCCTTTGCTTTTCTAAGTATTTCTCACATACATTCTTCAAAGCAAACACCTGATCCACACATCCTCTACCACTTTTGAAACGACACTGCTCTTCCCCATTCTGATGCTCTGTACATGCCTTCACCCTCTCAATCAATACCCTCCCATATAATTTACCTGGAATACTCAACAAACTTGAACCTCTGTAATTTGAGCACTCACTCTTATCTCCTCCGCCTTTGTACAATGGCACTATCCAAGCATTCCGCCAATCCTGAGGCACCTCGCCATAAATCATACATACATTAGATAACTTTACCAACCAGTCAACAATACAGTCACCCCCTTTTTTAATAAAGTCCACTGCAATTCCATCCAAACCTGCTGCTTTGCCGGCTTTCATCTTCCGCAAAGCTTTCACTACCTCTTCTCTGTTTACCAAACCATTATCCCTAACCCCCTCACTTTGCACACTGCCTCGACCAAAACACCCTATATCTGCCACTCTATCATCAAACACATTCAACAAACCTTCAAAATACTCACTCCTTCTCCTTCTCACATCACCACTCCTTGTTATCAACTCCCCATTAGCCCCCTTCACTGAAGTTCCTATTTGCTCCCTTATCTTACAGACTTTATTTACCTCTTTCCAAAAAATCTTTTTATTTTTCCTAAAATTTAATGATACTCTCTCACCCCAACTCTCATTTGCCCTCTTTTTCACCTCTTGCACCTTTCTCTTGACCTCCTGCCTCTTTCTTTTATGCATATCCCAGTCATTTGGATTTTTTCCCTTCAAAAATCGTCCAAATGCCTCTCTCTTCTCTTTCACTAATAATGTTACTTCTTCATCCCACCACTCAGTACCCTTTCTAATCAACCCACCTTCCACGCTTCTCATGCCACAAGCATCTTTTGCGCAAGCCATCACTGCTTCCATAAATACATCCCATTCCTCCTCACTCCCCTTACCTCCTTTGTTCTCACCTTTTTCCATTCTGTACTCAGTCTCTCCTGGTACTTCTTCACACAAGTCTCCTTCCCAAGTTCACCTACTCTCACCACTCTCTTCACCCCAACATTCTCTCTTCTTTTCTGAAAGCCCCTACAATATCTCAACCTTCGCTTCCACAAGATAATGATCAGACATCTCTCCAGTTGCACCTCTCAGCACATTAACATTATATATGCACATATATATACACACAAATATATATATATATATATATATATATATATATATATATATATATATATATATATATATATATATATATATTATCCCTGTGGATATGGGAGAAATAATACTTCCCACGTATTCCCTGCGTGTCGTAGAAGGCGACTAAAAGGGAGGGGAGCGGGGGGCTGGAAATCCTCCGTTCTCATTTTTTTTTTTCTTTAATTTTCCAAAAGAAGGAACAGAGAAGGGGCCAGGTGAGGATATTCCCTAAAAGGCCCAGTACTCTGTTCTTAACGCTACCTCGCTCATGCGGGAAATGGCGAATAGTATGAAAGAAAAGAAATATATATATATATATATATATATATATATATATATATATATATATATATATATATATATATATATATATATATATATATATATATATATATATATATTCCTGGTGATAGGGGCGAAAGAATACTTCCTACGCATTCCTCACGTGTCGTAGAAGGCGACTATATGGGCAGGAAGCGGGGGGCTAAAAAACCCTCCCCTCCTTGTATATCAACTTTCTAAAATGAGACACAGGAAAAGGAGTCACGCGTGGAGTGCTTTTCCTTCTCGACAGCTCAGATTTAGGTGTCTAAGTGTGTGTATATGTAACCAAGATGAGAAAAAAGGTGAGATATGTAGTATTTTTGAGGAAAAGAACCTGGGTGTTTTCGGCTTTGAGCGAACGAAGCTCAAGGGTAAAGCGGAAATGTGTTTGGGAATGTTTTGGGAGTACAGTCAGGGGTTGGAGAGAGGACAAGAGCAAGTGAAGGAGTAGCTCTGCTCCTGAAACAGGAGTGGTGGGAGTATGTGATAGAGTGTAAGAAAGTACACTCTAGATGAGAGATGGGTGATTATTGGTGCCTACGCACCTTGGCATTAGAAGAAAGTTCATGAGATGCAAGCGTTTTGGGAGCAGCTGAGGGAGTGTATTAGTAGTTTTGATACACGAGACCGGGTTATAGTGATGGGTGATTTGAATGCAAAGGTGAGTAATGTGGCAGTTGAGGGAATAATTGGGGTACATGTGGTATTCAGTGTTGTAAATGGAAATGGTGAATAGGTTCTAGATTTGTGTGTATGTAGGTAGTAGAGGTGGACAGAGAGCGTTATTGGAGTACGTGTTAATTGATAGGCTCGTGAAAGAGAGACTTTTGGATGTTAATGTGCTGAGAGGTGCAACTGGAGAGATGTCTGATCATTATCATGTGGAGGCGAAGTTGAAGATTTGTAGAGGTTTTCAGAAAAGAAGAGACAATGTTGGGGTAAAGACAGTGAGCTTGTGAATGAGACTTGTGACCTTTAAGTACCAGGATAGACTGAGTGCAGAATGGAAATAGGTAAGAGCAAAGGACGTAAGAGGAGTGGGGGAGGAATGTGATGTATTTAAGGAAGCAGTGATGGCTTGCGCAAAAGATGCTTGTGGCATGAGAAACTTGGGAGGTGGGCAAATTAGAAAGGGCATTGAGTGGTGGGACGAAGACTTAAGATTGTTAGTGAGAGAAAAGAGAGAGGCATTTGGACGAGTTTTGCAGGGAATTAATGCAAATGACTGAGAGATGTATAAGAGAAAGAGGCAGAAGGTGAAGAGAAAGGTGCAAGAGGTGAAAAAGAAGGCAAATGAGATTTGGGGTGAGAGAGCATCACTAAATTTTAGGGAGAATAAAAAAATGTTTCGGAAGAAAGTAAATGAAGTGCGTAAGACAAGAGAACAAATGAGAACATCGGTGAAGGAGCTAATGGGGAGGGAATAACAAATAGTGCTGATGTGAGAAGGAGATGGAGTGAGTGTTTTGAAGATTTGTTGAATGTGTTAGATGATAGATTGGTAGATATAGGGTGTTTTGGTCGAGGTGGTGTGTGAAGTGAGAGGGTTAGGGGAATGATGTGGTAAACAGACAGTAGGTAGAAAAAGCTTTGCGGAAGATGAAAGCTGGTAAGGCAGCGGGTTTGGATGGTATTGCAGTGGAGTTTATTTAAGAAGGGGGTGACTGTATTGTTGACATGTTGGTCAGGATATCTAATGTTTGTATGACTCATTGTGAGGTGCCTGAGGATTGGCGGAATGTATGCATAGTCCAATTGTACAAAGGCCAAGTGGATAAAGGTGAGTGCTCAAATTACAGAGGTATAAATTTATTGAGTTTTCCTGGGAAATTATATGGGAGGGTATTGATTGAGAGGATGAAAGCATGTACAGAGCATCAGATTGGGGAAGCGCAGTGCAGTTTCAGAAGTGGTAGAGGATGTGTGGATAAGGTGTTTGTTTTGAAGTATGTATGTGAAAAATACTTAGGAAAGCAAATAAATTTGTATGTAGCATTTATGGATCTGGAGAAGGCATAGGATAGAGTTCATAGAGATGCTCTGTGGATGGTATTAAGAATATATGGTGTGGGAGGCATGTTGCTAGAAGCAGTGAAATTTTTTTGTCGAGGATG
This sequence comes from Panulirus ornatus, assembly GCF_036320965.1. Lineage (NCBI taxonomy): Eukaryota > Metazoa > Arthropoda > Malacostraca > Decapoda > Palinuridae > Panulirus > Panulirus ornatus. Next base: position 32,184,459 of record NC_092235.1, on the reverse strand, counting down.
TAAGGCACGTGTACGAGCAGCAAGAGAGGAAAGTGATTGGTTCTCAGTGAATGTCAGTTTCCGGAAGGTGTGCGTGATATATCCGTGGTTGCTTAATTTGTTTATGGATGTGGTTGTTAGGGAGGTGAATGCAAGAGTTTTGGAGAGAGGGGCATGTATTCGGTCTGTTGTGGATGAGAGAGCTTGGGAAGTGTGTCAGTTGTTGTTCGCTGATGATACAGCGCTGGTGGTTGATTCGGGTAAGAAACTGTAGAAGCTGGTGACTGAGTTTTGTAAAGTGTGTGAAAGAAGAAAGCTGAGAGAAAATGTGAATAAGAGCAAGGTTATTAGGTACAGTATGTTTGAGGGACAAGTCAATTGGGAGGTAAGTTTGAATAGAGAAAAACTGGAGGAAGTGAAGTGTTTTAGATATCTGGGAGTGGATTTGGCAGCGGATGGAACCATGGGAGTGGAAGTGAGCCACAGGGTGGGGGAGGGGGCGAAATTTCTGGGAACGTTGAAAAATGTGTTGAAGGCGAGAACATTATCGGAAGGCAGAAATTGTGTTTGAAGGAATAGTGGTTCCAACAATGTTATATGGTTGCGAGGCGTAGGCTATAGATATAGTTGTGCGGAGGAATGTGGATGTGTTGTAAATGAGATATTTTAGGGCAATGTGTGGTGTGAGGTAGTTTGATCGAGTAAGTAATGAAAGGGTAAAAGAGGTGTTTGGTGAAAAAAGAATGTGGTTGAGAAAGCAGAAGAGGGTGTTTTGAAATGGTTTGGTCACTTGGAGAGAATGAGTGAGGAAAGATTGATAAAGAGGATATATGTGTAAGTGGTGGAGGGGAAGAGGAGAATGGGAAGACCAAATTGTAGGTGGAAGGATGGAGTGAAAAAAGATTTTGGGCGATCGGGGCCTGAACATGCAGAGGGTGAAAGGTGTGCAAGGAATAGAGTGAATTGGAACGATGTGGTATACCAGGGTCGGCGTGCTGTCAATGGATTGAAGCAGAGCATGTGAAGTGTCTGGGGTAAACCATGGAAAGTCTTGTGGGGCCTATATGTGGAAAGGGAGCTGTGGTTTCGGTGCATTATACATGACAGCTAGAGACTGAGTGTGACCGAATGTGGCCTTTGTTTTCCTTTCCTAACGCTACCTCGCGCGCATGCGAAGGGGGAGGGGGGTTATCACTTCATGTGTGGCGGGTTGGCGACGAGAATGAATAAAGGCAGCAAGTATGAATTATGCACTTGTGTATATATGTGTATGCCTGTGTATGTATATATATGTATACGTTGAAATGTATAGTTATGTATATATGCATGTGTGGACGTGTATTGTGTATACATGTGTATATGGGTGGGTTGGGCCATTCTTTCGTGTGTTTCCTTGCGCTACCTTGCTAACGCAGGAGACAGCAGCAAAGTATAATGCATAAAACAAATAAAATGCTTATATAAAGTGTAGATATATGTATATGGTAAAATGTATATGAATTTATATGAGCATTTGTGGGCATTTATGTATGTACATGTGTATGTGGTTGGTTTGTACCATTCCTCGTCTGTTTCCTTGCGCTACATCGCTGACGCGCGCGCGCGCGCGCGTGTGTGTGTGTGTGTGTGTGTGTGTGTGTGAGTGGATGGGTCGTTCTTCGTCTGTTTCCTGATGCCTCCTCTCTGATGCGTGAAACGGCGATCCATTATAATACATTAAATTTATATACTGATAACCACGAGGAAAATGAAACACGATACGTTCCCAAATGCACTTTCATGTATTGATCACTTCTTCGAGGGAGATGTGAGAATGAGATTGATGTCTCAGAATAGCTAGTTTGTACATCATATACACATTTGAGGCGGAGTTAAAACGCCTTTGGTAAACAAGTATTTCTGGATTGTTGTGTTAGGGGTCTGTCATCATGTCTGTCATGAAATATTCTTGTGGACGAGACAGAGAACCGTCTAAAAGCTTTTATTACTTTAGGTTATATTTGATTACACAAGAAGTAGTGGACAAAAACTCGTGGGCAAATATTCTGAGTCGAATAAGGCAGAAAATGATTGTTAACATATGGAATGAATTGCCGATAAGAGTCGGTGAAAACTACATCACAGATGCTTTTAATAGCAGACATTACTAACGCTTTGCTTCTAGTCTACGGCTGACATCATTGCGCCTACTACACATGAAATTTATAAGTATTTTTAGCTACCTACTTACTATTCTACTTTCACCTATATAATCTACATATATCTGGTGTCCTCCATTGGTTCAAACTTTGGTCTGTTTTTGCTTGCAACCGTACATGGTCAATGTCACCTATGTATGCAGTCTGATATTACATAATAATTTAGACTACAGGTGCCGTTACACAACACACGTCCTGATAGTCTACATCACCCAACTTCTTTATTCGTCGAATTTTCTTTTTACAGAGTGTTAAAGATCTGAGTAGTAGGGCATACCATTACTTCACAATCTGCGTAGTAGGCTATACCATTACTTCACAATCTGCGTGGTAGGCTATACCATTACTTCACAATCTGCGTAGTAGGCTATACCATTACTTCACAATCTGCGTAGTAGGCTATACCATTACTTCACAATCTGCGTAGTAGGCCATACCATTACTTCACAATCTGCGTAGTAGGCTATACCATTACTTCACAATCTGCGTAGTAGGCTATACCATTACTTCACAATCTGCGTAGTAGGCTATACCATTACTTCACAATCTGCGTAGTAGGCTATACCATTACTTCACAATCTGCGTAGTAGGCCATACCATTACTTCACAATCTGCGTAGTAGGCTATACCACTACTTCACAATCTGCGTAGTAGGCTATACCATTACTTCACAATCTGCGTAGTAGGCCATACCATCACTTCACAATCTGCGTAGTAGGATATACCACTACTTCACAATCTGCGTAGTAGGCCATACCATCACTTCACAATCTGCGTAGTAGGATATACCACTACTTCACAATCTGCGTAGTAGGCCATGCCATTACTTTATAGCAAGATTAGTAAGAAGAATGTGAGGGTGGTCAAGACCTAAGTTACTGAATGACGAAACTTTGTTTTCTGGACAGTCCAACTTGGCGCTGCAGGAGGCTCGGTTACGCCTGGCCATGGGGGACCTGGAGCGAGCCCAGGCTGAGTTGGACGAAAAGCAGAGGGAGTTGGACGTGGTGCGTGGCCAGTACCAAGCCGCACAGGCAGAAAAACAGAAGCTTATTGACGCTGCCAATGTGTGTCGTAGAAAGATGCAAGCAGCTGCAACACTCATCAATGGCCTGGCTGGGGAAAAGGTTCGCTGGACCAAGCAGAGTAAAGCGCTCAAACAGCAACTTGGCAGGTGAGTCTGTATATATATATCTTTTTTTTTTTTTGCCGCTGTCTCCCGCGTTTGCAAGGTAGCACAAGGAAAAAAGCAGACGAAAGAAATGGCCCAACCCACCCCCATACACATGTATATAAATACACGTCCACACACGCAAATATACATAACTACACAGCTTTCCATGGTTTACCCCAGACGCTTCACATGCCCTGATTCAATCCACTGACAGCACGTCAACCCCGGTATACCACATCGATCCAATTCACTCTATTCCTTGCCCTCCTTTCACCCTCCTGCATGTTCAGGCCCCGATCACACAAAATCTTTTTCACTTCATCTTTCCACCTCCAATTTGGTCTCCCACTTCTCCTCGTTCCCTCCACCTCCGACACATATATCCTCTGGGTCAATCTTTCCTCACTCATTCTCTCCATGTGCCCAAACCATTTCAAAACACCCTCTTCCGCTCTCTCAACCACGCTCTTTTTATTTCCACACATCTCTCTTACCCTTACGTTACTTACTCGATCAAACCACCTCACACCACACATTGTCCTCAAACATCTCATTTCCAGCACATCCATCCTCCTGCGCACAACTCTATCCATAGCCCACGCCTCGCAACCATACAAAATTGTTGGAACCACTATTCCTTCAAAAACCCATTTTTGCTTTCCGAGATAATTTTCTCGACTTCCACACATTCTTCAAGGCTCCCAGGATTTTCGCCCCCTCCCCCACCCTATGATCCACTTCCGCTTCCATGGTTCCATCCGCTACCAGATCCATTCCAAGATATCTAAAACACTTTACTTCCTCCAGTTTTTCTCCATTCAAACTCACCTCCCAATTGACTTGACCCACAACCCTACTGTACCTAATAACCTTGCTCTTATTCACATTTACTCTTAACTTTCTTCTTTCACACACTTTACCAAACTCAGTAACCAGCTTCTGCAGTTTCTAACATGAATCAGCCAACAGCGCTGTATCATCAGCGAACAAAAACTGACTCACTTCCTAAGCTCTCTCATCCACAACAGACTTCATACTTGCCCCTCTTTCCAAAACTCTTGCATTCACCTCCCTAACAACCCCATCCATAAACAAATTAAACAACCATGGAAACATGACAAACCCCTGCCGCAAACCTACATTCACTGAGAACCAATCACTTTCCTCTCTTCCTACACGTACACATGCCTTACATCCTCAATAAAAACTTTTCACTGCTTCTAACAACTTGCCTCCCACACCATATATTCTTAATACCTTCCACAGAGCATCTCTATCAACTCTATCATATGCCTTCTCCAGATCCATAAATGCTACATACAAATCCATTTGCTTTTCTAAGTATTTCTCACATACATTCTTCAAAGCAAACACCTGATCCACACATCCTCTACCACTTCTGAAACAACACTGCTCTTCCGCAATCTGATGCTCTGTACATGCCTTCACCCTCTCAATCAATACCTTCCTATATAATTTACCAGGAATACTCAACAAACTTATACCTCTGTAATTTGAGCACTCACTCTTATCCCCTTTGCCTTTGTACAGTGGCACTATGCACGCATTCCGCCAATCCTCAGGCACCTCACCATGAGTCATACATACATTGAATAACCTTACTAACCAGTCAATAATACAGTCACCCCCTTTTTTAATAAATTCCACGCCAATACCATCCAAACGTGCTGCCTTGCCGGCTTTCATCTTCCGCAAAGCTTTTACTACCTCTTCTCTGTTTACCAAATCATTTTCCCTAACCCTCTCACTTTCCACACCACCTCGACCAAAACACCCTATATCTGCCACTCTATCATCAAACATATTCAACAAACCTTCAAAATACCCACTCCATCTCTTTCTCACATCACTACTACTTGTTATCACCTCCCCATTTGCGCCCTTCACTGAAGATCCCATTTGCTCCCTTGTCTTACGCACTTTATTTACCTCCTTCCAGAACATCTTTTTATTCTCCCTAAAATTTAATGATACTCTCTCACCCCAACTCTCATTTGCCCTCTTTTTCACCTCTTGCACCTTTCTCTTGACCTCCTGTCTCTTTCTTTTATACATCTCCCACTCACTTGCATTTTTTCCCTGCAAAAATCATCCAAATGCCTCTCTCTTCTCTTTCACTAATAATCTTACTTCTTCATCCCACAACTCACTACCCTTTCTAATCAACCCACCTCCCACTTTTCTCATGCCACAAGCATCTTTTGCGCAATACATCATTGATTCCCTAAATACATCCCATTCCTCCAACACTCCCCTTACTTCCATTGTTCTCACCTTTTTCCATTCTGTACTCAGTCTCTCCTGGTACTTCCTCACACAAGTCTCCTTCCCAAGCTCACTTACTCTCACCACCCTCTTCAACCTAACATTCGCTCTTCTTTTCTGAAAACCCATACAAATCTTCAACTTAGCCTCCACAAGATAATGATCAGACATCCCTCCAGTTGCACCTCTCAGCACATTAACATCCAAAATCTCTCTTTCGCACGCCTGTCAATTAACACGTAATCCAATATCGTTCTCTGGCCATCTCTCATACTTACATACGTATACTTATGTATATCTCGCTTTTTAAACCAGGTATTCCCAATCGCCAGTCCTTTTTCAGCACATAAATCTACAAGCTCTTCACCATTTCCATTTACAACACTGAACACCCCATGTATACCAATTATTCCCTCAACAGCCACATTACTCACATTTGCATTCAAATCACCCATCACTATAACCCGGTCTCGTGCATCAAAACCACTAACACACTCATTCAGCTGCTCCCAAAACACTTGCCTCTCATGATCTTTCTTCTCATGCCCAGGTGCATAAGCACCAATAATCACCCATCTCTCTCCATCAACTTTCAGTTTTACCCATATTAATCGAGAATTTACTTTCTTACATTCCATCACATACTCCCACAACTCCTGTGTCAGGAGTACTGCTACTCCTTCCCTTGCTCTTGTCCTCTCACTAACCCCTGACTTTGCTCCCAAGACATTCCCAAAACACTCTTCCCCTTTACCTTTGAGCTTCGTTTCACTCAGAGCCAAAACATCCAGGTTCCTTTCCTCAAACATACTACCTATCTCTCCTCTTTTCACATCTTGGTTACATCCACACACATTTAGACACCCCAGTCTGAGCCTTCGAGGAGGATGAGCACTCCCCGGGTGACTCCTTCTTCTGTTTCCTATTTCAGAGAGTTAAAAAAAAATACAAGGAGGGGAAATTTCCAGCCACCCGCTCCCTCCCCTTTTAGTCGCCTTCTACGACACGCAGGGAATACCTGGGAAGTATTCTTTCTCCCCTATCCCCAGGGATAATATATATATATATATATATATATATATATATATATATATATATATATATATATATATATATATATATATATATATATATATATATATATATATATATATATATATATATATATATATATATATGTATATATATATATATATATATATATATATATATATATATATATATATATATATATATATATATATATATATATATATATATATATATATATATATATATATATATATATATATGTTCTGGAAGGAGGTAAATAGGGTGCGTAAGACAAGGGAGCAAATGGGAACTTCAGTGAAGCGCGTAAATGGGGAGGTGATAACAAGTAGTGGTGATGTCAGAAGGAGATGGAATGAGTATTTTGAAGGTTTGTTGAATGTGTATGATGGCAGAGTGGCAGATATAGGGTGTTTTGGTCGAGGTGGTGTGCAAAGTGAGAGGGTTAGGGAAAATGATTTGGTAAACAGAGAAGAGGTGGTAAAAGCTTTGCGGAAGATGAAAGCCGGCAAGGCAGCACGTTTGGATGGTATTGCAGTGGAATTTATTAAAAAAGGGGGTGACTGCATTGTTGACTGGTTGGTAAGGTTATTTAATGTATGTATGACTCATGGTGAGGTGCCTGAGGATTGGCGGAATGCGTGCATAGTGCCATTGTACAAAGGCAAAGGGGATAAGAGTGAGTGCTCAAATTACAGAGGTATAAGTTTGTTGAGTATTCCTGGTAAATTATATGGGAGGGTATTGATTGAGAGGGTGAAGGCATGTACAGAGCATCAGATTGGGGAAGAGCTGTGCGGTTTCAGAAGTGGTAGAGGATGTGTGGATCAGGTGTTTGCTTTGAAGAATGTATGTGAGAAATACTTAGAAAAGCAAATGGATTTGTGTGTAGCATTTATGGATCTGGAGAAGGCATATGATAGAGTTGATAGAGATGCTCTGTGGAAGGTATTAAGAATATATGGTGTGGGAGGCAAGTTGTTAGAAGCAGTGAAAAGTTTTTATCTAGGATGTAAGGCATGTGTACGTGTAGGAAGAGAGGAAAGTGATTGGTTCTCAGTGAATGTAGGTTTGCGGCAGGGGTGTGTGATGTCTCCATGGTTGTTTAATTTGTTTATGGATGGGGTTGTTAGGGAGGTAAATGCAAGAGTCCTGGAAAGAGGGGCAAGTATCAAGTCTGTTGGGGATGAGAGAGCTTGGGAAGTGAGTCAGTTGTTGTTCGCTGATGATACAGCGCTGGTGGCTGATTCATGTGAGAAACTGCAGAAGCTGGTGACTGAGTTTGGTAAAGTGTGTGGAAGAAGAAAGTTAAGAGTAAATGTGAATAAGAGCAAGGTTATTACGTACAGTAGGGTTGAGGGTCAAGTCAATTGGGAGGTGAGTTTGAATGGAGAAAAACTGGAGGAAGTAAAGTGTTTTAGATATCTGGGAGTGGATCTGTCAGCGGATGGAACCATGGAAGCGGAAGTGGATCATAGGGTGGGGGAGGGGGCGAAAATTTTGGGAGCCTTGAAAAATGTGTGGAAGTCGAGAACATAATCTCGGAAAGCAAAAATGGGTATGTTTGAAGGAATAGTGGTTCCAACAATGTTGTATGGTTGCGAGGCGTGGGCTATGGATAGAGTTGTGCGCAGGAGGATGGACGTGCTGGAAATGAGATGTTTGAGGAAAATGTGTGGTGTGAGGTGGTTTGATCGAGTAAGTAACGTAAGGGTAAGAGAGATGTGTGGAAATAAAAAGAGCGTGGTTGAGAGAGCAGAAGAGGGTGTTTTGAAATGGTTTGGGCACATGGAGAGAATGAGTGAGGAAAGATTGACCAAGAGGATATATGTGTCGGAGGTGGAGGGAACGAGGAGAAGAGGGAGACCAAATTGGAGGTGGAAAGATGGAGTGAAAAAGATTTTGTGTGATCGGGGCCTGAACATGCAGGAGTGTGAAAGGAGGGCAAGGAATAGAGTGAATTGGAGCGATGTGGTATACAGGGGTTGACGTGCTGTCAGTGGATTGAGTCGGGGCATGTGAAGCGTCTGGGGTAAACCATGGAAAGCTGTGTAGGTATGTATATTTGCGTGTGTGGACGTGTGTATGTACATGTGTATGGGGGGGGGTTTGGGCCATTTCTTTCGTCTGTTTCCTTGCGCTACCTCGCAAACGCGGGAGACAGCGACAAAGTATAAAAAAAAAAAAAAAAAAAAAAAAATATATATATATATATATATATATATATATATATATATATATATATATATATATATATATATATATAGAAGGCGACTAGAGTGGACGGGAGCGGGGGGCCAGAATTCCTCCCCTCCTTGTATTTTAACTTTCAAAAGATAGGAAACAGAAGGAGTCACGCGGGAAGTGCTCATCCTCCTCGTAGACTCAGACTGGGGTGTCTAAATGTGTGGATGTAACCAAGATGTGAAAAAAGGAGATATAGGTAGTATGTTTGAGGAAAGGAACCTGGATGTTTTGGCTCTGAGTTAAACGAAGCTCAAGGGTAAAGGGGAAAAGTGGTTTGGGAATGTCTTGGGAGTAAAGTCAGGGGTTAGTGAGCGGACAAGAGTAAGGGAAGGAGTAGCAGTACTCCTGAAACAGGAGTTGTGGGAGTATGTGATTGAATGTAAGAAAGTAAGTTCTCCATTAATATGGGTAAAACTGAAAGTTGATTGAGAGAGATGGGTGATTATTGGTGCATATGCAAATGAGCATGAGAAGAAAGATCATGAGAGGCAAGTGTTTTGGGAGCAGCTGAAAGAGTGTGTTAGTGGTTTTGATGCACAAGACCGTGTTATAGTGATGGGTGATTTGAATGCAAAGGTGAGTAATGTGGCAGTTGAGGGAATAATTGGTATACATGGGAGTTCAGTGTTGCAAATGGAAATGGTGAAGAGCTTGTAGATTTATGTGCTGAAAAAGGACTGGTGATTGGGAATACCTGGTTTAAAAAGCGAGATATACATAAGTATACGTATGTAAGTAGGAGAGATAGCCAGAGAGCGTTATTGGATTACGTGTTAATTGACAGGCGCACGAAAGAGAGACTTTTGGATGTTAATGTGCTGAGAGGTGCAACTGGAGGGATGTCTGATCATTATCTTGTAAAGGCTAACGTGAAGATTTGTATGGGTTTTCAGAAAAGAAGAGACAATGTTGGGGTGAAGAGGGTGGTGAGAGTAAGTGAGCTTGGGAAGGAGACTTGTGTGAGGAAGTACCAGGAGAGACTGAGTACAGAATGGAAAAAGTTGAGAACAAGGGAATTAAGGGGAGTGGGGGAGGAATGGGATATATTTAGGGAATCAGTGATGGATTGCGCAAAAGATGCTTTTGGCATGAGAAGCGTGGGCGGTGGGTTGATTAGAAAGGGTAGTGAGTGGTGTGATGAAGAAGTAAGATTATTAGTGAAAGAAAAGAGAGAGGCTTTTGGACGATTTTTGCAGGAAAAAAATGCAATTGAGCGGGAGATGTATAAAAGAAAGAAACAGGAGGTCAAGAGAAAGGTGCAAGAGGTGAAAAAGAGAGCAAATGAGAGTTGGGGTGAGAGAGTATCATTAAATTTTAGGGAGAATAAAATGATGTTCTGGAAGGAGGTAAATAAAGTACGTAAGACAAGGGAGCAGATGGGAATTTCAGTGAAGGGCGCTAATGGGGAGGTGATAAAAAGTAGTGGTGATGTGAGGAGATGGGTTGAGTATTTTGAAGGTGTGTTGAATGTGTTTGATGATAGAGTGGCAGATATAGGGTCTCTTGGTCGAGGTGGTGTGCAAAGTGAGAGGGTTAGGGAAAATGATTTGGTAAACAGAGAAGAGGTAGTAAAAGCTTTGCTGAAGATGAAAGCCGGCAAGGCAGCAGGTTTGGATGGTATTGCATTGGAATCTATTAAAAAAGGGGGTGACTGTATTGTTGACTGGTTGGTAAGGTTATTTAATGTATATATGACTCATGGTGAGGTGCCTGAGGATTGGCGGAATGCGTGCATAGTGACATTGTACAGAGGCAAAGGGGATAAGAGTGAGTGCTCAAATTACAGAGGTATAAGTTTGTTGAGTATTCCTGGTAAATTATATGGGAGGGTATTGATTGAGGGGATGAAGGCATGTACAGAGAATCAGATTGGAGAAGAGCAGTGTGGTTTCAGAAGTGGTAGAGGATGTGTGGATCACGTGTTTGCTTTGATGAATGTATGTGAGAAATACTTAGAAAATCAAATGGATTTGTATGTAGCATTTATGGATCTGGAGAAGGCATATGATAGAGTTGATAGAGATGCTCTGTGGAAGGTATTACGAATATATGGTGTCCGAGACAAGTTGTTAGAAGCAGTGAAAAGTTTTTATCGAGGATGTAAGGCATGTGTACGTGTAGGAAGAGAGGAAAGTGATTGGTTCTCAGTGAATGTAGGTTTGCGGCAGGGGTGTGTGATGTCTCCATGGTTGTTTAATTTGTTTATGGTTGGGGTTCTTAGGGAGGTGAATGCAAGAGTTTTGGAAAGAGGGGCAATTATGAAGTCTGTTGTAGATGAGAGAGCTTGGGAAGTGAGTCAGTTGTTGTTCGCTGCTGATACAGCGCTGGTGGCTGATTCATGTGAGAAACTGCAGAAGCTGGTGTCTGAGTTTGGTAAAGTGTTTGAAAGAAGAAAGTTAAGAGTAAATGTGAATAAGAGCAAGGTTATTAGGTACAATAGGGTTAAGGGTCAAGTCAATTGAGAGGTAAGTTTGAATGGAGAAAAACTGGAGGAAGTGAAGTGTTTTAGACATCTGGGAGTGGATCTGGCAGCGGATGGAACCATGGAAGCGGAAGTGAAACATAGGGTGGGGGAGGGGGCGAAAATCCTGGGAGCCTTGAAGAATGTTTTGAAGTCGAGAACATTATCTTGGAAATCAAAAATGGGTATGTTTGAAGGAATAGTGGTTCCAACAATGTTGTATGGTTGCGAGGCGTGGGCTATGGATAGAGTTGTGCGCAGGAGGATGGATGTGCTGGAAATGAGATGTTTGAGGACAATGTGTGGTGTGAATTGGTTTGATCGAGTAAGTAACGTAAGGGTAAGAGAGATGTGTGGAAATAAAAAGAGCGTGCTTGAGAAGAGCAGAAGAGGGTGTTTTGAAATGATTTGGGCACATGGAGATAATGAGTGAGGAAAGATTGACCAAGAGGATATATGTGTCGGAGGTGGAGGGAACGAGGAGAAGTGGGAGACCAAATTGGAGGTGGAAAGATGGAGTGAAAAATATTTTGTGTGATCGGGGCCTGAACATGCAGGAAGGTGAAAGGAGGGCAAGGAATAGAGTGAATTGGATCGATGTGGTATACCGGGGTTGACGTGTTGTCAGAGGATTGAATCAGGGCATGTGAAGCGTCTGGGGTAAACCATGGAAAGTTGTGTGGGGCCTGGATGTGGAAAGGGAGCTGTGGTTTCGGGCATTATTGCATGACAGCTAGAGACTGAGTGTGAACGAATGGGGCCTTTGTTGTCTTTTCCTAGTGCTGCCTCGCACACATGAGGGGGGAGGGGGATGGTATTACATGTGTGGCGAGGTGGCGGTAGGAATGAATAAAGGCAGACAATGTGAATTGTTTGCATGGGTATATATGTATGTGTCTGTATATGTATATATATGTGTACATTGACATGTATAAGTATGTATATTTGCTTGTGTGGACGTGTATGTATATACATTGTGTATGGTGGTGGGTTGGACCATTTCTTTAGTTTGTTTCCTTGCGCTACCTCGCAAGCGCAGGAGACAGCGACAAAGCAAAATAAATAAAATAAATAAATATATATATATATTATTTTTCCTTTATAAATTTTTCATATGTATATATATGTATGTGTGTGTGTGTGTATATGTGCGTACGTATATGTATGTGTGTGTATGTGTATATGTATATATATATGTATATTATCCCTGGGAATAGGGGTGAAAGAATACTTCCCACGTATTCCTCGCGTGTCGTAGAAAGCGACTAGAGGGGACGGGAGCGGGGGGCCAGAAATCCTCCCCTCCTTGTATTAACTTTCTAAAATGGGAAACAGAAGAAGGAGTCACGCGGGGAGTGCTCATCCTCCTCGAAGGCTCAGAGTGGGGTGCCTAAATGTGTGTGGATGTAACCAAGATGTGAAAAAAGGAGAGATAGGTAGTATGTTTGAGGAACGGAACCTGGATGTTTTGGCTCTGAGTGAAACGAAGCTCAAGGGTAAAGGGGAAGAGTGGTTTGGGAATGTCTGGGGAGTAAAGTCAGGGATTAGTGAAAGGACAAGAGCAAGGGAAGGAGTAGCAATACTCCTGAAACAGGAGTTGTGGGAGTATGTGGTAGAGTGTAAGAAAGTAAATTCTCGATTAATATGGGTAAAACTGAAAGTTGATGGAGAGAGGTGGGTGATTATTGGTGCTTATGCACCTGGGCATAAGAAGAAAGATCAAGAGAGGCAAGTGTTTTGGGAGCAGCTGAATGAGTGTGTTAGTGGTTTTGATGCACGAGACCGGGTTATAGTGATGGGTGATTTGAATGCAAAGGTGAGTAATGTGGCAGTTGAGGGAATAATTGGTATACACGGGGTGTTCAGTGTTGTAAAGGGAAATGGTGAAGAGCTTGTAGATTTATATGCTGAAAAAGGACTGATGATTGGGAATACCTGGTTTAAAAAGCGAGATATACATAAGTATACTTATGTAAGTAGGAGAGATGGCCAGAGAGCATTATTGGATTGCGTGTTAATTGACAGGCGTGCGAAAGAGAGACTTTTGGATGTTAATGTGCTGAGAGGTGCAACTGGAGGGATGTCTGATCATTATCTTGTGGAGGCTAAGGTGAAGATTTGTATGGGTTTTCAGAAAAGAAGAGTGAATGTTGGGGTGAAGAGGGTGGTGAGAGTAAGTGAGCTTGAGAAGGAGACCTGTGTGAGGAAGTACCAGGAGAGACTGAGTACAGAATGGAAAAAGGTGAGAACAATGGAAGTAAGGGGAGTGGGGGAGGAATGGGATGTATTTAGGGAATCAGTGATGGATTTCGCAAAAGATGCTTGTGGCATGAGAAGAGTGGGAGGTGGGTTGATTAGAAAGGGTAGTGAGTGGTGGGATGAAGAAGTAAGAGTATTAGTGAAAGAGAAGAGAGAGGCATTTGGACGAATTTTGCAGGGAAAAAATGCAATTGAGTGGGAGATGTATAAAAGAAAGAGACAGGAGGTCAAGAGAAAGGTGAAAGAGGTGAAAAAAAAGGGCAAATGAGAGTTGGGGTGAGAGAGTATCATTAAATTTTAGGGAGAATAAAAAGATGTTCTGGAGGTAAATAAAGTGCGTAAGACAAGGGAGCAAATGGGAACTTCAGTGAAGGGCGCAAATGGGGAGGTGATAACAAGTAGTGGTGATGTGAGAAGGAGATGGAGTGAGTATTTCGAAGGTTTGTTGAATGTGTTTGATGATAGAGTGGCAGATATAGGGTGTTTTGGTCGAGGTGGTGTGCAAAGTGAGAGGGTTAGGGAAAATGATTTGGTAAACAGAGAAGAGGTAGTGAAAGCTTTGCGGAAGATGAAAGCCGGCAAGGCAGCAGGTTTGGATGGTATTGTAGTGGAATTTATTAAAAAAGGGGGTGACTGTATTGTTGACTGGTTGGTAAGGTTATTTAATATATGTATGACTCATGGTGAGGTGCCTGAGGACTGGCGGAATGCGTGTATAGTGCCATTGTACAAAGGCAAAGGGGATAAGAGTGAGTGCTCAAATTACAGAGGTATAAGTTTGTTGAGTATTCCTAGTAAATTATATGGGAGGGTATTGATTGAGAGGGTGAAGGCATGTACAGAGCATCAGATTGGGGAAGAGCAGTGTGGTTTCAGAAGTGGTAGAGGATGTGTGGATCAGGTGTTTACTTTGAAGAATGTATGTGAGAAATACTTAGAAAAGCAAATGGATTTGTATGTAGCATTTATGGATCTGGAGAAGGCATTTGATAGAGTTGATAGAGATGCTCTGTGGAAGGTATTAAGAATATATGGTGTGGGAGGAAAGTTGTTAGAAGCAGTGAAAAGTTTTTATCGAGGATGTAAGGCATGTGTACGTGTAGGAAGAGAGGAAAGTGATTGGTTCTCAGTGAATGTAGGTTTGCGGCAGGGGTGTGTGATGTCTCCATGGTTGTTTAATTTGTTTATGGATGGGGTTGTTAGGGAGGTAAATGCAAGAGTTTTCGAAAGAGGGGCAAGTATGAGGTCTGTTGGGGATGAGAGAGCTTGGGAAGTGAGTCAGTTGTTGTTCGCTGATGACACAGCGCTGGTTGCTGATTCATATGTGAAACTGCAGAAGCTGGTGACTGAGTTTGGTAAAGTGTGTGGAAGAAGATAGTTAAGAGTAAATGTGAATAAGAGCAAGGTTATTAGGTACAGTAGGGTTGAGGGTCAAGTCAATTGGGAGGTGAGTGTGAATGGAGAAAAACTGGAGGAAGTGAAGTGTTTTAGATATCTGGGAGTGGATCTGGCAGCGGATGGAACCATGGAAGCGGAAGTGGATCATAGGGTGGGGGAGGGGGCGAAAATTCTGGGGGCCTTGAAGAATGTGTGGAAGTCGAGAACATTATCTCGGAAAGCAAAAATGGGTATGTTTGAAGGAATAGTGGTGCCAACAATGTTATATGGTTGCGAGGCGTGGGCTATGGATAGAGTTGTTCGCAGGAGGATGGATGTGCTGGAAATGAGATGTTTGAGGACAATCTGTGGTGTGAGGTGGTTTGATCGAGTGAGTAACGTAAGGGTAAGAGAGATGTGTGGAAATAAAAAGAGCGTGGTTGAGTGAGCAGAAGAGGGTGTTTTGAAGTGGTTTGGGCACATGGAGAGGATGAGTGAGGAAAGATTGACCAAGAGGTTATATGTGTCGGAGGTGGAGGGAACAAGGAGAAGAGGGAGACCAAATTGGAGGTGGAAAGATGGAGTGAAAAAGATTTTGTGTGATCGGAGCCTGAACATGCAGGAGGGTGAAAGGAGGGCAAGGAATAGAGTGAATTGGAGCGATGTGGTATACCGGGGATGACGTGCTGTCAGTGGATTGAATCAAGGCATGTGAAGCGTCTGGGGTAAACCATGGAAAGCTGTGTAGGTATGTATATTTGCGTGTGTTGACTTATGTATATACATGTGTATGGGAGGGGGTTGGGCCATTTCTTTCGTCTGTTTCCTTGCGCTACCTCGCAAACGCTGGAGACAGCGACAAAGTATAAAAAAAAAAATATACATATATACACATGTACATAATTCATACTGTCTGCCTTTATTTATTCCTATCGCCACCTCGCTACACATAGAATAACAGCCCCCTCCCCCCTCAACTGTGCGAGGTAGCGCTAGGAAAAGACAACAAAGTCTCTAGCTGTCATGTAATAATGCACCGAAACCACAGCTTCCTTTCCACATCCAGGCCCCACAGAACTTTCCATGGTTTACCTCAGACGCTTCACATGCCCTTGTTGAATCCATTGACAGCACGTCGAATATATATATATATATATATATATATATATATATATATATATATATATATATATATATATATATATATATATATATTCTTTTTTTTTTTTTGCTTTGTCGCTGTCTCCCGCGTTTGCGAGGTAGCGCAAGGAAACAGACGAAAGAAATGGCCCAACCCACCCCCATACACATGTATATACATACGTCCACACACGCAAATATACATACCTACACAGCTTTCCATGGTTTACCCCAGACGCTTCACATGCCCCGATTCAATCCACTGACAGCACGTCAACCCCGGTATACCACATCGCTCCAATTCACTCTATTCCTTGCCCTCCTTTCACCCTCCTGCATGTTCAGGCCCCGATCACACAAAATCATTTTCACTCCATCTTTCCACCTCCAATTTGGTCTCCCTCTTCTCCTCGTTCCCTCCACCTCCGACACAAACATCCTCTTGGTCAATCTTTCCTCACTCATTCTCTCCATGTGCCCAAACCATTTCAAAACACCCTCTTCTGCTCTCTCAACCACGCTCTTTTTATTTCCACACATCTCTCTTACCCTTACGTTACTTACTCGATCAAACCACCTCACACCACACATTGTCCTCAAGCATCTCATTTCCAGCACATCCATCCTCCTGCGCACAACTCTATCCATAGCCCATGCCTCGCAACCATACAACATTGTTGGAACCACTATTCCTTCAAACATACCCATTTTTCCTTTCCGAGATAATGTTCTCGACTTCCAAACATTCTTCAAGGTTCCAAGTATTTTCGCCCCCTCCCCCACCCTATGATCCACTTCCGCTTCCATGGTTCCATCCGCTGCCAGATCCACTCCCAGATATCTAAAACACTTCACTTCCTCCAGTTTTTCTCCATTCACACTCACCTCCCAATTTACTTGACCCTCAACCCTACTGTACCTAATAACCTTGCTCTTATTCACATTTACTCTTAACTTTCTTCTTTCAGACACTTTACCAAACTCAGTCACCAGCTTCTGCAGTTTCTCACATGAATCAGCCACCAGCGCTGTATCATCAGCGAACAACAACTGACTCACTTCCCAAGCTCTCTCATCAACAACAGACTTCATACTTGCCCCTCTTTCCAAAACTCTTGCATTCACCTCCCTAACAACCCCATCCATAAACAAATTAAACAACCATGGAGACATCACACACCCCTGCCGCAAACCTACATTCACTGAGAACCAATCACTTTCCTCTCTTCCTACACGTACACATGCCTTACATCCTCGATAAAAACTTTTCACTGCTTCTAACAACTTGCCTCCCACACCATATATTCTTAATACCTTCCACAGAGCATCTCTATCAACTCTATCATATGCCTTCTCCAGATCCATAAATGCTACATACAAATCCATTTGCTTTTCTAAGTATTTCTCACATACATTCTTCAAAGCAAACACCTGATCCACACATCCTCTACCACTTCTGAAACCACACTGCTCTTCCCCAATCTGATGATCTGTACATGCCTTCACCCTTTCAATCAATACCCTCCCATATAATTTACCAGGAATACTCAACAAACTTATACCTCTGTAATTTGAGCACTCACTCTTATCCCCTTTGCCTTTGTACAATGGCACTATGCACGCATTCCGCCAATCCTCAGGCACCTCACCGTGAGTCATACATACATTAAATAACCTTACCAACCAGTCAACAATACAGTCACCCCCTTTTTTAATAAATTCCACTGCAATACCATCCAAACCTGCTGCCTTGCCGGCTTTCATCTTCCGCAAATCTTTTACTACCTCTTCTCTGTTTACCAAATGATTTTCCCTAACCCTCCCACTTTGCACACCATCTCGACCAAAACACCCTATATCTGCCACTCTATCATCAAACACATTCAACAAACCTTCAAAATACTCACTCCATCTCCTTCTCACATCACCACTATTTGTTATCACCTCCCCATTTGCGCCCTTCACTGAAGTTCCCATTTGCTTCCTTGTCTTACGCACTTTATTTACCTCCTTCCAGAACTTCTTTTTATTCTCCCTAAAATTTAATGATACTCTCTCACCCCAACTCTCATTTCCCC
Source organism: Panulirus ornatus (assembly GCF_036320965.1). Classification (NCBI taxonomy): domain Eukaryota; kingdom Metazoa; phylum Arthropoda; class Malacostraca; order Decapoda; family Palinuridae; genus Panulirus; species Panulirus ornatus. Next base: position 32,166,210 of record NC_092235.1, on the reverse strand, counting down.
TTTTTTTCACCTCCTGCACCTTTCTCTTGACCTCCTGTCTCTTTCTTTTATACGTCTCCCACTCAACTGCATTTTTTCCCTGCAAAAATCTTCCAAATGCCTCTCCCTTCTCTTTCACTAATAATCTTACTTCTTCATCCCACCACTGACTACCTTTTCTAATCAACCCACCTCCCACTCTTCTCATGCCACAAGCATCTTTTGCGCAATCCATCACTGATTCCCTAAATACATCCCATTCCTCCCCACTTCCCTTACCTCCTTTGTTCTCACCTTTTTCTATTCTTTACTCAGTCTTTCCTGGTATTCCTCACACAAGTCTCCTTCCAAAGCTCACTTACTCTCACCACTTTCTTCACCCCAACATTCTCTTTTCTTTTCTGAAAACCCCCACAAATCTTCACCTTCGCCTCCACAATATAATGATCAGACATCCCTCCAGTTGCACCTCTCAGCACATTAACATCCAAAAGTCTCTCTTTCGTGCGTCTATCAATTAACACGTAATCCAATAACGCTCTCTGGCCATCTCTCCTAATTACATACGTATACTTATGTATATCTCGCTTTTTAAACCAGGTATTCCCAATCACCAGTCCTCTTTCAGCACATAAATCTACAAGCTGTTCACCATTTCCATTTACAACACTGAACGCTCCATGTGTACCAATTATTCCCTCAACTACCTCATTACTCACCTTTCCATTCAAATCACCCAGCACTATAACCCGGTCTTGTGCATCAAAACCACTAACACACTCATTCAGCTGCTCCCAAAACACTTGCCTTTCATGATCTTTCTTCTCATGCCCAGATGCATATGCACCAATAATCACCCATCTCTCTCCATCAACTTTCAGTTTTAGCCATATCAATCTAGAATTTACTTTATATGTATATATATATATATATATATATATATATATATATATATATATATATATATATATATATATATATATATATATATATATATATACATATATATATATATATATATATATATATATATATATATATATATATATATATATATATATATATATATATATATATATATATATATATATATATATATATATATATATATATACATATATATATATATATATATATATATATATATATATATATATATATATATATATATATATATATATATATATATATATATATATATATATATATATATATATATATATATATATATATATATATATATATATATATATATATATATATATATGGGCACATGGAGAGAATGAGTGAGGAAAGATTGACCAAGAGGATATATGTGTCGGAGGTGGAGGGAACGAGGAGAAGAGGGAAACCAAATTGGAGGTGGAAAGATGAAGTGAAAAAGATTTTGTGTGATCGGGGCCTGAACATGCAGGAGGGTGAAAGGAGGGCAAGGAATAGAGTGAATTGGAGCGATGTGGTATACCGGGGTTGACGTGCTGTCAGTGGATTGAATCAAGGCATGTGAAGAGTCTGGGGTAAACCATGGAAAGCTATGTAGGTATGTATATTTGCGTGTGTGGACGTATGTATATACATGTGTATGGGGGGGGTTGGGCCATTTCTTTCGTCTGTTTCCTTGCGCTACCTCGCAAACGCGGGAGACAGTGACAAAGTATAAAGAAAAAAAAAAAATATATATATATATATATATATATATATATATATATATATATATATATATATATATATATATATATATATATATATATATATATATATATATATATATATATATATATATATATATATATATACATATATATATATATATCCTCCCCTCTCATTTTTTGATTTTCCAAAGATAGGAACAGAGAAGGGGGCCAAGTGGGGATTTCCCTCAAAGGCTCAGTCCTCTGTTCCTAAAGCTACCTCGCTAATGCGGGAAATGGCGAATAGTATGAAAAAAAAAAAAAAAAAAATATATATATATATATATATATATATATATATATATATATATATATATATATATATATATATATATTTATAGCGTGGGCTATGGATAGAGTTGTGCGCAGGAGGGTGGATGTGCTGGAAATGAGATGTTTGAGGACAATATCTGGTGTGAGGTGGTTTGATCGAGTAAGTAATGAAAGGGTAAGAGAGATGTGTGGAAATAAAAAGAGTATGGTTGAGAGAGCAGAAGAGGGTGTTTTGAAATGGTTTGATCACATGGAGAGAATGAGTGAGGAAGGATTGACCAAGAGGATATTTGTGTCAGGGGTGGAGAGAATGAGTGAGGAAGGATTGACCAAGAGGATATTTGTGTCAGGGGTGGAGGGAACGAGGAGAAGTGGGAGACCAAATTGGAGGTGGAAAGATGGAGTGAAAAAGATTTTGAATAATCGGGGCCTAAACATACAGGAGGGTGAAAGGAGTGCAAGGAATAGAGTGAATTGGAACGATGTGGGATAGCGGGGTCGACGTGCTGTCAATGGATTGAACCAGGGTATGTGAAGTGTCTGGGTAAACCATGGAAAGTTGTGTGGGGCCTGGATGTGGAAAGGGAGCTGTGGTTTCGGTGCATTATTACATGACAGCTAGAGACTGAGTGTGACCGAATGGGGCCTTTGTTGTCTTTTCCTAGCGCTACCTCGCACATATGAGGGGGGAGGGGGCTGTTACTCCATGTGTGGCGAGGTGGTGATGGGAATAGATAAAGGCAGGCAGTATGAATTATGTACATGTGTATATATGTATATGTCTGTGTGTGTATATATATGTGTACATTGAGATGTATAGGTATCTATATTTGCGTGTGGGGACGTGTATGTATATACATGTATGTGTGGGTGGGTCGGGCCATTTCTTTCGTCTGTTTCATTGCGCTACCTCGCTAACGCGGGAGACAGCGACAAAGGAAAATAAATAAATAGTAGATAAATATATATATATATATATATATATATATATATATATATATATATATATATATATATATATATATATATATATATATATATATATATATATATATATATATTTATATATATATATATATATATATATATATATATATATATATATATATATATATATATATCATATACATATATACATATATATATATATAGATAGATAGATAGATAGATAGACAGTTAGATAGATAGATAGATAATTATTTATGTATTCATCATACGTCGTCGCTGTCTCCCGCGATAGCGAAGCAACTCAAGGAAACAGACGGAAGAATGGCCCAACCCACCGAAACATATATGTACATACATAAACGTCCTTTTTTCAGCACATAAATCTACAAGCTCTTCACCACTTCCATTTACAACACTGAACACCCAAGAAGGAGTCACGCGGGGAGTGCTCATCCTCCTCGAAGGCTCAGAGTGGGGTGCCTAAATGTGTGTGGATGTAACCAAGATGTGAAAAAAGGAGAGATAGGTAATATGTTTGAGGAAAGGAACCTGGATGTTTTGGCTCTGAGTGAAACGAAGCTCAAGGGTAAAGGGGAAGAGTGGTTTGGGAATGTCTGGGGAGTAAAGTCAGGGGTTAGTGAGAGGACAAGAGCAAGGGAAGGAGTAGCAATACTCCTGAAACAGGAGTTGTGGGAGTATGTGATAGAATGTAAGAAAGTAAATTCTTGATTAATATGGGTAAAACTGAAAGTTGATGGAGAGAGGTGGGTGATTATTGGTGCATATGCACCCGGGCATGAGAAGAAAGATCATGAGAGGCAAGTGTTTTGGGAGCAGCTGAATGAGTGTGTTAGTGGTTTTGATGCACGAGACCGGGTTATAGTGATGGGTGATTTCAATGCAAAGGTGAGTAATGTGGCAGTTGAGGGAATAATTGGTATACTTGGGGTGTTCAGTGTTGTAAATGGAAATGGTGAAGAGCTTGTAGATCTATGTGCTGAAAAAGGACTGATGATTGGGAATACCTGGTTTAAAAAGCGAGATATACATAAGTATACTTATGTAAGTAGGAGAGATGGCCAGAGAGCGTTATTGGATTACGTGTTAATTGACAGACGTGCGAAAGAGAGACTTTTGGATGTTAATGTGCTGAGAGGTGCAACTGGAGGGATGTCTGATCATTATCTTGTGGAGGCTAAGGTGAAGATTTGTATGGGTTTTCAGAAAAGAAGAGTGAATGTTGGGGTGAAGAGGGTGGTGAGAGTAAGTGAGCTTGGGAAGGAGACCTGTGTGAGGAAGTACCAGGAGAGACTGAGTACAGAATGGAAAAGGGTGAGAACAATGGAAGTAAGGGGAGTGGGGGAGGAATGGGATGTATTTAGGGAATCAGTGATGGATTGCGCAAAAGATGCTTGTGGCATGAGAAGAGTGGGAGGTGTGTTGATTAGAAAGGGTAGTGAGTGGTGGGATGAAGAAGTGAGAGTATTAGTGAAAGAGAAGAGAGAGGCATTTGGACGATTTTTGCAGGGAAAAAATGCAATTGAGTGGGAGATGTATAAAAGAAAGAGACAGGAGGTCAAGAGAAAGGTGCAAGAGGTGAAAAAAAAGGGCAAATGAGAGTTGGGGTGAGAGAGTATCATTAGATTTTAGGGAGAATAAAAAGATGTTCTGGAAGGAGGTACATAAAGTGCGTAAGACAAGGGAACAAATGGGAACTTCAGTGAAGGGCACTAATGGGGAGGTGATAACAAGTAGTGGTGATGTGAGAAGGAGATGGAGTGAGTATTTCGAAGCTTTGTTGAATGTGTTTGATGATAGAGTGGCAGATATAGGGTGTTTTGGTCGAGGTGGTGTGCAAAGTGAGAGGGTTAGGGAAAATGATTTGGTAAACAAAGAAGAGGTAGTGAAATCTTTGCGGAAGATGAAAGCCGGCAAGGCAGCACGTTTGGATGGTATTGCAGTGGAATTTATTAAAAAAGGGGGTGACTGTATTGTTGACTGGATGGTAAGGTTATTTAATGTATGTATGACTCATGGTGAGGTGCCTGAGGATTGGCGGAATGCGTGCATAGTGCCATTGTACAAAGGCAAAGGGGATAAGAGTGAGTGCTCAAATTACAGAGGTATAAGTTTGTTGAGTATTCCTGGTAAATTGTATGGGAGGGTATTGATTGAGAGGATGAAGGCATGTACAGAGCATCAGATTGGGGAAGAGCAGTGTGGTTTCAGAAGTGGTAGAGGATGTGTGGATCAGGTGTTTGCTTTGAAGAATGTATGTGAGAAATACTTAGAAAAGCAAATGGATTTGTATGTAGCATTTATGGATCTGGAGAAGGCATTTGATAGAGTTGATAGAGATGCTCTGTGGAAGGTATTAAGAATATATGGTGTGGGAGGAAGGTTGTTAGAAGCAGTGAAAAGTTTTTATCGAGGATGTAAGGCATGTGTACGTGTAGGAAGAGAGGAAAGTGATTGGTTCGCAGTGAATGTAGGTTTGCGGCAGGGGTGTGTGATGTCTCCATGGTTGTTTAATTTGTTTATTGATGGGGTTGTTAGGTAGGTAAATGCAAGAGTTTTGGAAAGAGGGGCAAGTATGAAGTCTGTTGGGGATGAGAGAGCTTGAGAAGTGAGTCAGTTGTTGTTCGCTGATGATACAGCGCTGGTGGCTGATTCATGTGAGAAACTGCAGAAGCTGGTGACTGAGTTTGGTAAAGTGTGTGGAAGAAGAAAGTTAAGAGTATGTGAATAAGAGCAAGGTTATTAGGTACAGTAGGGTTGAGGGTCAAGTCAATTGGGAGGTGAGTTTGAATGGAGAAAAAGTGGAGGAAGTGAAGTGTTTTAGATATCTGGGAGTGGATCTGGCAGCGGATGGAACCATGGAAGCGGAAGTGGATCATAGGGCGGGGGAGGGGGCGAAAATTCTGGGGGCCTTGAAGAATGTGTGGAAGTCGAGAACATTATCTCGGAAAGCAAAAATGGGTATGTTTGAAGGAATAGTGGTTCCAACAATGTTGTATGGTTGCGAGGCGTGGGCTATGGATAGAGTTGTGCGCAGGAGGATGGATGTGCTGGAAATGAGATGTTTGAGGACAATGTGTGGTGTGAGGTGGTTTGATCAAGTGAGTAACGTAAGGGTAAGAGAGATGTGTGGAAATAAAAAGAGCGTGGTTGAGAGAGCAGAAGAGGATGTTTTGAAGTGGTTTGGGCACATGGAGAGAATGAGTGAGGAAAGATTGACCAAGAGGATATATGTGTCGGAGGTGGAGGGAACGAGGAGAAGAGGGAGACCAAATTGGAGGTGGAAAGATGTAGTGAAAAAGATTTTGTGTGATCGGGGCCTGAACATGCAGGAGGGTGAAAGGAGGGCAAGGAATAGAGTGAATTAGAGCGATGTGGTATACCGGGGTTGACGTGCTGTCAGTGGATTGAATCAAGGCATGTGAAGCGTCTGGGGTAAACCATGGAAAGCTGTGTAGGTATGCATATTTGCGTGTGTGGACGTATGTATATACATGTGTATGGGGGGGGGGTTGGGCCATTTCTTTCGTTTGTTTCCTTGCGCTACCTCGCAAACGCGGGAGACAGCGACAAAGTATAATAATAATAAAATAATGATTGGGAATACCTGGTTTAAAAAGCGAGATATACATAAGTATACTTATGTAAGTAGGAGAGATGGCCAGAGAGCGTTATTGGATTACGTGTGAATTGACAGGCGCGCGAAAGAGAGACTTTTGGATGTTAATGTGCTGAGAGGTGCAACTGGAGGGATGTCTGATCATTATCTTGTGGAGGCTAAGGTGAAGATTTGTATGGGTTTTCAGAAAAAAAGAGTGAATGTTGGGGTGAAGAGGGTAGTGAGAGTAAGTGAGCTTGGGAAGGAGACTTGTGTGAGGAAGTACCAGGAGAGACTGAGTACAGAATAGAAAAAGGTGAGAACAATGGAAGTAAGGGGAGTGGGGGAGGAATGGGATGTATTTAGGGAATCAGTGATGGATTGCGCAAAAGATGCTTGTGGCATGAGAAGAGTGGGAGGTGGGTTGATTAGAAAGGGTAGTGAGTGGTGGGATGAAGAAGTAAGAGTATTAGTGAAAGAGAAGAGAGAGGCATTTGGACGATTTTTGCAGGGAAAAAATGCAATTGAGTGGGAGATGTATAAAAGAAAGAGACAGGAGGTCAAGAGAAAGGTGCAAGAGGTGAAAAAAAAGGGCAAATGAGAGTTGGGGTGAGAGAGTATCATTAGATTTTAGGGAGAATAAAAAGATGTTCTGGAAGGAGGTACATAAAGTGCGTAAGACAAGGGAACAAATGGGAACTTCAGTGAAGGGCACTAATGGGGAGGTGATAACAAGTAGTGGTGATGTGAGAAGGAGATGGAGTGAGTATTTCGAAGCTTTGTTGAATGTGTTTGATGATAGAGTGGCAGATATAGGGTGTTTTGGTCGAGGTGGTGTGCAAAGTGAGAGGGTTAGGGAAAATGATTTGGTAAACAAAGAAGAGGTAGTGAAATCTTTGCGGAAGATGAAAGCCGGCAAGGCAGCACGTTTGGATGGTATTGCAGTGGAATTTATTAAAAAAGGGGGTGACTGTATTGTTGACTGGTTGGTAAGGTTATTTAATGTATGTATGATTCATGGTGAGGTGCCTGAGGATTGGCGGAATGCGTGCATAGTGCCATTGTACAAAGGCAAAGGGGATAAGAGTGAGTGCTCAAATTACAGAGGTATAAGTTTGTTGAGTATTCCTGGTAAATTGTATGGGAGGGTATTGATTGAGAGGATGAAGGCATGTACAGAGCATCAGATTGGGGAAGAGCAGTGTGGTTTCAGAAGTGGTAGAGGATGTGTGGATCAGGTGTTTGCTTTGAAGAATGTATGTGAGAAATACTTAGAAAAGCAAATGGATTTGTATGTAGCATTTATGGATCTGGAGAAGGCATTTGATAGAGTTGATAGAGATGCTCTGTGGAAGGTATTAAGAATATATGGTGTGGGAGGAAGGTTGTTAGAAGCAGTGAAAAGTTTTTATCTAGGATGTAAGGCATGTGTACGTGTAGGAAGAGAGGAAAGTGATTGGTTCGCAGTGAATGTAGGTTTGCGGCAGGGGTGTGTGATGTCTCCATGGTTGTTTAATTTGTTTATTGATGGGGTTGTTAGGTAGGTAAATGCAAGAGTTTTGGAAAGAGGGGCAAGTATGAAGTCTGTTGGGGATGAGAGAGCTTGGGAAGTGAGTCAGTTGTTGTTCGCTGATGATACAGCGCTGGTGGCTGATTCATGTGAGAAACTGCAGAAGCTGGTGACTGAGTTTGGTAAAGTGTGTGGAAGAAGAAAGTTAAGAGTAAATGTGAATAAGAGCAAGGTTATTAGGTACAGTAGGGTTGAGGGTCAAGTCAATTGGGAGGTGAGTTTGAATGGAGAAAAAGTGGAGGAAGTGAAGTGGTTTAGATATCTGGGAGTGGATCTGGCAGCGGATGGAACCATGGAAGCGGAAGTGGATCATAGGGTGGGGGAGGGGGCGAAAATTCTGGGGGCCTTGAAGAATGTGTGGAAGTCGAGAACATTATCTCGGAAAGCAAAAATGGGTATGTTTGAAGGAATAGTGGTTCCAACAATGTTGTATGGTTGCGAGGCGTGGGCTATGGATAGAGTTGTGCGCAGGAGGATGGATGTGCTGGAAATGAGATGTTTGAGGACAATGTGTGGTGTGAGGTGGTTTGATCGAGTGAGTAACGTAAGGGTAAGAGAGATGTGTGGAAATAAAAAGAGCGTGGTTGAGAGAGCAGAAGATGGTGTTTTGAAGTGGTTTGGGCACATGGAGAGAATGAGTGAGGAAAGATTGACCAAGAGGATATATGTGTCGGAGGTGGAGGGAACGAGGAGAAGAGGGAGACCAAATTGGAGGTGGAAAGATGTAGTGAAAAAGATTTTGTGTGATCGGGGCCTGAACATGCAGGAGGGTGAAAGGAGGGCAAGGAATAGAGTGAATTAGAGCGATGTGGTATACCGGGGTTGACGTGCTGTCAGTGGATTGAATCAAGGTATGTGAAGCGTCTGGGGTAAACCATGGAAAGCTGTGTAGGTATGTATATTTGCGTGTGTGGACGTATGTATATACATGTGTATGGGGGGGGTTGGGCCATTTCTTTCGTCTGTTTCCTTGCGCTACCTCGCAAACGCGGGAGACAGCGACAAAGTATAATAATAATAAAATAATGATTGGTAATACCTGGTTTAAAAAGCGAGATATACATAAGCATACTTATGTAAGTAGGAGAGATGGCCAGAGAGCGTTATTGGATTACGTGTTAATTGACAGGCGCGCGAAAGAGAGACTTTTGGATGTTAATGTGCTGAGAGGTGCAACTGGAGGGATGTCTGATCATTATCTTGTGGAGGCTAAGGTGAAGATTTGTATGGGTTTTCAGAAAAAAAGAGTGAATGTTGGGGTGAAGAGGGTGGTGAGAGTAAGTGAGCTTGGGAAGGAGACTTGTGTGAGGAAGTACCAGGAGAGACTGAGTACAGAATGGAAAAAGGTGAGAACAATGGAAGTAAGGGGAGTGGGGGAGGAATGGGATGTATTTAGGGAATCAGTGATGGATTGCGCAAAAGATGCTTGTGGCATGAGAAGAGTGGGAGGTGGGTTGATTAGAAAGGGTAGTGAGTGGTGGGATGAAGAAGTAAGAGTATTAGTGAAAGAGAAGAGAGAGGCATTTGGACGATTTTTGCAGGGAAAAAATGCATTTGAGTGGGAGACGTATAAAAGAGACAGGAGGTCAAGAGAAAGGTGGAAGAGGTGACAAAAAGGGCAAATGAGAGTTGGGGTGAGAGAGTATCATTAAATTTTAGGGAGAATAAAAAGATGTTCTGGAAGGAGGTAAATAAAGTGCGTAAGACAAGGGAGCAAATGGGAACTTCAGTGAAGGGCGCAAATGGGGAGGTGATAACAAGTAGTGGTGATGTGAGAAGGAGATGGAGTGAGTATTTTGAAGGTTTGTTGAATGTGTTTGATGATAGAGTGGCAGATATAGGGTGTTTTGGTCGAGGTGGTGTGCAAAGTGAGAGGGTTAGGGAAAATGATTTGGTAAACAGAGAAGAGGTAGTAAAAGCTTTGCGGAAGATGAAAGCCGGCAAGGCAGCAGGTTTGGATGGTATTGCAGTGGAATTTATTAAAAAAGGGGGTGACTGTATTGTTGACTGGTTGGTAAGGTTATTTAATGTATGTATGACTCACGGTGAGGTGCCTGAGGATTGGCGGAATGCGTGCATAGTGCCATTGTACAAAGGCAAAGGGGATAAGAGTGAGTGCTCAAATTACAGAGGTATAAGTTTTGTTGAGTATTCCTGGTAAATTATATGGGAGGGTATTGATTGAGAGGGTGGAAGCATGTACAGATCATCAGATTGGGGAAGAGCAGTGTGGTTTCAGAAGTGGTAGAGGATGTGTGGATCAGGGGTTTGCTTTGAAGAATGTATGTGAGAAATACTTAGAAAAGCAAATGGATTTGTATGTAGCATTTATGGATCTGGAGAAGGCATATGATAGAGTTGATAGAGATGCTCTGTGGAAGGTATTAAGAATATATGGTGTGGGATGCAAGTTGTTAGAAGCAGTGAAAAGTTTTTATCGAGGATGTAAGGCATGTGTACGTGTAGGAAGAGAGGAAAGTGATTGGTTCTTAGTGAATGTAGGTTTGCGGCAGGGGTGTGTGATGTCTCCATGGTTGTTTAATTTGTTTATGGATGGGGTTGTTAGGGAGGTGAATGCAAGAGTTTTGGAAAGAGGGGCAAGTATGAAGTCTGTTGGGGATGAGAGAGCTTGGGAAGTGAGTCAGTTGTTGTTCGCTGATGATACAGCGCTGGTGGCTGATTCATGTGAGAAACTGCAGAAGCTGGTGACTGAGTTTGGTAAAGTGTGTGAAAGAAGAAAGTTAAGAGTAAATGTGAATAAGAGCAAGGTTATTAGGTACAGTAGGGTTGAGGGTCAAGTCAATTGGGAGGTGAGTTTGAATGGAGAAAAACTGGAGGAAGTGAAGTGTTTTAGATATCTGGGAGTGGATCTGGCAGCGGATGGAACCATGGAAGCGGAAGTGGATCATAGGGTGGGGGAGGGGGCGAAAATTCTGGGAGCCTTGAAGAATGTGTGGAAGTCGAGAACATTATCTCGGAAAGCAAAAATGGGTATGTTTGAAGGAATAGTGGTTCCAACAATGTTGTATGGTTGCGAGGCGTGGGCTATGGATAGAGTTGTGCGCAGGAGGATGGATGTGCTGGAAATGAGATGTTTGAGGACAATGTGTGGTGTGAGGTGGTTTGATCGAGTAAGTAACGTAAGGGTAAGAGAGATGTGTGGAAATAAAAAGAGCGTGGTTGAGAGAACAGAAGAGGGTGTTTTGAAATGGTTTAGGCACATGGAGAGAATGAGTGAGGAAAGATTGACCAAGAGGATATATGTGTCGGAGGTGGAGGGAACGAGGAGAAGAGGGAGACCAAATTGGAGGTGGAATAATGGAGTGAAAAAGATTTTGTGTGATCGGGGCCTGAACATGCAGGAGGGTGAAAGGAGGGCAAGGAATAGAGTGAATTGGAGCGATGTGGTATACCGGGGTTGACGTGCTGGCAGTGGATTGAATCGGGGCATGTGAAGCGTCTGGGGTAAAGCATGGAAAGCTGTGTAGGTATGTATATTTTGCGTGTGTGGACGTATGTATATACATGTGTATGGGGGTGGGTTGGGCCATTTCTTTCGTCTGTTTCCTTGCGCTACCTCGCAAACGCGGGAGACAGCGACAAAGCAAAAAAAAAAAAAAAAAATAACATAAACGCCCTTACACGCACATATACCTACTTTATATTTCAACCTATAAATACATATACTTAAACAGGCAAATGTATATATGAACATGTACATATCCATACTTGCTGTCTTCTTCCATTTTCGTCGCCACCCCGCCACACAAGAAATGGCATTCCTCTCCCCCCGTGTGTGTGCAAGGTAGCGCTAGAAAAAGACATCAAAGGCCACATTCGTTCACGCTCAGTTTCTAGCTGTCGTGTCTAGTGCACCGAAACCACAGCTCCCTTTCCACATCCAGGACCCAAAAAACTTTCCATGGTGTATCCAAGACGCTTCACATCCCCTGGATAAATCCACTTACAGCAAGTCAACCCAGGCATACCACATCGTTCCAATTCACTCTATTCCTTGCACATATTTCACCCTCCTGTATATTCGGGCCCCGATGCCTCAAAATCCTTTTCACTCTATCCTTACACCTCCAATTTGGTCACCCACTTCTCCTCGTTCCCTCCATTTCTGACACATATATCTTCTTCGTCAATCTTTCCTCACTCATTCTCTAGATGTGACCAAACCATTTCTGTTCTCTCAACCACACTCTTTTTATTTCGACTTAACTCTTTTGCCCTTTCATTACTTAGCAGATCACAACTGATGTTGGTCTCAATCATATAATTTCCAACACATCCACCCTCCTCAGCAAAACCTCACAACTGATATTGGTCTCAATCATATAATTTCCAACACATCCACCCTCCTCAGCAAAACCTTATCCATAGGCCATGCCTCGCAACCGTATAACATTGTTGGAACCACTATTCCTTCTAACATGCCCATTTTTGCTCTCCGAGATAACTTTCTCGCCTTTCACACATTTTTCAACGCTCACAGAACCTTCGTCCCCTCTCCCAGCCCTGTGACTCACTTGCGCTTCCATGTTCGATCCGCTTCTAAATCCATTCCCAGATATCCAAAACACTTCACATCCTCCAGTTTTTCTCCATTCAAACCTACCCTACTGAACATAATAACCTTGCTCTTATTCACATTTTCTCTCAGCTTTCTTTTCTCACACACTTATCCAAACTCAGCCTCTTTAGTTTCTTCACCAGCACTGTATAATCAGCAAACAACGACCAACTCACTTCCTAAGCTCTCTCACCCATAACAGAGTGCATAATTGCCCCTCTTTCCAAAACTCTTCCATTGACCTCCTAAACAAATCCATCCATAAACAAATTAAACAACTATAGATACATCACGCACCCTTACCGCAAACCGACATTCACTGGGAAGGAATTGCTTTCCTCTCTTCCTACTTGAACACATGCCTGATATCCTTGATAAAAGCATCTCAAAAAGTATCTCTATCAACTATACAATATATCTTCTCCAGATCCATAAATACTACATACAAATCCATCTGTTTTTATAAGTATTTCTCACATACATTCTTCAGAGCAAACACCTGATCCACACATCCTCTCCCACTTCTGATGCTCGGTGCATGCCTTGACCCTCTCAATCAGTACCCTCCTATATAATTTCCCAAAAATACTCAACAGACTTATGCCTCTACAATCTGAACACTCACCTTTATCATATTTCCCTTGGTACAATGGCACTATGCATGCATTTCGCCGATCTACGAATGAATAATTATATTATCCCTGGGGATAGGGGATTAAGAATACTTCCCACGTATTCCCTGCGTGTCTTAGAAGGCGACTAAAAGGGGAGGGAGCGGGGGGCTGGAAATCCTCCCATTTCGTTTTTTTTCTTTTTTCAAAAGAAGGAACAGAGGGGGCCAGGTGAGGATATTCCAAAAAAGGCCCAGTCCTCTGTTCTTAACGCTACCTCGCTAACGCGGGAAATGGCGATTGGTTTAAAAGAAAAAAATATATATATATACATATATATATTTTATGGATGGGGTTGTTAGGGAGGTAAATGCAAGAGTTTTGGAAAGAGGGGCAAGTATGAAGTCTGTTGGGGATGAGAGAGCTTGGGAAGTGAGTCAGTTGTTGTTCGCTGATGATACAGCGCTGGTGGCTGATTCATGTGAGAAACTGCAGAAGCTGGTGACTGAGTTTGGTAAAGTGTGTGGAAGAAGAAAGTTAAGAGTAAATGTGAATAAGAGCAAGGTTATTAGGTACAGTAGGGTTGAGGGTCAAGTTAATTGGGAGGTGAGTTTGAATGGAGAAAAACTGGAGGAAGTGAAGTGTTTTAGATATCTGGGAGTGGATCTGGCAGCGGATGGAACCATGGAAGCGGAAGTGGATCATAGGGTGGGGGAGGGGGCGAAAATTCTGGGGGCCTTGAAGAATGTGTGGAAGTCGAGAACATTATCTCGGAAAGCAAAAATGGGTATGTTTGAAGGAACAGTGGTTCCAACAATGTTGTATGGTTGCGAGGCGTGGGCTATGGATAGAGTTGTGCGCAGGAGGATGGATGTGCTGGAAAGGAGGTGTTTGAGGACAATGTGTGGTGTGAGGTGGTCTGATCGAGTGAGTAACGTAAGGGTAAGAGAGATGTGTGGAAATAAAAAGAGCGTGGTTGAGAGAGCAGAAGAGGGTGTTTCGAAGTGGTTTGGGCACATGGAGAGAATGAGTGAGGAAAGATTGACCAAGAGGATATATGTGTCGGAGGTGGAGGGAACGAGGAGAAGAGGGAGACCAAATTGGAGGTGGAAAGATGGAGTGAAAAAGATTTTGTGTGATCGGGGCCTGAACATGCAGGAGGGTGAAAGGAGGGCAAGGAATAGGGTGAATTGGAGCGATGTGGTATACCGGGGTTGAGATGCTGTCAGTGGATTGAATCAGGGCATGTGAAGCGTCTGGGGTAAACCATGGAAAGCTGTGTAGGTATGTATATTTGCGTGTGTGGACGTATGTATATACATGTGTATGGGGGTGGGTTGGGCCATTTCTTTCGTCTGTTTCCTTGCGCTACCTCGCAAACGCGGGAGACAGCGACAAAGTATAATAAAAAAAAAAAAAAATATATATATATATATATATATATATATATATATATATATATATATATATATATATATATATATATATATATATATATATATATATATATATATACTTGTCATCACCTCCCCATTTGCGCCCTTCACTGAAGTTCCCATTTGCTCCCTTGTCTTAAGCACTTTATTTACCTCCTTCTAGAACATCTTTTTATTCTCCCTGAAATTTAATGATACTCTCTCACCCCAACTCTCATTTGCCCTCTTTTTCACCTCTTGCACATTTCTCTTGACCTCCTGTCTCTTTCTTTTATACATCTCCCACTCAATTGCATTTTTTCCCTGCAAAAATCGTCCAAATGCCTCGCTCTTCTCTTTCACTAATAATCTTACTTCTTCATCCCACCACTCACTACCCTTTCTAATCAACCCACCTCCCACTCTTCTCATGCCACAAGCATCTTTTGCGCAATCCATCACTGATTCCCTAAATACATCCCATTCCTCCCCCCACTCCCCTTACTTCCATTGTTCTCACCTTTTTCCATTCTGTACTCAGTCTCTCCTGGTACTTCCTCACACAAGTCTCCTTCCCAAGCTCACTTACTCTCACCACCCTCTTCACCCCAACATTCACTCTTCTTTTCTGAAAACCCATACAAATCTTCAACTTAGCCTCCACAAGATAATGATCAGACATCCCTCCAGTTGCACCTCTCAGCACATTAACATCCAAAAGTCTCTCTTTCGCACGCCTGTCAATTAACACGTAATCTAATAACGCTCTCTGGCCATCTCTCCTACTTACATACGTATACTTATGTATATCTCACTTTTTAAACCAGGTATTCCCAATCACCAGTCCTTTTTCAGCACATAAATCTATTGGTTCTCAGTGAACGTAGGTTTGCGGCAGGGGTGTGTGATATCTCCATGGTTGTTTAATTTGTTTATGGATGGGGTTGTTAGGGAGGTGAATGCAAGAGTTTTGGAAAGAGTCGCAAGTATGAAGTCTGTTGGGGATGAGAGAGCTTGGGAAGTGAGTCAGTTGTTGTTCGCTGATGATACAGCGCTGGTGGCTGATTCATGTGAGAAACTGCAGAAGCTGGTGACTGAGTTTGGTAAAGTGTGTGACAGAAGAAAGTTAAGAGTAATTGTGAATAAGAGCAAGGTTATTAGGTACAGTAGGGTTGAGGGTCAAGTCAATTGGGAGGTAAGTTTGAATGGAGAAAAACTTGAGGAAGTAAAGTGTTTTAGATATCTGGGAGTGGATCTGGCAGCGGATGGAACCATGGAAGCGGAAGTGGATCATGGGGTGGGGGAGGGGGCGAAAATTCTGGGAGCCTTGAAGAATGTTTGGAAGTCGAGAACATTATCTCGGAAAGCAAAAATGGGTATGTTTGAAGGAATAGTGGTTCCAACAATGTTGTATGGTTGCGAGGCGTGGGCTATGGATAGAGTTGTGCGCAGGAGGATGGATGTGCTGGAAATGAGATGTTTGAGGACAATGTGTGGTGTGAGGTGGTTTGATCGAGTAAGTAACGTAAGGGTAAGAGAGATGTGTGGAGATAAAAAGAGCGTGGTTGAGAGACCAGAAGAGGGTGTTTTGAAATGGTTTGGGCACATGGAGAATGAGTGAGGAAAGATTGACCAAGAGGATATATGTGTCGGAGGTGGAGGGAACGAGGAGAAGTGGGAGACCAAATTGGAGGTGGAAAGATGGAGTGAAAAAGATTTTGTGTGATCGGGGCCTGAACATGCAGGAGGGTGAAAGGAGGGCAAGGAATAGAGTGAATTGGATCGATGTGGTATACCGGGGTTGACGTGCCGTCAGTGGACTGAATCAGGGCATGTGAAGCGTCTGGGGTAAACCATGGAAAGCTGTGTAGGTATGTATATTTGCGTGTGTGGACGTATGTATATACATGTGTATGGGGGTGGGTTGGGCCATTTCTTTCGTCTGTTTCCTTGCGCTACCTCGCAAACGCGGGAGACAGCGACAAACCAACAAAAAAAAGAAAAGAAAAAAAAAAAAAATATATATATATATATATATATACGAACAAAGTATATATGAACGCGCACCTTCATAGAACATACAAACCTCCAACGGCTAGGATCGAACCCGGAACCCCTGTGCAACAAGCGGGAGCGCTACCGCTAGGCTATGATTTGCCCCTTATAGGGAAATGACTATGTACTCGAATACCCTTCGTCTAACGTTGGTGAGCAACGGGATCTACACCGATCTTTTCCCATCAGGCTCACACATCCAGCAGATAGCATTCTACTGTACCTGACGGAGGTGTGCACATGAACGGGCACCTTCGTAGAACATACAATCCTTCAACAGCCAGGATCGAACCTGGGCTATATTCGCATTGGTAAAAATGCAATTGTCCAAGACAGACAACGAGCGTATCCTGAATTTATCAGTTCACAAATTTTGTCATCAATAAAGTTATCTAATTTGTATAGACCATCACTAATATTAAGATTATAATTCTTTATGTATTTAATAATTGAAGATTTAATATTTCTCCTCCTAATAGGGAAATGACTATTCGAATACTATGTACTCGAATGTCCTTATTCTCACGTTGGTGAGCAACGGGGTCTACACCGGTCTTTACCAATCAGGCTCACACAGTCAGGAGTGGTGGGAGTATGAGATAGAGAGTAAGTGAATAAACTCTAGATTGATATGGGTAAAACTGAAAACGGATGGAGAGAAATTGGTGATTATTGGTGCATATGCACCTGGGCATGGGAAAAAAATTCATAAGAGGCAAGTGTTTTGGGAGCAGGTGAGTGAGTATGTTAGTAGTTTTGATGCACGAGACCGGATTATAGTGATGGGTGATTTGAACGCAAAGATGAGTAATGTGGTAGTTGAGGGAATAACTGGTGTACATGGGGTGTTCAGTATTGTAAATGGAAATGGTGAAGAGCTTGTAGATTTGTGTGCTGAAAAAGTACAGGTGATTGGGAATACCTGGATTAAAATGAGAGATATACATAAGTATAGGTATGTAAGAAGGAGAGATGGCCAGAGAGCGTTATCAGATTACATTTTAATTGATAGGTGTATGAAAGAGAGACTTTTGGATGTTAATGTGCTGATAGCTGTAACTGGAGGGATGTCTGATCATTATTTTGTGGAGGCAAAGGTGAAGATTTGTAGAGGTTTTCAGAAAAGAAAAGAGAATGTTGGGGTGAAGAGAGTGGTGAGAATAAGTGAGCTTGAGAAGGAGACTTGTGTGAAGAAGCACCAGGAGAGACTAAGTGCAGAATGGAAAAACGTGAAAGCAAAGGACGTAGGGGGAGTGGGAGAGAAATGGGATGTATTTAGGGAAGCTGTGATGGCTTGCGCAACATATGCTTGTGGCATGAGAAGCGTGGGAGGTAGGCATATTAGAAAGGGTAGTGATTGGTGGGATGAAGAAGTAAGATTATTAGTGAAAGAGAAGAGAGAGGCATTTGGACGAGTTTTGCAGGGAAATCGTGCAAATGACTGGGAGATGTATAAAAGAAAGAGGCAGGAGGTCAAGAGAAAGGTGCAGTTAGTGAAAAAGAGGGCAAATGAGAGTTGGGGTGAAAGATAACCATTAAATATTAGGGAGAATAAGAAAATATTTTGGAAAGAGGTAAATAAAGTGCGTAAGACAGGAGAACAAGTGGGAACATCGGTGAAGGGGGCTAATGGGGAGGTAATAATAAGCAGTGGTGATGTGAGGAGATGGAATGAGTATTTTGAAGGTTAGTTGAATGTGTTTGATGATAGAGTGGCAGATATAGGGTGTTTTGGTCGAGGTGGTGTGTGAAGTGAGAGGTTCAGAGAGAATGGTTTGGTAAACAGAGAAGAGGTAGTGAAAGCTCTGCGGGTGATGAAAGTCGGCAAGGTGGCGGTTTTGTATGGTACTGCAGTGGAGTTTATTAAAAAACAGGGTGACTGTGTTGTTGAATGTTTGGTGAGGATATTAAATTTATGTATGGCTCATGGTGAAGTGTCTCAGGATTAGCGGAATGCATGGATAGTGCCATTGTACAAAGTCAAAGGGGATAAAGGCTAGTGTTCAAATTGCAGAGGTATAAGTTTATTGAGTATTCCTGGCAAATTGCATGGGAGGGTATTGACTGAGAGGGTAAAGGCTTGTACAGAGCATCAGATTGGGGAAGAGCATTGTGGTTTCAGAAGTAATAGAGGATGTGTGGATAAGGTGTTTGCTTTGAAGAATGTATGTGAGAAATACTTAGAAAAACAAATGGATTTGTACGTAGCATTTATGGATCTGGAGAAGGCATACGATAGAGTTGATAGAGATGCTCTATGGAAGGTATTGAGAGTATATGGTGTTGGAGGCAATTTGCTAGAAGCAGTAAAAAGTTTTTATCGAGGATGTAAGGCATGTGTACCAGTAGGAAGAGAGGAAAGTGATTGGGTCCCAGTGAATGTCGGTCTGCGGCAGGGGTAACTGATGTCTCCATGATTGTTTAATTTGTTTTTGGATAGGGTAGTTAGGAAGGTGAATGCAAGACTTTTTGAGAGAGGGACAAGAAAACATGTCTAGTGTGAAGGAGAGAGTTTAGGAAGTGAGTCAGTTGTTGTTTCCTGATGATACAGCGCTGTTGGCTGATTCGGGTGAGAAAGTAGACACGCTGGTGACTGAGTTTGGTAAAATGTGTGAAAGAAGAAAGCTGAGAGTAAATGTGAATAAGAGCAAGGTTATTGGGTACCGTATGTTTGAGGGACAGGTCAGTTAGGAGATAAGTTTGAATGGAGAAAAACTGGAAGAAGCGAAGTGTTTTAGATATTTTGTAGTGGATTTGGCAGCAGATGAAACCATGGACGCTGAAGTGAGTCACTGTGTGGGGAAGGGGGCGAAAATTCTGGTAGCGTTGAACAATGTGTGGAAGGCGAGAACATCATCTCGGGAAGCAAAAATGGGTATATTTGAAGGAATAGTGGTTCCAATAATGTTATATGGTTGCGAGGCTTGGGCTATAGATATAGTTGCTCGGAGAAAGGGGGATATATTCGAAATGAGATATTTGAGGACAATATGTGGTGTGAGGTGGTTTGATCGAGTAAGTATTAAAAGGGTGAAAGAGATGTGTGGTAGTAAAATGAGTGTTTTTGAGAGAGCAGAAGGTGGTGTGTTGAAATTGTTTAGTCACATGGAGAGAATAAAGCATCTCTATCAACCATATCATATGACATCTCCAGATCCTTAAATGCTACATACAAACCATTTGTTTTTATTGTTATTTCTCACATACATTCTTCAAAGCAAACAACTGATCCTTACATCCTCTACCACTTCTGAAACCACACTGCTCTACTCCAATCTGATGTTCTGTACATGCCTTCACCCTCTCAGTCAATACCCTCCCATATAATTTCCCAGGAATACTCAACAAACTTATGCCTCTGTAATTTGAACACTCACCTTTATCCCCTTTACCTTTGTGGCACTATACATGCATTCCGCCAATCCGCATGCACTTCAGCATGGCCCATACATACACTGAATATCCTTACCAACTAATCAACAACACAGTCACCCCTATTTCTAATAGATTCCACTGTCATTACTATCCAAACCCGCCGCTATGCTGGATTTCACTTTCGGCAAACCTTTCACTACCTCTTCTCGTTTCACCAAATTATTTTCCCTGACCCTCTCACTTCGTACACTACCCTGACCAAAACACCAATTATCTGCCACTCTATCAACAAACACATTCAAGAAACCTTCAAATTGCTCACTCCATCTCCATCTCACTCCGCCTCTATATGTTATCATTTCCCAACTTGTTTTCTTCTACGATGTTTCCATTTGTTCTCTTGTCTTACACACGTTATTTACATCCTTCCAAAACATCTTTTCATTCTCCCTAAAATTTAATGATACTATCTCACCCCAACTCATTAGCCCTCCTTTTCAACTCCTGCACCCTTCTCTTGACCTTTTGCCGCTTTCTTTTACACCTCTCCCAGTCATTTGCACTACTTCCCTGCAAATATCGCCCAAACGCGTCTTTTCTTTTCACTAACAATTGTACTTCATCCCACCACTCACTACTCTTTCTAATCTGCCCACCTCCCGCCTTCCTCATACCACATGCATCTTTTGTGCAAACCATCACTACTTCCCTTAATACATCCCATTCCTCAGCCACTCCTCTCACGTCATTTGCTCTCACCTTTTGCCATTCTACAACCAATCTCTCCTGCTACTTCCTCACACAAGCCTCTGTCCCAAGCCCACTTACTCACCACTCTCTTCTCCCCGATATTCTCTCTTCTTTTCTAAAAGCCTCTACAAATCTTCACCTTCGCCTCCACATTCTTCTAGCTGCCCTTCTCAGCACATTAACATTCAAAAGTCTCTCTTTTATACGCCTGTCAATTAACAAGTAGTCCAATAATGCCTTTTGACCATCTTTCCTACTTACATAGGTATACTTATGTATATTTCTATTTTCATTCTAGGTAGTCCCAGTCACCAGTCTTTTCTCAGCACACAAATCCACAAGCTCTTCACTATTTCTATTTACAACACTGAACACCCCATGTAATGAATTATACCCTCAACTGCCACAATACTGACCTTTGAATTTAAATCACCCATCACTATATCCCGGTCTCGTGCATCAAAGCTGCTAATACACTCACTCAACTGCTCCCAAGATACTTGCCTCTCATGATCTTTCTTCTCATGACCAGGTGCATAAGCACCAATAATCACCCATCTCTTTCCATGCATTTTCAGTTTTCCCAGAACAATCTAGAATTTACTTTCTTACACTCTATCACATACTCCCACAACTCCTGCTTCAGTAGTATTGCTACTCCTTCCTTAGCTCTTGTCCTCTCACCAACCCCTGACTTTACTCTCAAGACGTTTCCAAACCACTCTTCCCCTTTCCCCTTGAGCTTCGTTTCATTCAGAACCAAGATATCCATGTCTCTTTCCTCAAGCATACTACCTATCTCTCCTTTCTTCTCATTTTGGTTACATCCACACACATTCAGGCATCCCAATCTGAGCCTTCAAGGAGGATGAGCACTCCCCGCTTGACTTCTTCTGTTTCCCTTTTAGAAATTTGGATATATTGGAAAGGATCACAAATGATCGCGTGATCAAGTATATTCCTAAGAGTCCACTGGGAAATGAAACACGATAAGTTCCCAAGTGCACTTTCGTGTAACAATCACATCATAAGGAAAGATAAAAGTTAGAAATGTAAAAGTTAGTTAGTATGCAATGAAGAGACGTAGCTTGGACGCCATTTGGTAAACAAATGAATGATTACCAAAGGCGCTGCTGCATCTTACTGCTGTCGTTTAAACAGTTTATTTATGGCGTGTTTCTCAGTTGCCTGAATTCATAAAATATTTTGTCTAAACGACCTTTGAAGGTATTTATTGTTTCAGCCTTCACTACGTCTGCCGGTAGCTAATTCTAGGGCTTAACACACCCGTAGGAAAAGTTTTTCCCCAAGTCTGTACTACATCTTTTAGCATTGAGTCTTATTCCGTTTTTCCTGGGAACCGATTTCCCTGTATTTTGAAAAGATGTTCGTGATTTCCTTCATCGTACTAGTTCAGAATTTTGAACACTTAGATTAAGTCGCCTCGAAGTGTGACTTTTGGCGGAAGAAGAGATCCAATCGTTTTAGCATGACAGATTTTGCATGACAGATTTTGCATGACAGATTTCTAAGAGACTGTAGCAATTTTATCGTGCGTCTTTGTACTTGCTGAAAATTTTCCTCGTTTATCTTATAGTTTGGGGACTAAAATTGGAATGCATATTCAAGGTGTGGTCCTACTAGAGAATTATTAGGTGTGAGATTTATTTCTGGTGTCTTATAGTCTATGTTCCTGGCTATGAAGCCTAACATATGGTTTCCTCTCTCACTTGCTGCTTGGCACTGTTTAGTGTACTTCAGATTATTGCTAATGGCAGTTCCAATGTCCTTTTCTTCATCTACTTTAGTTAGAGAGTTTCCGAATGGTTTGTAGTCGTAACGTATATTCTTGTCTCCAAAGCCCATAACTTTACACTTTTCTACATTGAACTTCATTTGCCATCTGTCTGACCACTCTGCTAGTAAGTTGAAATCTATTTGAATCATTTCGCAGTCCAGTCTGCTTCCAGCTCTACCTTCTAGTTTAGTATCGTCAGCAAATTTGATGATCTTACATATGAGACCGATTTCTAGATCATTAATGTATATTATGAAAAGAACTGGGTCTAAGACCGACCCCTGTGGCACACACTCGTTACGTTTAGCCAATCTGGGGCTTCGCATTTTGATACACACGCTGCTTTCTTCCAGTAAGCCAGTCTCTGATCCATGTACAGAGTTCTTCACCGATTCCATGTGCTTTTAGTTGATGTAAAAGTCTCTTGTGAGGTACTTTATCGAAAGCATTTTGAATCTAAATATACTACATCAGAGGGTACTTTTTTCGTCTCAGTTCTGATGAATAACATTAAAGAATTCCAGCAAATTTGTCAGGCCAGGACCTGTTGCGGAAACCGTGTTGGTTGTCTGATATAATTTTGTGTTCAAGGAACGTGCCAGTCTTATCTCATACTAATTTTTTCCATCATTTTACCTAACACTGACGTGAGGCTGATTGGTCTGTAGTTCAAGGCACACTTTTCATCTCCTGTTTCAAATATAGGAGTAACATTTGCTAGTTTCCAGTCAGTTGGCACCTGACCATCAGATAGAGATTTGTTGAATATTTTTCATATTGTTTATATCAGCTGTCTTCTGATTTTTTTAAAAATCACGGAAGGAAGTTATCTAGGACGTTGGATATGCTAAGATTTAATTGGTTCAGGTATCTAAGTACTTCAGAGCTTTTATTTCTCCATTCTTCAACTTTTCTTCAGCAGATCCTTGAAACTTTTTCATTGGATCGAAGACCTGGATGCCCTTAAGAGCTGTAATACCCATATAGAGGAAAACATCGAATGATAAAGGCATGGGAATCTTCTGGAGGATAGGTGTCATTACTACAGATAACTCGTTGAAGGTAAAGATAGTTATATAAGTAACACGATTTTCTCTTACCTCAAGGAACTGAGGTTTCTCTCCGGGTGCAGCACACTCAGATTCTAGTTTGAATGAATTCACATGATTAATGGATTGAACAGTAGCTGCCACAAACCATAGTGGGCCAGTTACGGAGTTAACTATTATGAGGATAGCCAGGGCAGACAGGTCGTTTCTTTGGGCATTAAGAATATGTGATCCTGAATTTCTGAACTGAGAAATTGGATATGTGAGATTGCAGGAAAATTGTGTGGTCCCAGACTTTTGACTGTGACTTTGCATCCACCTGTGAAAATGTTTGATCAATTTTCATTCTTTTTTTATGTAGGGATATGTCACATGGACTGCGTCAAATGCTTTGTTAATGTCTATTGCCAATATTACTTTCCGGAAAAATGATTGAGGCTGCATGTGTCATTTGTGTGCACTGTCATAGAGAAATGACGGTGTGAAACCATGTATGTGGGTCATAGTCGGATTGTCACTTTTCTCAAGGAAACTGGATGCCAGTTATAACTAATAGGTGCACAGCAGGAAGATGGGGAGCATAGGGCATTGGAGTATTTTGGTTGGATACTAAGGTGTTAAGTTTCCAAATGTTCAGGACTTACTATGGAGCACGAAATGGTTGAAGAAGTGTGTGAATACTTGGACTGATGTTTGATTAAAGTGTTATATGTGAAACTATGATAAACACAATGATTGTAATGTTTATTACTAGAATTTTGATGAAGAGGGAAAATGGGATAGAGATGTTAAGTGTATTTTGATGTTCATGGACGATGATTGTTATGTTTAGGGTAATGAAGATTAGGACCAATATTCATATGATAAGACTGACAGTGACCATAATAATCAATTCCGGCAGATGATGATTACATTGATGATGATAGAATTATGTTCTGTTTGGAAGGCTGGTGGGAGACGTGCTACTGGCCACAGCGTTCTTGTCGTACGCGGGTCCCTTCAACCAGGAGTACCGTACCAAGATGACCAAAGCCTGGCGCTCCCTCTTTAACTCCCGCAACATACCCTTCACCACCGACCTTGATATCACCAACTGGCTCATCGATAACGCAACGGTACATCAGCTCCTCTTGAATATATGCCAACCTATATGGTTCTTGTTGGAGGGTAAATAGTCAGTAACGCGATGAAAATCCCAAAATCCAATTTGTCTGATTTCTTTTTTCTTTGCTTCTGTTATTTACTGATACATCAAAAAATATCACCATGTATTTGTGATCAAACTAGACGACATAAGGCCATTTTGTAATAGTCATCTATACCTTAGACTAAATTTCTATTACGTTGATGCACTTTCAGCTTTCCATAAGCTTTCCATCTGGGCCTGTCAACACTTAATTTCCTGTTTGAGCGACGGGTGGACTATTCATTGTATCGTCTGTAGGTCCACTTTACATGTTACACAAGACTAAACAATACCTTGTGCTTGGTTCTTACAGACTAAGTAGTGAGCCCGTGAATGCATTCCATGTGATGCAATTATATATGTGCTATTCACAGAAAAATAAAACAAGACAACTAACGGAAAAATTAATGGCAGGCGTGTATATATCACACACCCTGGTGTTCCTTCCATCCTGGTGTTCCTTCCATCCTGGTATTCTTTCCATTCTGATGATCCTTCCATCTTGGAGTTCCTTCGATCCTGGTGTTCCTTTCACCCTGATGGTCCTTCCAACCTGGTGTTCCTCCCATCGATGGTCCTTCCAACCTGGTGTTCCTCCCATCCTAATGTTCCTTCCACCAAGGTGCTCCTTCCATCCTGGTGTCTCTTCCGTCTTGGTATACCTTCCATTCTGGCGTTTCTTCCATTCAAGTGTTCTTTCCATCCTGGTGTTCCGTCCATCCTGGTGTTCCTTCCATCCTGGTGTGTCTTCCATTCAAGTGTTCCTTCCATCGTTTTTTGTCCATCCTGGTGTTCCTCCAGTCGTAGTGTTCTACCCATCCTGATGTTCCATTATGGCGTGTCTCCCATCCTGGTGTTCCTCCCAGCCTGGTGTTCCTTCCAGCCTGGTGTTCCTCCTATCCTAATGTTCCTTCCATCTTGGTGCTCCTTCCATCCTGGTGGTCCTATGATTCTGGTGTTCCTTCTATCTTGGTGTTTCTTCCACCCGTGTGTTCATTCTATCCTAGTATCTATTCATCCTAGAGTTCCTCCCATCCTAACGTTTCTTCTACCCTAGTATGCCTCCCATCCAGTTGTTCCTTCATCCTGGTGTTCCTTCCGTTCTAATGTTCCTTCCATCCTTGTTTTCTTTTCATCCTGGCGTTTCTTCCATTCTGGTGTTCCTTCCATCCTGATGTTCCTTCTGCCTTGATGTTCCTCCTATCTTGATGTTCCTCCTATCGTGATGTTCCTTCCACCCTGGTGCTCCTTCCATCCTGGTGTTCCTTCCATCTTGGTGTTCCTTCCATCCTAGTGTTCCTTCCATTCTGGTGTTCATTTCATCCTAATGTTCATACCATCCTGGTGTTCTCTAAATCGTGGTGTTCGACCACTCTTGGTGTTCCTTCCTCCCTGAGGCTCTTTCCATACTATCGTGCCCTCATTCCTGGTGTTCCCTCAATTATAGTGCTCGTTTCATCCTGGTTTCCTTTCATCCTGGTGGTCCTTCAATGCTGGTGTTCTTTCCATACTGGCTTGCCTTTCATCCTCTTATTCCTTCCACCCTTGTTTGCCTTCCATCATGGTGTTCCTTCCATCATGGTGTTCCTTCCATCTTGGTGTCCTTCCATCCTGGTGTTCTTCCCATCCTGGCTTGCCTTCCATCCTGATGTTCCTCCCATAATGGTGTTCCTTATAACCCTGTTGTTCATTTCATCCTGGTGTTCCTTTCATCCTGGGGTTGCTACCATCCTAGTGTTTCTTTCATCTTGCTGTTCCTTCGTTCCTGGTGTTCCTTCCATCCTACTGCTCCCTCCTCCCTTGTTTTATTTCTATGGTATTCCTTCCATTCTAGTGTTACTTCCATCCTGATGCTCCTCTCACCTTGGTGTTTCTCATATCTGATGTTACTTCTATCCTGGCAATCCTTCTATCCTGGTGTTAATTCCATTTCGGTGTTCATTTCATCCAAGTGTTCATTCCATCCTGGTGTTCTTTAAATCGTGGTGCTCAACCCATCTTGATGTTCCTTCCGTATAGTCGTGCCCTTCATCCTGGTGTTCCCTCAGTTATAGTGCTCCTTCCAATCTGATGTCATTCCATCCTGGTGTTTCTTCAATGCTGGCATTCCTTTCATCCAGGCTTGCCTTCCATCCAGGTGTTCCTCCCATCAGATTGCTCCTTTCACCCCAGTGTTTCTTCCATCCTTTTGTTCTTTCCATTCTGGTGTTCTTACCATACTAGTGTTTCTTCCATCGTGGTTTTTACTCCATCTTGGTGTTCCTTCCATCTTGCTGTCCTTTCCACTCTGGTCTCCCTTCCATCATAATGGTCCTTCCACCGAGGTCTTTCTCCAACTTGATGGTCTTTCCTCCCTGGTGCTCCTTCCATCCTGGTTTATCTTCCATGCAAGCATTCCTTCCATCCCGGTGTTCCTTCCACCTTAGCGTTCCTTCAGTCGTGGTGTTCCACCCATCCTGGTGTTCCGTCATGGCGTGTCACCCATCCTGGTGTTCCTTCCATCTTAGTGTTCTTTCCATCCAGGTGTTCCTCCTATCCTAATGTTCCTTCCATCTTGGTATTCCTTCCATCCTGGTGTTCTTCCTATTCTGATGTTCCTTCCATCCTAGTGTTCCTTCCACTCTTGTGTTCCTTCCATCATAGTGTTCATTCCGTGGTGGTGTTCCTCCCATCTTGATATTCCTTCTACCTTGGTGTTCCTTCCATTCAGGTGTTCCTTCCATCCTGGTGTTTCTTCCGTCCTAATGTTCCTTCCATCCTTGTTTCTTTCCATCCTGATGTTCCATTCATTCTAGTGTTCCTTCCATCCTGATGGTCTTTCCACCTTGGTGTTCTAGCATCCTGATGTTCCTTTCACCCTGGTGTTTCTTCCACCCTGTTGTCCTTCAACTCTGGCGTTGTTTAAAGCTGGTGTTCCTTCCATCCTGGCTTGCCTTCCATCCTGGTGTTCGACCCATAATGGTGTTCCTTCCACCCTGTTGTTCATTCCATCCTGGTGTTCCTTCCATCCAGGGGTTCTTACCATCTTAGTGTTTCTTTCATCCTGTTGTTCCTTCCTACCTGTTGTTCCCTCAGTCCTAATGTTCCTTCCGCTCTTGTTTTCTTTCCATCCTGGTGTTCTTTCCATCTTGGTGTTCCTTCTGTTCTGGTGTTCATTTCATCTTAGTGTTCATTCCATCCTGGTGTTCTGTTGATGTTGATGGTCGACCCATCCTGGTATTCCTTCCATCCTTATGTTCTTTCCATATTGGCGTGCTTTCAATCCTGGTGATCCTTCAATTATAGTCCTCCTTCCATCCTGGTGTTGTTTAATGCTGGTGTTCCCTCCATCTTGGCTTGCCTTCCATCCTCCTGTTCCTTCCATCCTGGCTTGCATTCTATCGTGATATTCTTCCCATCCTGTTGTTCCTCACATCTTGGTGCTCCTTCCATCTTGGTGTCCTTCACTCCTTATATCCCTTCAATTCAGGTGTTTTTTCCATTATGATGTCCCTTCAGTGCAAGCGTTTCTTCCATCCTGGTGTTCCTTCCAACCTGGTATTTTTCTTCCGTTCTAGTGTTCCTTCCATCCTTGGGCTCCTGGTGTTCCTGCAATTATTCTGTTCCTTCCACCCTGGTCTTCATCCCATACTGATGTTCCTTACACCTTGGTGTTCCTCCCATCCTGATGGTCCTTCCAGCCTGGTGTTTCTCCCATCCTGATGCTCCACCCACCCTGGTGCTATTTCCATCCTGGTGTTACTTCCATCCTAGGTGTTCCTTCCATTCTATTGCTCTTTCCATCCTGGCAAGTCGTCCATTCAAGTGTTTCGTCCATCCTGGTGGTCCTTCAGTCGTGGCGTTCCATCCATCCTTGTGTTCCATCGTGGCATGTCTCCCATTCTGGTACTCCTTCACTCAGGGTGTACCTTCCCAATTGTTGTCCTTATACCCTGGTGTTCCTTTAATGCTGGTGTTCCATCCATCCTGGTCTTCCTTCCATCCTGGTGTTCCTTATAACCTGATGTTAATATAATCCTGGTGTTCCTTCTATCCTGGTGTTCTTTCTACCCTTGTGTTCCTTACATTCTGATGTTCACTCCTTCTTACTTTTCCTCCCATCCTGATGTTCATTTTGTCCTAGTGTTCCTTCCATCCAGGTGTTCCTTCCCTCGTGGTAATCCTTCTACCCTAGCTTTCTTTCCGTTCTGGTGTTCCTTTCTGGTTCTCCTTCCATCCTGATGTTCCTTCCATCTTTGTGTTCCTCCAATTCTGATCTTCCTTACACTCTGGTGTTCCTTGCATCCTGGTGTTTCTTTCATCCTGGTGCTCCTTCCATTTTTTCTTCACTTCATCCTAGTGTTCATTCCATTCTGGCATTCTTTAAATCACGGTGTTCTACCCATCTTGGTGTTCCTTCCATCCTGATGTTCTTTCCATATTGTCGTGCCCTCCATCCTGATGTTTCCTCAATTATAGTCAACCTTCCATTCTGGTGTCCTTCCATCCTGGTGTTATTTCAATGCTGGTGTTCGTTCCATTCTGGCTTGCTTCTCATCCACCTGTTCCTTCCATTATGGCTTGCCTTCCATCCTGGTGTTCTTCCCATCTTTGTGTTCCTTTCATCTTGTGTCCTTACATCCTTGTATTCTTTCTTCCATCCGGATGCTCCTTAAATGCAGGGGTTTCTTCCATCTTTAGTGTGCCTTCCATCCTGTTTTGCCTTCCATTCTGCTGGTTTTCCTCCCATGATGGTGCTCCTCCCACCCTTGTGTTCCTTCCACCCATGTGTTCCTTCCATTCTAGCGTTCCTTCCATCCTAATGTTACTTTTATCCTGCTGTTCCACCTATCCTGGTATTCCATCATAGCATGTCTCCCATCTTGGTGTTACTTCAATCGTTATGTTCCTTCCCTCTTTGTACCCTTCCACACTGGTGCTCCTCCAATGCTAGTGCTCGATCTATTCTGGTGTTACTTCCATCCTGGTGTCCCATCTATCTTTGTGTTCCTTCCATCCTGGTGTTCCTTCCATCGTGGTGTTCCTTCTATCCTGATGTTCCTCCTATCCTAGTGTCACTTCCATCCTGGTGTTCCTATAATTTTGGTGTTCTTTGTATCCTGATGTTCCTTCCACCCTTGAGTTCCTTCCATCCTGGTGTTTCTCCCATGCTGATATTCCTTCTACCCTTATGTTCCCTCCATTCTAGTATTCATTCTATCCTTATGTTCCTTCCAACTTGGTGCTCTACCATCCTGATGTTCCTTCCATTCTAGTGGTTCTTCCACCCTGATGTTCCTTCCATCCATGTGTTCCCTTCATCCTGGTGTTACTTCCATTCTAGTGTTCGCTTCATCTTAGTGCTCATTCCATCCTAGTGTTTTATTAATCGTTCTCTTCGACCCATTTTGTGTTCCTTCCATCCTGTTGCTCTTTCCATGTTAGCGTGCCCTCCATCCTGGTGCCCCCTCAGTTATAGTCATCCTTCCATCCTGGTGTCCTTCCATCCTGGTGTTGTTTAATGCTGGTCTTCCTTCCATCCTGACCTACCATCCATCCTTTTCTTCCTTCAGTTCTGGCTTACCTACCATCCTGGTGTTCCTCCCATCTTTGTGTTCCTCTCATATTGGTGTCTTTCAATCGTGGTGTTCCTCAATCCAGGTTTTTTTTTCCATTATAATGTTCCATGAAGTCAAGTGTTTCTTCTATGCTAGTTTTCCTTCCGTCGTGGCTTCCTTTCCAACCAAGTATTCCTCCTATGATGGTGTTCCTTCCACAGTGGTGTTCCTCCCATACCGTTATTCCTTGCACCCTGGTGTTCCTTTCATCCTGATGGTCCTTCTATCCTACTGCTCCTCCCATCCTAATGCTCCTTCCACCCTAGTCTTTCCATCCTGATGTCCTTTCCATTCTGGTCCTCCTTCCTTCCACCATGGTGTTCCTTCCAACCAAATGTTCCTTCCTTAACGGCATTCCTTCCGTCCTAATATTCATTCTACCCTAGTTTTCTCTCCATCCTGGTGTTTCTTCCATTCTCATTCACCTTCTGTCCTACTGTTCCTCTCACCCTAATGTTTCTTCCAACCTGGTGTTCCTTCCATCCTAGTGTTTTTTCTTTTTTCATTCTGTTGTACTTTTCATCCTATGTTTCATTCCATCCTAGTGTTCGACCCATATTGGTGTTCCTCCCAGCTTAATGTTCTTTCCATAATGAGCGCTCTCCATCCTGGTGTTCCCTCAATTATAGTGCTCCTTCCATTCTCGTGTCCTTCCATTCTGGTGTTGCTTTATTGCTGGTGTTTCTTCCATCCTGGCTAGACTTCTATCCTCTTGTTCCTTCCCTCTTGGTGTCCTTCCATCCTATTGTTCCTTTACTCCAGGTGTTTATTCCATCAGGGTGTTCCTTCAATTCAGGCGTTTCATCCATCTTTAGTGTTTCTTCCATCCTGACTTGCCTTTCATACTGGCTCTCCTCCCATGATGGTGTTTCTTCCACCCTGGTTTTCCTTCCATCCTGTGTTCCTTCCCATCTGGTGTGTCTACCACCCGAGTGTTTCTTTCATCTTGTTGTTCCTTCCATTCAACTGTACCGTCCATCCTAGTGTTCCTTCCATCCCAGTATTCCTTCCATCATGAAGTGTCTTCCATCCGAGTATTCCTTCTATCCAGATGTTCCTTCCATTCTGTTGTTCCTTCCATCCTGGTGTTCCTTTTATCCAGGTGTTCCTTCCACCCTTGTGTTCCTTCCATCCTGGTGCTCCTCCCGTCCTGATGCTCCTTCTACTGTGTTGTTAATTCCATTCTGGTGTTCCTTACACCCTAATGTCCTTCCACCTCGGTGTTCCTCCCATTCTGATCTTTCTTTCTCTCTAGTGTTCTTTCCATCCTGGTGTTCATCTCATCTCAGTGTTCATTCAATCCTGGTGTTCTTTTCATCGTGGCGTTCGCCCATCCTGATGTTCTTTCCATATTTTCGAGCCCTCCATCCTGGTGTCCTTCCATACGGGTGTTTCTTCAGTGCTCTTGTTCTCTCCATCCCGGCTCGCCTTCTATCCTCTTGTTTCATCCATCATGGCTTGCCTTCCGTCCTGTTGTTTCTCCCATCTTATAGTCCTTCCATCGTGGTGTTTCTTCAACGCAGGTGTTTCTTCCATCCTGGTGTTCCTATAATGCAGGTGTTTCTTCCATCTTGGTGTTCCTTTCATCCTGGCTTGCCTTCCATCCTGGTGTTCTTCCCATCATGGCGTTCTTTCCACCCTGTTGTTCCTTTCATCCTGATGTTCCTTGTATCCTGGTATTCCTTCCATCTTTCTGTTCCTTCATCCCTGCTTTTCCTGCCATACTGAAGCTACTTCCACCCCGGTGTTCCTCCCATCATGATGTTCCTTCCACCATGTTGTTCTTTCCATCCTAGTGTTCCTTCAATCTTATTGTTGCTTCCATTGTAGTGTTCCTTTCATCCTGTCGTGTCCTCCATCCAAATATTCCTTCTGTCCTGGCGTTGCTTCAGTAGTAGTGTTCCACCCATCCTAGTGTTTCATCATGGTGTAACTCACATCCTGGTGTTCCTTCAATCATCATATCCCTTCCTTCCTGGTGTCCTTTCACCCTGCTGTTCCTTCCATCATGGTGTTTCTTCCATTCTGAGATTCCTACTATCGTGGTGTTTCTTCCATCCTCGTGTTCTTTTCGTCCTGTTGTTTCTCCCATCTTATTGTCCTTCCATCCTGGTGTTCCTTCAACGCAGGTGTTTCTTCCATCCTGGTGTTCCTTTCATCCTGACCTCTCATCCATCCTATTGCTCCTCCCATCATGGTGTTCCTTCTACCCTGTTGTTCCTTTCATCCTGGTGTTCCTTCCATTCTGGTGTTCCTACCATCCTAGTGTTTCACCCGTTCTAGCGTTTCTCCCATTCTAGTGTTCCCTCTGTCTTGGTGTTCCTTTTCATATTGTTGTTTCTTCCACCCTGATGTTCCTCCTATAGTGATACTCATCGCACCCTGGAGTTCCTCCCGTCCTGATGTTCTTTCCACCAAGGTGTTCCTTCCATCCTGGTGTTCCATCCATCTTATTGTTCCTTCCATCCTTGTGCTCTTTCAATCCTAGCGTGTTATCCATCCAAATATGCCTTCCATCCTGGTGTTTCTTCAATCGTGGTGTTCCATTATGGCGTGTCTCTTATCCTAGTGTTCCTTCAATCATCGTGTTCCTTCCCTCCAAGTGTTCTTCCAACCTGATGTTCCTTCAGTGTTGGTGTTCAATTGATCCTGGTGTTCCTTGCACCCCGGTTTGCCTTCTCTTCTGGTTTTCCTCCCACCCTCTTGTTCCTTTCATCCTGGTGCTCCTTCCATTTTCGTGTTACTACCAGCCTAATGGTTCTTCCATCCCGGTGTTCCTTCTGGTGTTCCATACATATTGCTGTTCCTTCCACCCTGATGTTCCTCCCATACTGATGATGCTTGCACCCTGTTGTGCCTCCCATCCTGATGCTCCTTCCACCCTGGTGTTACTTCTATCCTGGTGTTCCTTCCATCCTGGTCTGTCTTCCATCCAAATGTCCCATTTATCTTGGTGTTCTTTCAGTCATGGTGTTCCACTTGCCCTGATGTTCCATCATGGCATGTCTCACATCCTGGTGTTCCCTCAGGTATCGTATTCCTTCCCTCCTGTAGCCTTTTCACCCTGTTGTTCCTCCAGTGCTGTTGTTAAATCCATTCTAGTGTTTCTTCCATCCTGGTGTTCCCTCCATCCTGGTGTTCCTTCCCTCTTGCTGTTTCTTCCAGAATGGTGTTCCTCCCATCTTGATGTTCCATTCATCCTGGTGTTCCTCTTACCTTGGTGTTAGTTCTATCCTAGTGTTCCCCCAATTATATGGTTCCTTCCATCCTTCTATTCAAGTGTTTCGCTTATCCTGGTGTTGTTCCACCCATCCTGGTGTTCCATCGTGGCGTATCTCCCATTCTGGTGCTCCTTCAATCATAGTGTCCCTTCCCAATTGGTGTCATTCCACCTTAGTGTTTCTTCAATGCTGGCGTTCCATCCATCCTATTCTTCCCCCATCCTGGTGTTCCTATAATCCTGGTATTCCTATAATCCTGTTATTTCTTCTATCCTGGTGTTCCTTCAACCTTTTTTATCACATCCTGGAGTTCGCTCCTTCCTAGTGTTTTTTCTATTCTGATGTTTCTTTTACCCTAGTGTTCCCTCCATCTAGGTGTTCCTTCCCTCATGGTGTTCTATCCCTCCTAAAGTTCCTTCCACCCAAGTTATCTTTCCATCCTGGCGTTTTTTCATATTAGTTCTTCCATCCTGATGATCATTCCATCTTCGTGTTCCTCCCATCTTGATGATCATTCCATCTTCGTGTTCCTCCGTCCTGATGTTCCCTCCACCCTAGTGTTTTTCTCCACCCTGGTGTTTCTTCCATCCTGGTATTCCCTCCATTCCGGTGTTCATTTCACCCAAGTGTTCATTCCATCTTGGTGTCCTTTAAATCGTGGTGTTCCTTCCATCTTGATGTTCTTTCCATATTGTCGTGCCCTCCATCCAGGTGTTCCCTCAGAGTACTCTTTCCATTTTGGTGTCCTTCCATCCTGGTGCTTTTTCAATTTTTCTGTTCCTTCCATCCTGGCTTACCTCCCATCTTCTTGTTCCTTCCATCCTGGTGTTCTTCCCATTTTGGTGCTCTTTCCATCTTGGAGTCTTTTCATCCTGGTGCTCCATTAATCTGGGAGTTTCTTTCATCCGGGTGTTCTTTCAATGCAAGTGTCTCTTACACCTTAAGTGTTCCTTCCATCCTTGCTTGCCCTCCATTCTCTTTTTCCACACATGATGGTGTTCCTTCCAACCTGGTGTTCCTTCCATCCTGGTATTCCTACAATTCTGGTGTTCCTACAATCCAAGTGCTTCTTCCATCATGGTGCTTCTTCCATACTGGTATTCCTTCCATCTTTCTGTTCCTTCAACCTTGCTGTTCATGCCATACTAATGCTCCTTGCACCCTGGTGTTCCTCCCCTCCTGATGTCCCTCCACCCTGGTGTTCCTCCCATCCTGATGTTCCTTCCACTCCGGTGTTCCTCCCGTCCTTGTATTCCTTCTGTCTTAGTGTTCCTTCCATCATGTGTCTTCCATTCAAGTATTCCGTCCATCCTGGCGTTCCTTCATTCGTGGTGCTCCAATCATCCAAGAGTTCCATCATCTCGTGTTTCCCATAATGGTGTTCCTTCAATCATTGTGTTCCTTTTCCTCCTGGTGTCCTTCTACCCTGGTGTTCCTTCAACTTTGGTGTTCCATCCATCCTGGTATTCCTTCCAGCCTGGTATTCCTCCTGTCCTGGTGTTCCTCCTATGCTGATGCTCCTTCTATCCTGATGTTCCTTCCATCTTGGCGTTCCCTTCATTCTGGTGTTTATTTCATCCTAGAGTTCATTCCATCCTAGTGTACTTCATATCTTGGTGTTCGCCCACTCTGGTATTCCTTCGATCCTGATGCTCCTTCTATATCGGCGTGCCTTCCATTCGCGTGTTTCCTCAGTTATAGTGCTCCTTCCATCCTGGTGTCCTTCCATTCTGGTGTCCTTCCATCCTGATGTTACTTTAAATTTGTTGTTCCTTCCATCCTGGCATGCCTTCCGTCCTCTTTTTCCTTCCGTCATGGTTAGCCTTCCATCCTGCTGTTTATCCCATCTTGGTGTCCTTTCATCCTGGTATTCCTTCAATGCAGGTGTTTTTTCCATCCTCGTGTTCCTTCAATGCAAGTGTTTCTTCCATCCTGGTGTTTCTTTTATCCTGACCTCCCTTACATCCGAGTGTTCCTCACATCATGGTGTTCCTTATACCCTGTTGTTCCTTTCATCCTAGTGTTCCTTCCATTCTGGTGTTCCTACCATCCTAGTCTTTCTTCCATCCCGTTGTTCCCTCTATCCTGATATTCCTTTCATCTTGCTGTTCTTTCCACTCTTGTGTTCTCCCATACTGATGCTCCCATACTGTTCCTCCCATCATAATGTTCCTTCCACCATGGTGTTTCTTCCATCCTGGTGTTCCTCCCATCTTATTGTTCCTTCCTCTCTGGTGATCTTTCCATGCTGGAGTGTTATCCATCCAGATATTCCTTCCATCCTGGTGCTCCTTCAATCGTGGGGTTCCACCTATTTTGGTGTTCCATCATGGCTTGTCTTTTATCCTAATGTTCCTTCAATCATCGTGTTCCTTCCCTCCTGGTGTCCTTCCAGCCTGGTGTTTCTTCAATGCTGGCGTTCAGTTGATCCAGGTGTTCCTTCCATCTTGGTGTTCTTTTCACCCTGGTAATCCTTCCATCTTGCTGTTCCTTCCACCGTGGTGTTCCTTCAATTCTGATTTTCTTACCATCCTAATGTTTCTTCCATCCTAGTGATCCTTCCATCCTGGTGTTCCTCTCATCATGGTGTTCCTTCTACCCTGTTGTTCCTTTCATCCTGGTTTTCCTTCCATTCTTGTGTTCCTAACATTCTGGTGTTTCTTCCACCCTGGTGTTCCTTCTATCCTGGTGTTCCTTTCCATATTGCTGTTTCTTCCACCTTAGTGTTCCTCCAATACTGATACTCCTTGCACCTTGGAATTCCTCTCATCATGATGTCCCTCCCACCATGGTGTTCCTTCCCTGGTGCTCCTTCCATTACTATTGTTCCTTCGATCCTAGTGCTATTTCACTCCTGGTGTGTTATCCACCAAATATTCCTTCCATTCTGGTGTTCCTTCATTCGTGGTGTTCCACCCATCCTGGTGTTCCATCATGGCGTGTATCTTATCCTAGAGTTCCTTCTATCATCGTGTTCTTTCCCTCTTGGTGTCCTTCTAACCTGGTGTTCCATCAATGCTGGTGTTTAATTGATCCTGGTGTTCCAGTCTTCCTGGTGTTCTTTCCATGCTGGTTATCCTTCCATCTTGCTGTTCCTTTCATCCTGATTTTTCTTCCATCCTGGTGTTTCCTTCATTCTGGTGTTTATTTCATCCTAGAGTTCATTCCATCCTAGCGTACTTTATATCTTGGTGCGAGCACATTCTGGTATTCCTTCCATCCTGATGCTCTTTCTATATCGGCGTGACCTCCAATTCGGTGTTTCCTCAGTTATAGTGCTCCTTCGATCCTGGTGTTGTTTTAAAGTTAATGTTCCTTCCATCCTGGCATCCCTTCCATACTCTTTTTCCTTCCATCATGGTTAGACTTCCATCCTCCTTTTTTCTCATCTTAGTGTTCTTTCATCCTAGTATTCCTTCAATGCAGGTGTTTTTCCATCTTCGTGTTCCTTCAATGCAAGTGTTTCTTCCATCTTGGTATTCCCTTCATCCTGACTTCCCCTACATCCAGGTGTTCCTCCCATCATGGTGTTCATTGTACCCTGTTGTTCCTTTCATCCAATGTTCTTTCCATTCTGGTGTTCCTACCATCCTAGTCCTTCTTCTATCCCAGTGTTCCCTCTATCCTGATGTTACTTCCATCTTGCTGTTCCTTCCACTCTGGTGTTCCTCCCATACTGATACTCCTTGCACCCTTGGGTTCCTCTCATCTTGATGTTTCTTCCGCCATGGTGTTCCTTCCATCCTGGTGTTCCTCCCATCTTATTGTTCCTTCCATTCTGGTGATCTTGTCATGCTGGAGTGTTATCCATCCAAATATTCCTTCCATCCTGGTGCTCCTTCATTCGTGGGGTTCCACCCATTCGGGTGTTCCATCATGGCTTGTCTCTTATCCTAATGTTTCTTCAATCATCGTGTTCCTTCCCTCCTGGTGTCCTTCCAGCCTGGTGTTTCTTCAATGCTGGCGTTCAGTTGATCCTGGTGTTCCTTCCATCTTGGTGTTCTTTCCACCCTGGTAATCCTTCCATCTTGCTGTTCCTTCCACCGTAGTGTTCCTTCAATTCTGATTTTCTTACCATCCTAAAGTTTCTTCCATCCTGGTGTTCCTTCCATTCTGGTGTTCCTCTCATCATGGTGTTCCTTCCACCCTGTTGTTTCTTTCATACTGGTTTTCCTTCCATTCTTGTGTTCCTAACATTCTAGTGTTTCTTCCATCCTGATGTTCCCTCTATCCTGGTGTTCCTTTCCATATTACTGTTTCTTCCACCTGGTGTTCCTCCAATACTGATACTCCTTGCACCTTGAAATTCCTCCCATGGTGCTCCTTCCATCCTGGTGCTCCTTCCATTATTATTGTTCCTTCGATCCTGGTGCCATATCACTACTGGCGTGTTCTCCACCAAACATTCCTTCAATCCTGGTGTTCCTTCATGCATGGTGTTTCACCCATCCTGTTGTTCCATCATGGCGTTAATCTTATCCTAGAATTCCTTCAATCATCGTGTTCCTTCCCTCTTGGTGTCCTTCTCACCTGGTGTTCCTTCAATGCTAGTGTTTAATTGATCCTGGCGTTCCTTTTATCTTGGTGTTTTTACCATGCTGGTTATCCTTCCATATTTCTGTTCCTTCCACCTTGGTGTTCCTTCCATCCTGATGTTCCATTCATTTTTGATGTTCCTTCCGCCCTGGTGTTCCTTCCATCCCGGTGTTCTTTCCATCTTGCTGTTTCTTCCACACTGGCGTTCCTCCAATCCTGATATTCCTTCCACCTTGGTGTTTTTTTATCCTGAAGTTACTTCCATCCTAGCGTTTCTTCCATCTTATTGCTCCTTCCATCCTGGCGCGTCTTCCATTCACGTGTTCCGTGCATCCTGGTGTTCCATCATGGCTTGTCTCCAATCATGGTGTTCCTTCACTCATAGTCTTTCTTCCCTCTTGGTATCCTTCGACCTTAGTGTTCTTTCAATGCTGGTGTTCCATTCATTCTAGTATTTCTTCCATCCTATTGTTCCTATTATCCTGGTGTTCCTTCTCCTCTTCTGTTCCCTCCACCCTTATCTTCCTTATATCCTTTTGTTGAATCCATCCTGGTGTTTCTCCCTTTCCTGATGTTCCTTTTCCCCAAGTTTTCCCTCCATC
Organism: Panulirus ornatus; assembly: GCF_036320965.1. NCBI lineage: Eukaryota > Metazoa > Arthropoda > Malacostraca > Decapoda > Palinuridae > Panulirus > Panulirus ornatus. Next base: position 32,127,359 of record NC_092235.1, on the reverse strand, counting down.
CAGGTGCTTCTTCCATCTAGGTGTTCCCTCCACCCTAGTGTTCCTTCCATCCTGGTGTTTCTTCAATCCTGGCGTTCCTTCCATTCTGGTGCTCATTTCATCCAAGTGTTCCTTCCATCCTGGTGTTCTTTGAATCATGGTGTTTTACCCATCTTGGTGTTCTTTCTATCCTGTTGTTCTTTCCATATTGTCGTGCCCTTTATCCTGGTGTTCCCTCATTTATAGTGCTCCTTCCATTCTGGTGCCCTTCCATCCTGGTGTTGCTTGAATGCTGGTGTTCTTCCATCCTGGTGTTGCTTCAATGCTGGTGTGCATTCCATCCTTGCTTGCCTTCCCTCCTCTAGTTCCTTCCATCCTGGTGTTTATTCCATCTTGGTAATCTTTCCATCTTGGTGTCCTTCCATCCTGGTGTTCCTTCAATTCAGGTGTTTCTCCCATCCGGGTGTTCCTTCAATGCAGGTGTTTCTTCCACCTTTAGCGTTCTTTCTACCTTGCTGTTCCTTTCATCTTGCTGTTCCTTCCATCCTCCTGTTCCTCACATCTTCATGTACCTTCCATCTATGTGTCCTTTCATCCTGGTGTTCCTTCAGTGCAAGTGTTCCTTCCATCCTGGTGTTCTTTCCACTTTGGTATATCTCCTATCCTGGTGTTCCTTCCATCCTAGTCTTCCTCCCATCCTAGTCTTCCTTCCATCCTAGCGTGTCTTCCATCGTGATGTTTCTTTAATGCAGATGTTTCTTCCATCTTATTGTTCTTTCCACCCTGGAATTTCTTCCATCCTGTTATCCCTTCCATTCTAGTGCTCCTCCCATCTTATAGTTCCTTTCATCCTGCCGTGTCTTCCATCCTGGTGTTCCTTCATTGCAGGTGTTTCTTCCATCCTGGTGTTCTTCCTCAAATCATGTTGTTCCTTCCACCCTGTTGTCCTTCCAAACAAATGTTCCTCCTATACTAGTGTTTCTTCCATCTTGGTGTTCCCTCCATCTTGCTGTTCATTATGCCCTGGTGTTTCACCCATACTGATGCTCCTTGCACCCTGGAATTCTCCCTTCCTGATGTTCATTCCAACATGGTGTTCCTTCCATCCTTGTGTTTCTTCCATCTTATTGTTTCTTCCATCCAAATGCTTTTTCCACCCTGGTGTTCCATCCATTTTGGTGTTCCTTCGATCGTGGTGTTCTATCCATCCTGGTGTTCCATCATGTCGTGTTTCATATCACGCTGTTCCTTCAACCTTTCCTCCTGGTGTCCTTCCATCCTGGTGTTTCTTCTGTTCCTTCCATCCGTGCGTTCCTTTCATCCTGGTTTCCCAATCTTGCTGTTCCCTCCACACTTGTGTGCCTTCCACCCTGGTTTTCGTTCCATTCTGGTGTTCCTATCATTATACGTTTCTTCCATTCTGGTGTTCCTATTATTATACGTTTCCTCCATCCTGGTGTTCCATCCATTCTGGTGTTCCTTCCATCTTGTTGTTCCTCTTAGCCTGTTGTTTCTTCTATCCTAGTGTTCCTTTCATCCTGGTGTTTCTTCCATCTTGCTGTTCCTTCAACCCAGGTGTTCCTCCAGTACTAATGGTCCTTTCACCCTGGTGTTTCTCCCATCATTATCTTCCTTCCACCATGGCGTTCCTTCCATCCTGGTTTTCCTTCTTTTCAAGGATTACTTCCATCCCGGTGTTCCATTTGTCCTGGTGTTCCTTCTGTCGTGATGTTCCACCCATCCTGGTGTTCCATCATGGCGTGTCTCCCATCCGGCTGCTCCATCAGTCATTGTGTTCTTCCCCTCCTGGTGTCCTTCCACCCTGGTTTTTCTTCAGTGTTGGACTTCCATCCGTCCTGATTTTTCTTCTAGTCTGGTGGTCCTTCCATCCTGCTTTTCCTCCTATCCTGTTGCTACTTTCATCCTGGTGTTCCTTCCATCTTTTTGTTCGTATAATCTGTTGTTCCTTCTATCCTAGTGTTCCTTCCACTCTCATGTTCCTTTCATCCTGGTGTTTGATCCATCCTGGAGCTTCTCCCATCCTGATGTTCCTTCTATCCAGGTGTTCCTTCCACCTTGGTGTTCCTTCTGTCCTAATATTCTTTCCACCTTATTTTCTTTCCATCCTGATGTTCCTTCCATTCTGTTTTTCCTCCTGTCCTGATGTCCTTCCATCTTGGTGTTTCTTCCATCGTTATGTTCCTTCCACCCTGGTGTTCCTTCCATTCTGGTGTTCCTTCCGTCTTGGTGTTTCTTTTACTGTGGTAGTACTTAAATTCAATCGTTCATTCCATCTAGGTGTTCTTGAAATCGTAGTGTTCGACCTCTCCTAGTGTTCCATCCATCCTGATGTTCTTTCTAAATTGGCATGCCCTTCATCCAAATGTTCCCTCACTTAAAGTTTTCCTTCCATCCTTGTGTCTTTCCATCCCGATGTTCCATGAATGCTATTGTTCCTTCCATCCTGGCTTGCCATCCATCCTTTTGTTCTTTCCATCCTGACTTGACTTCCATCCTCCTGTTCCTCATATCTTGGTGTTCCTTCCATCTTTGTGTCCTTCCATCCTGGTGTACTTTCTGCGCATGGTTTTCTTCAATCCTGGCGTTCCTTCAATGCTGGTGTTTCTTCCATCCTACTGTTGTTTCCATAAATGCTTGCCTTCTATCCTAGTGCTCCTCCCATTATGTTGTTCCATCCACCATTTTGATTCTCCAATCTTGGTGTTCCTTCCATTCGCGTGCTCCTACCATCCTAGTGCTTCTTCTATCCTGGTGTCCATTCCATTTTGCTGTTCCTTACACCCTGTTTTTCTTGTCACACTGATGCTCCTTGCACCCTGGTGTTTCTCCTGGTGTTATTTCCATACTAGTCTTCCTTCCATCCTGGTAATCCGTGCATCCTGGTGTTCCTTCAGTCGTGATGTTCCACCAATCCTCGTGTTCCATCATGGCGTGTTTCCCATCTTTTTTTTCCTTCAATCATCGTGTCCCCACCTGGTGTCCTTCCTCCCTGGTGTTCCTTCAGTGCTGGTGTTCCATTCATCCTGGTGTTCCTTCCATCCTGGTGTTCCTTCCATCCTGGTGTTCCTCCTATCCTAATGTTTCTTCAATCCTGGTGTTCCTATAATTCTAGTGTTCCTATAATTCTGGTGTTCCTTGTATCATAGTATTTCTTCCATCCTTATGCTCCTTATATCCTGATGGTCACTCCATCCTGGTGTTCCTCCCATCCTGATGTTCCTTCTACTCTGGTGTTCCTTCCATCCTGGTGTTCCCTCCGTCTTAATGTTCCTTCCACCCTGTTTTCTTTCCATTGTGGTGATCTTTCCATTCTAGTTTTCCTTCCATTCTGATGTCCCTTTCACCTTGCTGCTCCTCCCATCGTAAAGTTCCTCCCACCCTGGTGTTCCTTACATCCTGGTATTCCTCCCATCCTGGTGTTCCTTCCACTCTGGCGTTCATTTCATCCTAGTGTTCATTTCATCCTGGCCTTCTTTAAATCGTGATGTTCGACCCATTCTGGTGTTCCTTCCATTCTGATGCTCTTTCCATATTGGCGTTCCCTCCATCCTGATGTTCCCTCAATTATAGTGCTCCTTCAGTCCTGGTTTCCTTCTATCCTGGGTTGCCTTCTTCCCCTTGTTCTTTCTATCCTGACTTGCCTTCCATCCTGATTTTCCTCCCATCCAGGTATTCCGTCCATTTTCGTGCCCTTCGATCCTAATGTTCCTTTAATTCAGGTGTTTATTCCATCCTGGGGCTCCGTCCACCCTGGCTTACCTTCCATCCTGGTGTTCTTCCCATCATGGTGACCCTTCGACCCTGGTGTTCCTTCCTTCCTTGGTGTTCCCTCCATCCTTGTGTTCCTGCCATCCTAGTGTTTCTTCCATCCTGGTATTCCATCCGTCATGGTGCTCTTTCCATCTTGCTGTTCCCTCCATCCTGGCGTTCCTCCCATACAGTTGTTCCATTCTGGTGTTCATCTCATCCTGTTGGTCCTATCACCCTGTATTTCTTCCCATCCTGATGTTCCTTCCACCCCAGTGTTACTTCTATTCTTTTGTTCCGTCCATACTAGTGTTCCTTCTATCTTAGAGTTCCTTCCATCATGGCGTATCTTCCATTCTGGGGTTCCTTAAATGCTGGTGTTCCTTCCATCTTGGTGTTCCTACTATCCTGGTGTTCCCTCCATCACGGCGTTCCCTCCATCATAGTTCTCACTCCATACTAGTGTTCTTCCCATCAAGGTGTTCCTTTTACCCTGGTGCTCATTCCATCGAGATGTTCCTTCCCTCCTGGTGTTCCTTTCACCTTGGTGTTCCTTCCACCTTGATGTTCATTCCATCCTAAAGTTCCTTCCATCCTGATGTTCCTTCTATTCTCTTCGTTTCATTTTAGTTTCATTCTATCTTGGTGTTCTTTAGATAGTGAAGTTCAACCAATCTTGGTTTTCCTTCCATCCAGATATTTTTTTCATATTGGCGCACCCTCCATCCTGGTGTTCCCTCATTAATGGTGCTCCTTCCATTCTGGTGTTGCTACAATGCTTGTGTTCCTTCCATCCAAGCTTACCTACCATTCTGTTCCTCCCATCCTGGTGTTCCTCCCATCTTCGAGTCCTTCCATCCTGGTGTTCCTTCAATACAGGTGTTTCTATCATCCTTCTGTTCCTTCAATGCAAGTGATTCTTTCATCCCGTTGGTCCTTCCATCCTGCCTTGCCCTCCATCCTGCTGTTCCTCACATCTTGGTGTTCCTTCCATCTTTGACATGATAAATACACTACATTGCATAGGAAAAAAAATCTTACCTCAGTCTTGCTAAGTGTAAGGGCCTGAGCATTTATAATGTCTTATTACCTCGCTTTACACATGAAATGGATGTGAGGGGTTATTCTCAGTATTAAGTGAAAACTCATCCTGATGTTCCTTCAACGAACGTGTTCTTCCTGGTGGTCCTTCCATCCTGGCTTGCCTTCCTTCCTGGTGCTCCTCCCATTATTTTGTTCCTTCCATCCTGCTGTTCGTTCTGTCCGGGTGTTTCTTCCCCTATGATGTTTCTACCATACTAGTGTTTCCTCCATCCTGGTGTTCCCTCCCTCCTGATGCTCCTTCCATCTAGATGTTCCTTCCATCCTGGTGTTCCTCCCATAATGATGCTCCTTGCACCCTGGTGTTCTTCCCATACCGATGTTCCTTGCACTATAGTGTTCCTTCTATATTGTTTTTCTTTCATCTTATCGTTCCTTACATCCTAGTGTTTCTTTTAGCCTGGCGTGTCTTATATCAAAATGTTTCTTCCATCCTGCTATTCCGTCCATTCTGGTGTTCCTTCACTTGTAGTGTTCCACCCATCCTCGTGCTCCATCATAGTGTGTCTCACCTCGAGGTGTTCCTTCAATCATCGTATTTCTTCTCACCTGGTGTCCTTTCACCCTGGTGATAGTTCAATACTGGTGTTCCATCCATTCAGGTATTCCTTCCATCCTGGTGTTCTTCCCATCTTGCTGTTGCTTTCACTATAGTATTCCTTTCATCTTCCTTTTCCTTATATTCTTGTGCTCCTACCATCGTAGTGTTCCTTCCATCCCGGTGTTCCTTCCATCCTGTTGTTCCTTCCATCTTGATATTCCTTCAACACAGGTGTTCCTCCCATACTAATGCTCCTTGCACCCTGATGTTCCTCCCATCCTGATGTTTTTCCACCCAGTTGTTCCTCCCATCCTGATGTTCCTTCCACCCTCATATTCTTTCCATCCTGGTATTCAGTCCATCCTGGTGTTCCTTCAGTCGTGGAGTTCAACCAATCCTGGTGTTCCACCATAGCGTGTCTCCCATCCTGGTGGTCCATTATTCATTGTGCTCCTTTTCTAGAGTTCCATCCATCCTGATGTTTCTTTCGGTCGGGTATTTCTTCCATTCTGATGTTCCTTTTATCCTGATGTTTCTTCCATCCTGGTGTTCCTTCCATCCTATTGTTCCTATAATTCAGGTGTTCCTTCAATCCTAGTATACCTTCCATCCTTGTGTTCCTTTCATACTGAAGGTCACTTCATCCAGGTGTTCCTCCCTTCCTGATGTTCCTTCTACCCTTGTGTTCTTTCCATCCAAGTGTTCCTTCCATCCTGGTGTTCCTTTCGTCCTAATATTCCTTCCAACCTTGTTATCTTTCCATCCTGTTGTTACTCCCATTCTGATGTTCCTTCCACCATGGTGTTCCTTCTTTCAGGTTGTTTCTTCCATCTTGGTGTTCCTTCCATTCTAGTGTTCAATTCATCCTTGTGTTCATTCCAACATTGTGTTTGTTAAATCGTGTTGTTCTACAAAACTTGCTGTTCCATCCATCCTGATATTCTTTCTAAATTGGCGTGCCTTCCATCTTGATGTTCCCTCAATTATACTTCTCCTGCCATCCTGGTATCCTTCCATCTTAATGTTGAATAAGTGATGGTGTTCCTTCCATCCTGACTTGCCATCCATTCTTTCGTTCCCCCTGTCCTTGCTTGCCTTCCATCCTGCTATTCCTCATATCTTGGTATTCCTTCCAACCTCCTGTTCGTCACATCTTGGAGGTCCTTCCATCCTTGTGTCCATCCATCCATGTGCTCCTTTAACGCACGTGTTTCTTCTATCCTACTGTTACTTCAACGCATTTGTTTCTTCTATCCTGGTGTTCTTTCTAACTTAGTGTTCCTTCCATCCTATTGTTCCTTCCATCCTCTTCTTTCTTCCATCCCAGAGTTCCTTCCATCCTGGCGTGTCTTTCATCCTGATGTTTCTTCAATGCAGGTGCTTCTTACACCCTGGTGTTCCTTCCCTCCTGAAGTTCCTTCCATCTTCCTGTTCTTCCACCCTAGTGTTCTTCCCATACTGATGCTCCTTCCAGACAGGGGCTCCTCCAATCTGATGTTCCTTCCTCCACGTTGCTCATTCCATCCTGGTTTTTCTTTCATCTTATCGTCCCTTCCATCCTAGTGTTCCTTCGATCTTGGCGTATCTTCCCTCCAAATTTTTCTTCTATCCTGGTGTTCCTTACATCTTGTTGTTCCTTCCATCCTGTTGTTCCTATAATACTGGTGTCCCTTCAATCTTAGTATACCTTCAACCCTTGTGTTCCTTTCATACTGAAGGTCAAACCATCTGCTGCTGCTCCCTTATTGATGATCCTTTTACCCTGGTGTTCCTTCCTCACAAGTGTTCCTTCCATCCTGGTGCTCCTTCCGCCCTAGTATTCCCTCCCCCCTTGTTTTCTTTCCATCCTGGTCTTCCTTCCATTTTGGTTTCCTTAAATCCTAATGATCCTTCCACTCTCTTGTTTCTCCCGTTCTGATGTTTCTTCCACAATGGTGTTCCTTTTTTCTGGTTGTTTCTTCCATCTTGGTGTTCCTTCCATTCTGGTATTCATTTCATCCTGGTGGTTATTTCAACATGGTGTTCGTTAAATCATGTCGTTCTAGAAAAAAAACTGCTGTGCCATCCATTCTAATGCTCTAAATTGGCGTGCCTTCCATCCTTCCGTCCTGGCTTGCCATCCATCCTTTTGTTACCCCTATCCTTGCTTGTCTTCCATTCTGCTGTTCTTAGATCTTGGTGTTTCTTACAACCTCCTGTTCGTCACATCTTGGTGGTTTTTCCATCCTTGTGTTAATCCATCCTTGTGATCCTTTACTGCACGTGTTTCTTCCATCTTAGTGTTCCTTCAATGCATGTGTTTCTTCCATCCTGATATTCTTTCCACCCTAGTTTTCCTTCCGTCCTGGTGTTCCTTCCATTCTCTTGTTTCCTCCATCCCAGAGTTCCTTCCACCCTGACGTGTCTTTCATCCTGTACTTTCTTACACCTTGGTATTCCTTTCCTCCATATGTTCCTTCTATCTTGCTGTTCCTTCCACCCTGGTGTTCCTCAAACACTGAAGTTCCTTGTATTCTGGTACTTCTCCCAACCTGATTTTCCTTCCTCCATGGTGTTCATTCCATCTTGGTTTTTCTTCCATCTTATCATTCCTTCCATCCTAGTGTTCTTTCTATCTTGGCGTGTCTTCCCTCCAATTTTTTCTTCTATATCGGTGTTCCTTCCGTTCCGGCGTTCCTTTATTCGTGGTTTTCCACCCATCGTGGTGTTCCATCATGGCTTGTCTCACCTCCTCGTGTTCCTGCAATCATCAAATTTCTTCCCACTTGGAGTCCTTCCACCCTAATGTTTAGTTCAATGCTGGTGTTTCATCCATCCTGGTGTTCCTTCCGTCTGGTGTTTCTTCCTTCCTAGTGTGCCTCCAATCTTGCTGTTGTTTCCACCCTGGTGTTCCCTTCATCTTGCTTTTCCTTCCATTCTTGTGTTCCTACCATCGCATAGTTTATCAAATCCTGGTGTTCCTTCCATCCTGATGTTCCTTCCATTCTGAAGCTCTATGCACCTGGTGTTCTTCCAATCCTGATGGTCTTTCCACCCAGTTGTTCCTCCCACCCTGATTTTCCTTCCACCCTGGTGTTCTTATCATCGTGATGTTCCTTCCACCCTGGTGCTCCTTCCATCCTGGTTTTCCCTCCAACCTGGTGTTCCTTCAGTCGTGCTGTTCCACCCATCCTGATGTTCCATCATGGCAAGTCTCTCATCCTGGTGCTCCATCATCCATCGTGTTCCTTCCCTCCTGGTGTCCCTCCATCCTGGTGTTCCCTCAATGTTAGAGTTTCATCCATCCTGGTTTTTCTTCCGTCCTAATATTCTTTAAACCCTTGTTTTCTTTCCAACCTGATGTTCCTTCCATTCTGGTTTTTCCTTCCATCCTGATGAACCTTCCAGCTTCTTGTTCCTCCCATTCAGATGTTCCTTATACAATATTCCGTATATCTTGGTGTACCTTCCATCCATTTGTACCTTCCATTCTTGTGCTCCTTCTGTCCTAATATTTCTTCCACCCTTGTTTTCTATCCATCCTGGTGTTCCTTCCATTCTGGTTTCCTTCCATCCTAATGTTCCTTCCACTCTCGTGTTCCTCCCGTTCTGATGTCCCTTCCACCATCGTGTTCTTTCTTTCCGGGTGTTTCTTCCGTCTTAGTGTTCCTTCCATTCTCTTATTCATTCATCCTAGTGTTCATTTAAACATGGTGTTCGTTAAATCACGTCGTTCTACAAAACCTGCTGTTCCATCCATCCTGATGTTCTTTCTAAATTGGCGTACCTTCCATCCTTGTGTTCCCGCAATCATATTACTCCTTCCATCCTGATGTCCTTCCATCTTAAGGTTGAATAAATGTTGTTCCTTCCATCCTGGTTTGCCATCCTTCCTTTTGTTCCTACTATCCTTGCTTGCCATCCATTCTGCTGTTGCTCATGTCTTGGTGTTCCTTCCAAACTCCTGTTCGTCACATCTTGGTGGTCCTTCCACCCTCGTGATAATCCATCTTGGTGGTCCTTCCAGCCTTGTGATAATCCATCTTGGTGCTCCTTTAATGCACGTGTTTGTTCCATCCTAGTGTTCCTTCAACACATGTGTTTCTTCTATCTGATGTTCTTTCCAACTCAGTGTTCCTCTCATCCTGGTGTTCCTTCCATCCTCTTGTTGCTTTCATCCCAGAGTTCCTTCCATTCTGGCATGTCTTTCATCGATGTTTCTTCAATGCAAGTGTTCCTTATCCTCTGGAGTTCCTTCCCCCCTGATGTTCCTTCCATCTTGCTGTTCCTTCCACCCTGGTGTTCCTCCCATACTGATGCTTCTTGGCCCCTGGTGTTCCTCCTATCCTGGTTTTTCTTCCATCTTATCGTTCCTTTCATCCTGGTTTTTCTTCCATCTTATCGTTCCTTCCATCCTAGTGTTCCTTTCCATTATGGAGTTCCTTCACTCGTCGTGTTCCACTCATCCTGGTGTTCCATCATGCCTTGCCTCACCTGGTGTTCCTGCAATCATAGTATTTCTTCCCACTTGGAGTCCTTCCACCCTAATGTTTAGTTCAGTGATGGTGTTCCATCCATCCTGGTTTTCCTTCCTTCCTGGTGTTTCTTCCATCTTAGTGAACATCCCATGTTTCTGTTGCTTCTAACCAGGTTTTCCTTTCATCTTGCTTTTCCTTCCATTTTGGTGTTCCTATCATCGTAGTGTTATTCAGCCCTGTTGTTCCTTCGATCCTAGTGTTCTCTCCATCTTGCTGTTCCTTGAACAGAGGTGTTTCTCCCATGCTGATGCTCTATGCACCTGGTGTTCTTCCATTCCTGATGGTCGTTCCACCCAGTTGATCCTCCAAAGCTGATGTTCTATACACCCTAGCGTTCTTCCAATCATGATGGTCTTTCCACCCAGTTGTTCATCCTATCCTGATATTCCTTCCACCCTGGTGTTCCTCCCATCCTGATGTTCCTTCCACCCTGGTGCTCATTCCATCCTGGCTTTATTTTAGACCTGGTGTTCCTTCAGTCGTGGCGCTCCATCCGTCCTGATGTTCCATCATGGCAAGTCTCTTATCATGGTGTTCCATCATTCATTATGTTCTTTCCCTCCTGGTGTTTCTTCATTGCTATAATTTCATCCATCCTGGTTTTCCTTCCGTCCTAATATTTCTATAACCCTTGTTTTCTTTCCATCCTGGTGTTCCTTCCATTCTGTTTTTTTCCTTCCATGCTAATGATCCTTCCAGTTCCGTGTTCCTCTCTCTCTGATGCTCCTTTTATTCTGGTGTTCATTTCATCCTAGTATTCATTGCAAGAGGGTGTTCTTTAGATCTTGGTGTTCTACTTTTCTGGTGTTCCTCCCCTACTGAAGCTCCTTGGCCCCTGGTGTTTCTCCAAACCTGATTTTCCTTCCTCCATGGCGTTCATTCCATCCTGTTTTCTCTTCCATCTTATTGTTCCTTCCATCCTAGTGTTCCTTCCATTCTGGTGTTCTTTCATTCGTGGTGTTGTACCCATCTTGTTCCATCATGGCTTGTCTCACCTCCCTTTGTTCCAGCAATCATCGTATTTCCTCCCACTTGTTGTTCTTCCATCCTGATGGAAGTGCTGGTGTTCAGTCCATCCTGGTGTTCCTTCCATCCTAGTGTACCTCCCATCTTGCTGTTGTTTCCATCCTAGTTTTCCTTTCATCTTGCTTTTCCTTTAATTCAAAGCGTTTCTTCTATCCTGGTATTCCTTACATATTGGTGTTCCTTCTATCCTATTGTTCCTATAATTCTGGTGTCCCTTCAATATCAGTATATTTTCCACCCTTGTGTTAATTTCATACTGAAGGTCACACCACCCTGGTGTTCCTCCCTTTCTGATGTTCCTACTGCCCTGGTCTTCCTCCCTTTCTGATGTTCCTACTGCCCTGGTGTTCCTTTCATCCTGGTGCGCCTTCCGTCCTAATTTTCCTTTCATCCTTGTTTTCTTTCCATCCTGGTGTTCCTTACATTCTGCTTTCCTTCCATGCTAATGATCCTTCCACCCACGTGTTCCTTCCGTTATGATGTTCCTTCCACTATGGTGTTCCTTCTTTCTGGTGTGTTTCTTACATCTTTTCGTTCCTTCCATTCTGGTATTCATTTCATCATAGTGCTCATTACAACATAGTGTTCGTTAAATCATAGTGTTCTACAAAACCTGCTGTTCTATCCATCCAGATATTCTCTCTAAATTGGCGTGTCCTCCATCCTGATGATCCATCAATTATACTTCTCCTTCCATCCTGGTGTCCTTCCATCTTAATGATGAATGATTAATGCTGTTCCTTCCATCCTTGCATGCGATCCATCCTTTTGTTATTCCTATCTTAGCTTGCCTTCCATCCTGCTTTTCCTTATATCTCGATGTTCTTTCCAACCTCCTTTTCGTCACATCTTGGTGGTCCTTCTATCCTTGCGTCCATCCATCCTGGTGCTCCTTTAATGCACGTGTTTCTTCCATCCTAGTGTTCCTTTAATGCATTTGATTCTTCCATCCTGGTGTTCTCTCCACCTTTGTGTTCCTTCCATCTTCTTGTTTCTTCCATTCCAGAGTTCCTTTCATCGTGGAGTGTCTTTCATCCTGATGTTTCTTTAGTGCATATGTTTCTTACACCCTGGTTTTCCTTCCTTGCTGATCTTCCTTCCATTTTTCTGTTCCATTCACCTTAGTGTTCTCCCATACTGATGTTCCTTGCGCCTTGGTGCTCCTCCAATCCTGATGTTCCTTCATCTATGGTATTCATTCCATCCTGGTTTTTCTTCCATCTTATCGTTCCTTCCATCCTAGTGTTCCTTTCACTCTAGTGTTCTTTCATTCGTGGTGTTCCGCCCATCCTGGTGTTCCATCATGGCTTGTCTCACCTCCTTGTGTTCCTGCATCATCGGATTTCTTCCCACCTAGTGTTCTTCCATCCTGATGTTTAGTTCAGTGATGGTGTTCCATCCATCCTGGTGTTCCTTCTATCCTAGTGTACCTCTCATTTCGCTGTTGCTTCTACCCTGGTGTTCCTTTCATCTTGTTTCTCCTTTCATTCGAAGTATTTCATCTATCGTGGTGTTCCTTACATCTTGGTACTCCTTCAGTCCTGTTGTTCCTAAAATTCTGGTGTCCCTTCAATCTTAGTACGCCTTCCACCCTTATGTTCCTTTCATACTGAAGGTCACACCATCCTGGTCTTCCTTCCTTATTGATGTTCCTTCTACCCTGGTGTTCCAGTTATCCAAGTGTGCCTTCCATCCTGGTGCTCCTTCTTTCCTAATATTCCTTCCACGCTTTTCTTTCCATCCTGGTGTATCTTCCATTCTGGTTTACTTCTATCCTAATGATCCTTCCACCCTCATGTTCCTCCCGTTTTGATGTTCCTTCCACCATGGTGTTTCTTCTTTCCGGTTGTTTCTTCCATCTTGTTGTTCATTACATTCTGGTATTCATTTCATCCCAGTGTTTATTCCAACATGGTGTTCGTTAAATCATGTTGTTTTACAAAACCTGCTGTTCCATCCATTCAGATGCTCTTTCTGAATTGGCATGCCTTCCACCTTGATGTTCCCTTAATTATACTTCTCCTTACATCCTGGAGTCCTTCCATCTTAATGTTGAATATATGTTGTTGTTCCTTCCATCCTGGCTTGCCATCCATAATTTCCTTCCTTCTATCATTGTTTGCTTTCCATCCTGTAATTCCTCGTATCTTCGTGTTCCTTCCAGCCTCCTGTTAATCACATCTTGATTGCCCTTCCATCCTTGTGTCCATCCATCCTGGTGCTCCTTTAATGCACGTGTTTCTTCCATCCTAGTGTTCCTTAAACGCATGTGTTTCTTCCATCCTGGTGTTCTTTCCACTCTAGTGTTCCTTCCATCCTGGTGTTCCTTCCACTCTTTTTTTTCCATCTCAGAGTTCCTTCCACCCTGCTGTCTTTCATCCTGGAGTTTCTTCAATGCAGGTGTTTCTTGCACCCTGGTGTTCCTTCTCTCCATATGTTCCTTCTATCTTGTTTTTCCTTCCACCCTGTTGCTCCTTCTATAATAAAGCTCCTTGCACCCTAGTGTTTCTCCCATCTTGATATTCCTTCCTACATAGTGTTCATTCCATCGTGGTTTTTCTTCCATCTTATCGTTCCTACCATCCCGGTGTTTCTTCTATCTTGGCGTGTCTTTCACCCCAAATATTTCTTCTATCTCGGTATTCCTTCCATTCTTGGTGCTCCACCCATTCTGGTGTTATTTCATGGCTTGTCTCACCTCCTACTGTTCCGACAATCATCGTAATTTTTCCCACTTGGAGTCCTGCCACCCTAATGTTTAGGTCAGTGATGGTTCTCCATCCATCATGGTGTTCCTTAATCCTGGTGTGTCCTCTATCCTAGTGTGCCTCCCATCTCTCTGTTGCTTCCACCCTGGTGGAAGCATTCTTTCATTTTGGTGTTCCTACTCTCGCAGTGTTCATACAATCCTGGTGTTCCTTTAATCCTGATGTTCCTTCCATCTTGCAGTTCTTTGAACAGAGGACTTCCTTCCATTCTGGTGCTCTATGCACCCTGGTGTTCTTCCATTCCTGATGGTCGTTCCACCTAGTTGTTCCTCCCATGGTGATGCTTTATACACCCTGGTGTTCTTCCAATCATGATGGTCTTTCCACCCAGTTGTTCCTCCCATCCTGATGTTCCTTCCAGGCTGGTGTTCCCTCTGTCGTGGTGTTTCACCCATCCTGATGTTCCATCATGGCAAATCTCTCATCCCGGTGTTCCTTCTTTCATCGTGTTCCTTCCCTCTTGGTGTCCTTCCCTCCCGGTTTTTCCTCAGTGCTAGAGTTTCATTCATCCTGTTTTTCGTTTCGTCCTAATATTCCTTTAACCCTTGTTCTCTTTCCATACCGGTGTTCCGTCCATCATAATGATCCTTCCAGCTTCGTGTTCCTCCCATTTTGATGTTCCTTCCACCATGGTGTTCCTTCTTTCCGGTTGTTTCTTCCACCTTGGTGTTCCTTCCTTTCTGGTATTTATTTCATCCCAGTGTTCATTCCAACATGGTGTTCGTTAAATCATGTTGTTCTACAAAACCTGCTGTCCCTCCATCCTGATGTTCTTTCTAGATTGGCGAGCCTTCCATCCTTGTTTTCCCTCAGTTATACTTCTTCTTTTCATCCTGATGTGCTTTCTTCGCAATGTTAAATAAATGATGTTGTTCCTCCATCGTGGCTTGCCATCCATCCTTTTGTTCCCCCTATCCTTGCTTGCCTTCCATTCTGCTGTTCCTATTCTTTTGGGTGTTCCTTCCAACAAACTGTTCGTCACATCTTGGTGGTCCTTCCACCCTCGTGATAATCCATCTTGGTGGTCCTTCCAGCCTTGTGATAATCCATCTTGGTGCTCCTTTAATGCACGTGTTTGTTCCATCCTAGTGTTCCTTCAACACATGTGTTTCTTCTATCTGATGTTCTTTCCAACTCAGTGTTCCTCTCATCCTGGTGTTCCTTCCATCCTCTTGTTGCTTTCATCCCAGAGTTCCTTCTATTCTGGCATGTCTTTCATCGATGTTTCTTCAATGCAAGTGTTCCTTATCCTCTGGAGTTCCTTCCCCCCTGATGTTCCTTCCATCTTGCTGTTCCTTCCACCCTGGTGTTCCTCCCATACTGATGCTTCTTGGCCCCTGGTGTTCCTCCTATCCTGGTTTTTCTTCCATCTTATCGTTCCTTTCATCCTGGTTTTTCTTCCATCTTATCGTTCCTTCCATCCTAGTGTTCCTTCCATTATGGAGTTCCTTCACTCGTCGTGTTCCACTCATCCTGGTGTTCCATCATGCCTTGCCTCACCTGGTGTTCCTGCAATCATCGTATTTCTTCCCACTTGGAGTCCTTCCACCCTAATGTTTAGTTCAGTGATGGTGTTCCATCCATCCTGGTTTTCCTTCCTTCCTGGTGTTTCTTCCATCTTAGTGAACATCCAGGTTTTCCTTTCATCTTGCTTTTCCTTCCATTTTGGTGTTCCTATCATCGTAGTGTTATTCAGCCCTGTTGTTCCTTCGATCCTAGTGTTCTCTCCATCTTGCTGTTCCTTGAACAGAGGTGTTTCTCCCATGCTGATGCTCTATGCACCTGGTGTTCTTCCATTCCTGATGGTCGTTCCACCCAGTTGATCCTCCAAAGCTGATGTTCTATACACCCTTGTGTTCTTCCAATCATGATGGTCTTTCCACCCAGTTGTTCATCCTATCCTGATATTCCTTCCACCCTGGTGTTCCTCCCATCCTGATGTTCCTTCCACCCTGGTGCTCATTCCATCCTGGCTTTATTTTAGACCTGGTGTTCCTTCAGTCGTGGCGCTCCATCCGTCCTGATGTTCCATCATGGCAAGTCTCTTATCATGGTGTTCCATCATTCATTATGTTCTTTCCCTCCTGGTGTTTCTTCATTGCTATAATTTCATCCATCCTGGTTTTCCTTCCGTCCTAATATTTCTATAACCCTTGTTTTCTTTCCATCCTGGTGTTCCTTCCATTCTGTTTTTTCCTTCCATGCTAATGATTCTTCCAGTTCCGTGTTCCTCTCTCTCTGATGCTCCTTTTATTCTGGTGTTCATTTCATCCTAGTATTCATTGCAAGAGGGTGTTCTTTAGATCTTGGTGTTCTACTTTTCTGGTGTTCCTCCCCTACTGAAGCTCCTTGGCCCCTGGTGTTTCTCCAAACCTGATTTTCCTTCCTCCATGGCGTTCATTCCATCCTGTTTTCTCTTCCATCTTATTGTTCCTTCCATCCTAGTGTTCCTTCCATTCTGGTGTTCTTTCATTCGTGGTGTTGTACTCATCTTGTTGTTCCATCATGGCTTGTCTCACCTCCCTTTGTTCCAGCAATCATCGTATTTCCTCCCACTTGTTGTTCTTCCATCCTGATGGAAGTGCTGGTGTTCAGTCCATCCTGGTGTTCCTTCCATCCTAGTGTACCTCCCATCTTGCTGTTGTTTCCATCCTAGTTTTCCTTTCATCTTGCTTTTCCTTTAATTCAAAGCGGTTCTTCTATCCTGGTATTCCTTACATATTGGTGTTCCTTCTATCCTATTGTTCCTATAATTCTGGTGTCCCTTCAATATCAGTATATTTTCCACCCTTGTGTTAATTTCATACTGAAGGTCACACCACCCTGGTGTTCCTCCCTTTCTGATGTTCCTACTGCCCTGGTCTTCCTCCCTTTCTGATGTTCCTACTGCCCTGGTGTTCCTTTCATCCTGGTGCGCCTTCCGTCCTAATTTTCCTTTCATCCTTGTTTTCTTTCCATCCTGGTGTTCCTTCTTTCTGGTGTGTTTCTTACATCTTTTCGTTCCTTCCATTCTGGTATTCATTTCATCATAGTGCTCATTACAACATAGTGTTCGTTAAATCATAGTGTTCTACAAAACCTGCTGTTCTATCCATCCAGATATTCTTTCTAAATTGGCGTGTCCTCCATCCTGATGATCCATCAATTATACTTCTCCTTCCATCCTGGTGTCCTTCCATCTTAATGATGAATGATTAATGCTGTTCCTTCCATCCTTGCATGCGATCCATCCTTTTGTTATTCCTATCTTAGCTTGCCTTCCATCCTGCTTTTCCTTATATCTCGATGTTCTTTCCAACCTCCTTTTCGTCACATCTTGGTGGTCCTTCTATCCTTGCGTCAATCCATCCTGGTGCTCCTTTAATGCACGTGTTTCTTCCATCCTAGTGTTCCTTTAATGCATTTGATTCTTCCATCCTGGTGTTCTCTTCACCTTTGTGTTCCTTCCATCTTCTTGTTTCTTCCATTCCAGAGTTCCTTTCATCGTGGAGTGTCTTTCATCCTGATGTTTCTTTAGTGCATATGTTTCTTACACCCTGGTTTTCCTTCCTTGCTGATCTTCCTTCCATTTTCCTGTTCCATTCACCTTAGTGTTCTCCCATACTGATGTTCCTTGCGCCTTGGTGCTCCTCCAATCCTGATGTTCCTTCATCTATGGTATTCATTCCATCCTGGTTTTTCTTCCATCTTATCGTTCCTTCCATCCTAGTGTTCCTTTCACTCTAGTGTTCTTTCATTCGTGGTGTTCCGCCCATCCTGGTGTTCCATCATGGCTTGTCTCACCTCCTTGTGTTCCTGCATCATCGGATTTCTTCCCACCTAGTGTTCTTCCATCCTGATGTTTAGTTCAGTGATGGTGTTCCATCCATCCTGGTGTTCCTTCTATCCTAGTGTACCTCTCATTTCGCTGTTGCTTCTACCCTGGTGTTCCTTTCATCTTGTTTCTCCTTTCATTCGAAGTATTTCATCTATCGTGGTGTTCCTTACATCTTGGTACTCCTTCAGTCCTGTTGTTCCTAAAATTCTGGTGTCCCTTCAATCTCAGTACGCCTTCCACCCTTATGTTCCTTTCATACTGAAGGTCACACCATCCTGGTCTTCCTTCCTTATTGATGTTCCTTCTACCCTGGTGTTCCAGTTATCCAAGTGTGCCTTCCATCCTGGTGCTCCTTCTTTCCTAATATTCCTTCCACGCTTTTCTTTCCATCCTGGTGTATCTTCCATTCTGGTTTACTTCTATCCTAATGATCCTTCCACCCTCATGTTCCTCCCGTTTTGATGTTCCTTCCACCATGGTGTTTCTTCTTTCCGGTTGTTTCTTCCATCTTGGTGTTCATTACATTCTGGTATTCATTTCATCCCAGTGTTTATTCCAACATGGTGTTCGTTAAATCATGTTGTTTTACAAAACCTGCTGTTCCATCCATTCAGATGCTCTTTCTGAATTGGCATGCCTTCCACCTTGATGTTCCCTTAATTATACTTCTCCTTACATCCTGGAGTCCTTCCATCTTAATGTTGAATATATGTTGTTGTTCCTTCCATCCTGGCTTGCCATCCATAATTTCCTTCCTTCTATCATTGTTTGCTTTCCATCCTGTAATTCCTCGTATCTTCGTGTTCCTTCCAGCCTCCTGTTAATCACATCTTGATTGTCCTTCCATCCTTGTGTCCATCCATCCTGGTGCTCCTTTAATGCACGTGTTTCTTCCATCCTAGTGTTCCTTAAACGCATGTGTTCTTCCATCCTGGTGTTCTTTCCACCCTAGTGTTCCTTCCATCCTGGTGTTCCTTCCACTCTTTTTTTTTCCATCTCAGAGTTCCTTCCACCCTGCTGATTTTCATCCTGGAGTTTCTTCAATGCAGGTGTTTCTTGCACCCTGGTGTTCCTTCTCTCCATATGTTCCTTCTATCTTGTTTTTCCTTCCACCCTGTTGCTCCTTCTATAATAAAGCTCCTTGCACCCTAGTGTTTCTCCCATCTTGATATTCCTTCCTACATAGTGTTCATTCCATCGTGGTTTTTCTTCCATCTTATCGTTCCTACCATCCCGGTGTTTCTTCTATCTTGGCGTGTCTTTCACCCCAAATATTTCTTCTATCTCGGTATTCCTTCCATTCTTGGTGCTCCACCCATTCTGGTGTTATTTCATGGCTTGTCTCACCTCCTACTGTTCCGACAATCATCGTAATTTTTCCCACTTGGAGTCCTGCCACCCTAATGTTTAGGTCAGTGATGGTTCTCCATCCATCATGGTGTTCCTTAATCCTGGTGTGTCTTCTATCCTAGTGTGCCTCCCATCTCTCTGTTGCTTCCACCCTGGTGGAAGCATTCTTTCATTTTGGTGTTCCTACTATCGCAGTGTTCATACAATCCTGGTGTTCCTTTAATCCTGATGTTCCTTCCATCTTGCAGTTCTTTGAACAGAGGACTTCCTTCCATTCTGGTGCTCTATGCACCCTGGTGTTCTTCCATTCCTGATGGTCGTTCCACCTAGTTGTTCCTCCCATGGTGATGCTTTATACACCCTGGTGTTCTTCCAATCATGATGGTCTTTCCACCCAGTTGTTCCTCCCATCCTGATGTTCCTTCCAGCCTGGTGTTCCCTCTGTCGTGGTGTTTCACCCATCCTGATGTTCCATCATGGCAAGTCTCTCATCCCGGTGTTCCTTCTTTCATCGTGTTCCTTCCCTCTTGGTGTCCTTCCCTCCTGGTTTTTCCTCAGTGCTAGAGTTTCATTCATCCAGGTTTTCGTTTCGTCCTAATATTCCTTTAACCCTTGTTCTCTTTCCATACCGGTGTTCCGTCCATCATAATGAACCTTCCAGCTTCGTGTTCCTCCCATTTTGATGTTCCTTCCACCATGGTGTTCCTTCTTTCCGGTTGTTTCTTCCACCTTGGTGTTCCTTCCTTTCTGGTATTTATTTCATCCCAGTGTTCATTCCAACATGGTGTTCGTTAAATCATGTTGTTCTACAAAACCTGCTGTCCCTCCATCCTGATGTTCTTTCTAGATTGGCGAGCCTTCCATCCTTGTTTTCCCTCAGTTATACTTCTTCTTTTCATCCTGATGTGCTTTCTTCGCAATGTTAAATAAATGTTGTTCCTCCATCGTGGCTTGCCATCCATCCTTTTGTTCCCCCTATCCTTGCTTGCCTTCCATTCTGCTGTTCCTATTCTTTTGGGTGTTCCTTCCAACAAACTGTTCGTCACATCTTGGTGGTCCTTCCATCCTTGTGTCCATCCATCCTGATGCTAATTTAATGCACGTGTTTCTTTGATCCTAGTGTTTCTTCAACGCATGTGTTTCTTCCATCGTGGTGTTCTTTCTAGCCTAGTGTTCCTTCCATCCTGGTGCTCCTTCCATTCTCTTCTTTCATCCATCCCAGAGATCCTTCCACCATGATGTGTCTTTCATCATGGAATTTCTTCAATGGATGTGTTTCTTACAACTTCGTTTTCCTTCCCACCAGATGTTCCTTCCACCCTGGTGTTCCTCCCTTATTGAAGCTCCTTGCACCCTGGTGTTTCTTCCAGCCTGATTTTCTTTCCTCCATGGTGTTCATTCTATCCTGTCTTTTCTTCCACCTCATCGTTCCTTCTATCCTAGTGTTCCTTCTATCTTGGCGTATCTTCCCTCCAAATTTTTCTTCTATCTCGGTGTTCCTTCCATTCTGGTGTTCCTTCATCGTGGTGTACCACCCATCCTGGTGTTTCATCATGGCTTGTCTCACCTGCTGGTGTTAATGCAATCATCGTTTTTCTTCCCATTTGGAGTCCTTCCACCCTATTGTTTAGTTCAGTACTGGTTTTCCATCCATTCTGTTGTTCCTACCTTCCTGATGATTCTTCCATCTTGCTGTTGATTCCACCCTGGCGTTCCTTTCATCTTGCTTTTCCTTCCATTCTTGTGTTCCTACCAACTTAGTGTTTATTCAGTCATGATATTCCTTGCTGTTTCTTGAACAGAGTGTTCCTCCCATGCAAATGTTCTATGCACCCTGATGTTCTTCCAATCTTGATGGTCTTTCCACTCAGCCGTTCCTCCCACGCTGATGCTCTATACACCCTGGTGTTCTTCAAGTCATGATGGTCTTTCCACCCAGTTGTTCCTCCCACCCTGATTTTCCTTTCTTGTGTTCCTCCCATCCTGTTGTTTCTTCGACCCTGGTGCTCCTTCCTTCCTGGTTTTCCTTCCAACCTGGTGTTCCTTCAATCGTGGTGTTCCAAGCACCCTAATGTTCCATCATGACAGTCTCTCATCCTGGTGTTCCATCATTCGTCGTGTTCCTTCTCTCCCGGTGTCCTTCCATCCTGGTGTTTCTTCAGTGCTAGAATTTCATCCATCGTGGTTTTCCTTCCGTCCGAATATTCCAAAAACCCTTGTTTTCTTTCCATCCTGGTGTCCCTTCCATTCTGGTTTTTCCTTCCAGCGATCCTTCTAGCTTCGTGTTCCTCCCATTCTGATGTTCCTTCCACCATGGTATTCCTTCTATCCGGGTGTTTTTCCATATTGGTGTTCCTTTCACTCTTGTTATTTCATCCTAGCGTTCATTCCAAGAGGGTGTTCGTTAAACCTTTTCTGGTTTCCCATCCATCCTAACGCTCTTTATAAATTGGCATGTCTTTCATCCTGGAGTTCCCTCTAGTATAGCTCTCTTTCCATCCTGGTGTCCCTGCATCTTGGAGCTGAATCAACGTTGTTGTTTCTACTATCCTGGCTTGCTATCCATCCTTTTGTTCCTCCTATCCTTGCTTGCCTTCCATCCTGCTTTTCCTCATATCTTGGTGTTCCCTCCAACCTCCTGTTCGTCACATCTTGGTGGTCCTTCCAGCCTTGTGTCCATCCATCCTGGTTCTCCTTTAATGCACATGTTTTTCCATCTTAGTGTTCCTTCAACGTATGTGTATCTTCCGTCCTTGTGTTCTTTCCACCTTAGTGTTCCTTCCATCGTGGTTTTCCTTCCATCCTCTTGTTTCTTCCATCCCAGAGTTCCTTCCATTCTGACGTGTCTTTCATACTGATGTTTCTTCATTGTAAGTGTTTCTTACACCCTGGCGTTACTTCCTTCCTGAGGTTCCTTCCATTCTACTGTTCCTTCCACCGTGGTGTTCCTCCCATTCTAATGCTCCTTCCACCCTGGTGCTCTTCCCATCCAGATGTTCCTTCTTCCGTGGCGTTCATTCCATCCAGGTTTTTCTTCCATCTTATCGTTCCTTCCATCCTAGTATTCCTTCCATCCTAGTGTTCCTTCATTCGTGATGTTCCACCTATCTTAGCGTTCCATCATGACTTGTCTCACATCCTGGTGTTCCTGCAATCATCGTATTTCTTCCCACCTGATGTTCTTCCATCCTGATGTTTAGTTCAGTGCTGGTGTTCCACCCATCCTGGTTTTCCTTCCATCCTAGTGTACTTCCCATCTTGCTGTTGCTTCCACCCTGGTGTTCCTTTCATCTTGTTTTTCCTCTCATTCGAAGTGTTTCTTCTATCTTGGTGTTCCTTACATCTTGCTGCTTCTTCCATCTTGTTTTTCCTATAATTCTTGTATCCTACTTAGTATACCTTTCACCCTTGTGTTCCTTTCATACAGAAGGTCACACCATCCTGGTGTTCCTCCCTAAATCATGTTCCTTCTACCTAGGTGTGCCTTCCATCGAAGTGTTCTTTTCATTCTGGCTTTCCTTCCGTCCTAATATTGCTTTCACCCTCGTTTTCTTTCCATCTTGTTGTTCCTTCTATTCTGGTTTCCTTCCATCCTAATGATCCTTCCACCCTCGTGTTCCTCCCGTTCTAAGGTTCCTTCCACAATAGTGTTTCTTCTTTCCGGTTGTTTCTTCCATCTTGGTGTTCCTTCTATTCTGGTTTTCATTTCCACCTAATGTTCATTCCAACATGGTGTTCGATAGATTTTGTTCTACAAAACCTGCTCTTCAAACAATCGAAATGTTTTTTTAAATTGTCGTGCCTTCCATCCTTGTGTTCCCTCAATTATACTTCTCCTTCTATCCTGGTGTCCTTCCATCTTAATGTTGAATGAATGATGTTGTTCCTTCCATCCTGGCTTGCCATCCATCCTTTTCTTTCCCCTATCCTTCCTTGTCTTCCATTCTGCTGTTCTTCATATCTTTGTGTTCCTTCCAACCTCCTGTTCGTCACATCTTGGTGGTCCTTCCATCCTTTTGTCTATCCATCCCGGTGCTCCTTTAATGCAAGTGTTTCTTCCATCTTAGTGTTCCTTCAACGCATGTGTTTCTTCATTCCTGGTGTTCTTTTCACCCTAGTGTTCCTTCCATCCTGATGTTCCTTCCATTCTCTTGTTTCTTCCATCCCAGAGTTCCTTCCACCCTGACGTGTCTTTCATCATGGAGCTTCTTCAATGCAGGTGTTTCTTACACCTTGATGCTCCTTCCCTCCAGATGTTCCTTCTAACTTGCTGTTTCTTCCACCCTAATGTTTCTCCCACACTGAAACTTCTTGCACCCAATCTGATTTTCCTTCCTCCATGGTGTTCATTCCATCCTAGTTTTTCTTCTACTTCATCGTCCCTTCCATCATAGTTTTCCTTCTATCGTGGCGTATTTTCCCTCCAAATTTTCCTTCTACTCGTTGTTCCATCCATTCTGGTGTTCCTTCATGCGTGGTGTTCCACCCATCCTGATGTTCCATCATGGCTTGTCTCAACTTCTGGTATTCCTGCGGTCATCGTATTTCTTCCCACTTGGAGTCCTTCTACCCTAATGTTTAGTTCAGTGCGGGTGTTCCAGTCATTCTGGTGTTCCTTCTTCCTGGTGTTTCTTCTACCCCGGTGTACCTTCCATCTTTCTATTGCTTTCACTCTGGTAGTCTTTCATCTTGCGTTCTGGTTTTCCTACCATCGTAGTGTTTATTCAATCCTGATTATCCTTCCATCTTACTGTTTCTTGAACAGAGTGTTCCTCCTATGCAGATGCTCTATGCACCTGGTGTTCTTCCAATCCCGATGGACTTTCCACCAAGTTGTTCCTCCCATGCTGATGTTCTATACACCCTGGTGTTCTTCCAATCATGGTGGTCTTTCCACCCGGTTGTTCCACCCATCCTGGTGTTTCCTTCCACCCGGGTGTTCCTCCCATCCTGACTTCCTTCCACCCTCGCGCTCTTTCCATCCTAGTTTTCCTTCCATCCTGATGTTCCTTCCACCCTCGCGCTCTTTCCATCCTAGTTTTCCTTCCATCCTGATGTTCCTTCAGTCGTGGTATTCCACCCATCCAGATGTTCCATGATGGTAAGTCTCTCTTCCTGGTGTTCCATCATTCATTGTGTTTACTTCCCTCCTTATGTCCTTCAATCCTGGTGTTTCTTCAGTGCTATAGTTTCATCCATCCTGGTTTTCCTTCCGTCCTAATATTCCTTCAACCCTTGTTTTCTCTCCATCCTGGTGTTCATTCCATTCTAGTTTTTTCCATCCTAATGATCCTTCCACCTTCGTGTTCCTCCCGTTCTGATGTTCCTTCCACCATGGTGTTCTTTCTTTCCGGCTTCTCTTCCATCTTGGTGTTCCTTCCATTCTAGTATTTATCATATCCCAGTGTTCATTCCTACTTGGTGTTCGTTAAATCATGTTGTTCTACAAAACCTGCTTTTCCATCCATCCTGACGTTCTTTCTAAATTGGAATGCCTTCCATCCTAGTGTTCCCTCAATTATACTTCTCCTTCCATGCCGATGTCCTTTCATCTCAATGTTGAATAAATGATGTTCTTTCCATCCTGGCTTGCTATCCATCCCCTATCCTTGCCTGCCTTCCATTCTGCTGTTCCTCATATCTTGGTATTCCTTCTAAAATCCCATTCGTCACATCTTGGAGGTCCTTCCATCCTTGTCTCCATCCATCCTTGTGCTCCTTTAATGCACGTGTTTCTTCCATCCTAGTGTTCCTTCAACGGATGCGTTTCTTCCATACTGGTGTTCTTTCCATCCTAGTGTTCCTTCCATCCTGGTGTTCCTTCCATTCTCTGATTTTTTCCATCCCAGAGTTCCCTCCACCCTAACGTGTCTTTCATCATGTAGTTTCTTCAATGCAGGTGTTTCTTACACCTTGGTGTTCCCTCCCACCAGACGATCCTTCTATCTTGCTGTTCCTTCCACCGTGGTGTTCCTTCCTTACTGAAGCTCCTTGCACCCTGGTGTTTCTCCAAACCTGATTTTCCTTCCTCCTGTTTTTTCTTCCATCTTAATGTTCCTTCCATCCTTGTGTTCCTTCTATCTTGGCGTGTCTTCCCTTAGATTATTCTTCCATCTCAGTGTTCCTTCCATTCTGGTATTCCTTCATTCGTGGTGTTCTACCCATCCTGGTGTTCCATCATGTCTTGTCTCACCTGCTGGTGTTCCTGCAATCATCGCATTTCTTCCCACTTGGAGTCTCTCCACCCAAATGTTTAGTTCATGCTTCATTGCTGGTGTTCCATCCATCCTGGTGCTCCTTTTTTCCTAGTGTTTCTTCCTTCCTAGTGTACCTCCAATTTTGCTGTTGCTTCCACCTTGGTGTTCATCCATCTTGCTTTTCCTTCCATTCTGGTGTTCCTTTACGTCGTAGTGTTTACTCAATCATGATGTTGCTGTTTCTTAAACAGAGGTGTTCCTCCCATGCAAATGCTCTATGCACCCTGGTGTTCTTTCAGTCCTGGAGGTCTTTCCACTCAGCCGTTCCTCCCACGCTGATGGCCTATACACCCTGGTGTTCTTCCAATCATGATGGTCTTTCCACCCAGTTGTTCCTCCCACCCTGATTTTCCTTCCACCCTTGTGTTCCTCCTATCCTGATGTTCTTTCGATCCTGATGCTCCTTCCATCCTGGTTTTCCTTCCATCCTGGTGTTCCTTCATTATGGCGTCGTGTTCCTCCCTTCCTAGTGTCCTTCCATCCTGATGTTTCTTCAATGCTAGAGTTTCATACATCCTGGTTTTCCTTCCGTCCTAATATTCCTTCAACCCTTGTTTCCTTTCCATCCTATTGCTCCTTCCATTCTAGTTTCTTTCCATCCTAATGATCCTTCTAGATTCGTGTTCCTCCCATTCTGATGTTCCTTCCACCATGGTATTTCTTTTATCCTGGTGTGTTTTTCCATATTAGTGTTCCTTTCATTCCTTGTTCATTTCATCGTAATGTTCATGCCTCCTATCCTTGCTTGCCTTCCATCCTGCTTTTCCTGATATCTTGGTGTTCCTTCCAACCTCCTGTTCGTCACATCTTGGTGGTCCTTCCATCCTTCTCCCCATCCATCCTTGTGCTCCTTTAATGCACGTGTTTCTTCCATCCTAGTGTTCCTTCAGCGTGTGTTTCTTTCATTCTGGTGTTCTTTCCACCTTAGTGTTCCTTCCATCCTGGTTTTCCTTCCATCCTCTTGTTTCTTCCATCCCAGAATTCCTTCCATCCTAGCGTGTCTCTCATACCGATTTTTTCTTCAATTCAGGTGTTTTTTACTCCCTGGTCTTCCTTCCCGCCTGACGTTCTTTCCATCTTGCTGTTCCTTCCACCTTGGTGTTCCTCCCATACTAATGCTCCTTGTACCCTGGTGCTCCTCCCATCCTGATGTTCCTTCCTTCATGGTGTTCACTCCATCCTGGTTTTTCTTCCATCTTATCGTTCATTCCATCATAGTGTTCCTTCCATTCCGGTGTTCCTTCATTCCATCATGGCTTGTCTCACCTCCTGTCGTTCCTGCAATGATCGTGTTTCTTCCTACCTGGTGTTCTTTCATCCTAAATTTTAGTTCTGTGCTCGTGTTCCATCCATCCTTGTTGTTTCTTCCATCCTAGTGTACCTCCCATCCTGCTGTTGCTTCCACCCTGGTGTTCCTTTCATCTTGTTTTTCCTCTCATTCGAAGTGCTTCTTCTATCCTGGTGTTCCTTACATCTTGCTGCTCCTTTCATCCTGTTATTCCTATAATTCTGGTGTCCCTTCAATCTTAGCATACCTTTCACCCTTGTGTTCTTTTTACACCAAAGGTCACACCATCCTGGTGTTCCTCCCATCCTGATGTTCCTTCCACTCTCATGTTCTTTCATCCTGGTTTTCCTTCCAGCCTGGTGTTCCTTCTGTCGTGGTGTTCCACCCATCCTGATGTTCTATCATGGTAAATCTCTCATCCTGGTGTTCCATCATTCATCGTGTTTCTTCCCTCCTGTTGTCCATCCATCCTGGTGTTTCTTCACTGCAAGAGTCGCATCAATCCTGGTTTTCCTTCCTTCCTAATACTCCTTCAACCCTTGTTTTCTTTCCATCCTGGTGTTCCTTCCATTCTCTTGTTTCTTCCATACTACTCTTTTTTCCACCCTAGTGTTCCTTCCATCCTCTTGTTTCTTCCATCCCAGAGTTTCTTCTTTCGTGGCATGTCTTTCATCCTGATGTTTCTTCAGTGCAGGTGTTTCTTACACCCTGATGTTCCTTCCCTTGTGATGTTACTTCCATCTTGCTGTTCCTTCCACCATGGTGTTCCTCCCATACTGATGCTCCTTGCACCCTTGTGCTCCTCCTATCCTGATGATTCTTCCTCCATAGTGTTTATTCCATTCTGGTTTTTCTTCCATCTTATTGTTCCTTCCATCCTAGTATTCCTTCCATTCTGGTGTTCCTTCATTCGTGGTGTTCCACCCATCTTGGTGTTCCATCAAAGCTTGTCTCACATCCTAGTGTTCCAGCAATCATCGAATTTCTTCCAACCTGGTGTTCTTCCATCCTGATGTTTAGTTCAGTGCTGGTGTTCCATCCATCCTGGTGTTTCTTCCTTCCTAGTTTACCTCCTATCTTGCTGTTGCTTCCACCCTGGTGTTCCTTTCATCTTGCTTTTCTTTTCATTCGAAGTGCTTCTTCAATCCTGGTGTTCCTTATATCTTAATGTTCCTTTCATCATATTGTTTCTATAATTCTGGTGTCCCTTCAATCTTAGTTTACCTTCCACCCTTGTGTTCCTTTCATACTGAAGGTCACACCATCCTGGTGTTCCTCCCTTATTGATGTTCCTTCTCCCATGGTGTTTCTTCCATCCAAATGTTCCTTCCATCCTGGTGCTCCTTCCGTCCACTCTTGTTTTCTTTCCATCTTGTCGTTCCTTCCATTCTAATGATCCTTCCATCCTCGTGTTCCTCCCCTTCTGATGCTCCTTCCACCATGGTGTTTCATCATACCGGTTACTTCTTCCATCTTGGTGTTCCTTCCATTTTCGTGATCATTTCATCCTGGTGTTCATTCCAGCATGGTATTAGTTAAATCTTGTTGTTCTACAAAACCTGCTGTTCAACCCATCCTGACGTTCTTTCTAAATTGTCGTGCCTTCCATACTTGTTTTCCCTTGATTATACTTCTCCATCCATCCTGGTATTCTCCCATCTTAATGTTGAATAAATGATGCTCCTTCCTTCCTACCTTGCCATCCATCCTTTAGTTCCCCCTATACCTCCTTACCTTCCATTCTGCTGTTCCTCATAAGTTGGTGTTCCTTCCAACTTCCTGTTCGTTACATCTTGGTGGTCCTTCCATTGTTGTGTCCATCCATCCTGTTGATCCTTTAATGCACGTGTTTCTTCCATCCTAATGTTCCTTCAACGCATGGGTTTATTCGATCCTTATATTCTTTCCAGCCTAGTGTTCCTGCCATCTTGGTACTCCTTACATTCTCTTGTCCCTTCTATCCCTGAGTTCCTTTCACCAAGACGTGTCTTTCATCCTGGAGTTTCTTCAGTGTAGGTGTTTCTTACACTCTGGTGATCATTCCCTCGAACGGTTCCTTCTATCTTGCTGTTCCTTCCACCCTGGTGTTCCTCCCATACTGAAGCTTCTTGCACCGTGGTATTTCTCCCAACCTGATTTTTCTTTCTCCATGGTGTTCATTCCATCTTGGATTTTCTTCCACCTTATTGCTCATTCCATCTTAGTGTTCCTTCTCTCTTGACGTGTTTTCCCTCCAAACTATTCTCCTATCTCGGTATTCCTTCCATTCCGGTGTTCCTTCATTCGTGGTGTTCCACTCATCCTGGTGTTCCATCATGGCTTGTCTCACCTCCTCGTGTTCCTGCAATCATCGTATTTCTTCCCACTTGTAGTCCTTCCACCCTAATGTTTAGTTCAGTGCTGGTGTTCCATCCATCGTGGTATTCCTTCCTTCCTGGTGTTTCTTCCACCCTTGTGTACCTCCCATCTTGCTGTTCCTTCCACATTGGTGTTCATTTCACCTTGTTTTGCCTTCCATTCTTGTGTTCCTACCATCATAGTGTTTATTCAATCCATGTGTTCCATCTTGCTGTTCCTTGAACAGAGGTGTTCCTCCCATGCTGATGCTCTATGCACCTGGTGTTCTTCCATTCATGATGGTGTTTCCACCCAGTTATTCCTCCCATCCTGATGTTCCTTCTACCCTAATGATCATCCCATCCTGATGTTTCTTCGACCCTGGTGCTCCCTCCATCCTAGTTTTCTTTGCAGCCTGGTGTTCCTTCAGTCGTTGTGTTCCACCCATCCTGATGTTCTATCATGGTAAGTCTCTCATCTTGGTGTTCCATCATTCATCGTGTTCCTGCCCCCCTGGTGTTTCTTCAATGCTAGATCTTCAATGCTAGAGCTTCAACCATCCTGGTTTTTCTTCCGTCCTAATATTCCTTCAAACCTTGTTTTCTTTCCATCCTGGTGTTCCTTCCATTCTGGTTTCCTTCCATCCTAATGATCCCTGCACACTCACGTTCCTCCCTTTTTCATGTTCCTTCCACCATGGTGTTTCTTCTCTCCGGTTGTTTCTTCCTTCTTCGTGTTCCTTCCATACTGGTATTTGTTTCATCCTAGGGGTTCATTCCAACGTGGTATTCGTTAAATTATGTTTTTCAACAAAGCCTGCTGTTCCATCCATCCTGATGCTCTTTCTATATTTGCGTGCATTCCAGCTTTGTGTTCCACCAATTATACTTCGCCTTCCATCCTGGTGTCCTTTCATCTGAATGTCGAATAGATAATGCTGTTCCTTCCTTCCGGCTTGCCATCCATCCTTTTGTTCTTTTGTTCCCCTTATCCTTGCTTGCCTTCCATTCTGCTGTTCCTCATATCTTGGTGTTACTTCCATCCACTTGTTTCTCACATCTTGATGGTACTTCCATCCTTGTGTCCATCCATCCTGATGCTTCTTAAATGCACGTGTTTCTTCCATCCTAGTGTTCCTTCAAGGCATGTGTTTCTTCCATCCTGGTGTTCTTTTCACCCTCGTGTTCCTTCCATCCTGGTGTTCCTTCCATTCTCTTCTTTCTTCCATCCCAGAGTTCCTTCCAACCTGACGTGTGTTTCATCATGAAGTTTCTTCAATGCAGGTGCTTCTTTCATCTTGGTGATCCGTCCCACCATATGTTCCTTCTATCTTGCTGTTCCTTCCACCCTGGTGTTCCTCCCATACTGAAGCTCTTTGCACCCTGGTGTTTCTCCCAACCTGATTTTCCTTCTTCTATGGTGTTCATTCCAACCTAGTTTTTCTTCCATAATGTTGTCCCTTCCATCCTGGCTTATCATCCATCCTTTTGCTCCCCTTATCCTTGCATAGCTTCCATTTTGCTGTTCCACATACCTTGGAGTTCCTTCCAACCTCCTGTTCGTCACATCTTGGTGGTCCTGCCATCCTTTTGTTCATCCATGCTGGTGCTCCTTCACTACACTTGTTTCTTCCACGCTAGTGTTCCTTCAGCGGAAGTGTTTCTTCCATCATGGTGTTCTTTCTACCCTAGTGTTCCTTCCATTTTCTTGTTTCTGCCATCCCAGTGTTTCTTTCACCCTGACGTGTCTTTCATCCGGAATTTTCTTCAATGCAGGCGTTTCTTACACCCTGGTGTTCCTTCCCTCCAGATGTTCCTTCGATCTTCTTGTTCTTCCACCCTGGTGTTCCTCCCATACTGAAGCTCCTTGCACCCTGGTGTTTCTCCCAACGTGTTTTTCCTTTCTCCATGGTGTTCATTCCATCCTGGATTTTTTTTCCATCTTATCGTTCCTTCCATCCTTGTTTTCCTTCTATCTTGGCGTGTCTTCCCTGCAATTTTTTTCTTCTATCTAGGTGTTCCTTCCATTCTGGTGTTCTTTTATCCGTGGTGTTCCACTCATAGTACTGTTCCATCATGGCTTGTCTCACCTCCTCGTGTTCCTTCAATCATCTTATTTCTTCCTACTTGTAGTCATTCCACCCTAATGTTTAGTTCAGTGCTGGTGTTGCATCCATCTTGGTAATTCTTCCTTCCTGGGGTTTCCTCCATCCCAGTGTACCTCCAATCTTGCTGTTTCTTCCGCCATGGTGTTCCTTTCATCTTGCTTTTCCTTCCTTTCCGGTGTTCCTACCATCCTGGTGTTCCTTCTATCCTATTGTTCCTTCTATCTTGCTGTTCCTTGAACAGAGGTGTTCCTCCCATGCTGATACTCTATGCACCCTGGTGTTTTTCCAATTCTAATGGTCTCTCCGAAAAAGTTGTTCCCCTAATGCTGATGTTCCATACAACCTGGTGTTCTTCCATTCATGATAGACTTTCACCCAGTTGTTCCTCCCACCCTGATGTTCCTCCACCCTGATGTTCCTCCCATCATGATGTTCCTTCCACCCTGGTGTTCCTTCCTTCTTGGTTTTCCTTCCAACCTGGTGTTACTTCATTCGTGGCGTTCCACCCATCCTAATGTTCCATCATGGCGAGTCTCTCATCCTGGTGTTCCATCATTTATCAACTTCCTTCCCTCCTGGTTTCCTTCCATCCTGGTGTTTCTTCAATGCAAGAGTTTCATCCATCCTGATGTTTCTCCTGTCCTAGTATTCCTCCAACATTTGTTTTCTTTCCATCCTGGTGCTCCTTCGATTCTGCTTTTTCCTTCTGTCCTAATAGATCTTCCCCCGTCGTGTTCCTCCCATTCGGATTTTCCTTCCACCATGGTATTCCTTCCATCCTGGTGTGTTTTTCTATCTATTTACTCCTTTTATTCTCGTGTTCATTTCCTCCTAGTATTCATTCAACAGGGTGTACTTTAAATCTTGGTGTTCTACCATTTCTGTTGTTCCATCTATCTTAATGCTCTTTCTAAATTGGCATGCTTTTCATCCTGGTGTTCCCTCACTTATACCTCTCCTTCCATCCTGGTGTCCTTACATGTTGGAGTTGAATCAATGCTGTTGTTTCTCCCATTTGGCTTGCGACCCATCCTTTTGTTCCTCCTATCCTTACTTCCTTTCCATCGTGCTTTTTCTCATATCTTGGTGTTCCCTCCAACCTCCTTTTCGTCACATCTTGTTGGTCCTTCCATCCTTGTGTTCATGCATCCTGGTGCTCCTTTAAAGCACGTGCTTCTTCCATCATAGTGTTCCTTCAACGCATGTGTTTCTTCGTTCCAGGTGCTCCTTCCACGCTAATGTTCCTTCCATCCTGGTGTTCCTTCCATTCTTTTGTTTCTTCCATCCTAGAGTTCCTCCCATCCTGGCGAGTCTTTCATCCCGATGTTTCTTACACCCTGGTGCTCCTTCCCTCCGAATGTTCCCTCTATCTTGCTGTTCCTTCCACCCTAGTGTGCCTCCCATACTGATGCTCCTTGCACAATGGATCTCCTCCCATTCAGAAGCTCCTTCTTCCATGGTGTTCATTCCATCCTGGTTTTTCTTCCATCTTATTGTTCCTTCCATCCAACCATTCGTTCCATTTTGGTGTTCCTTCATCAGTAGTGTTCCACCCATCTTGATATTCCATCATGGCTTGTCTCGCCTCCTGTCTTTCCTGCAATCATCGTATTTCTTCCCACCTGGTGTCCTTCCATCCTTGTGTACCTCCCATCTAGCTGTTCCTTCCACCCTGGTGTTCCTTTCATCTTGCGTTTCTTTTCATTCAAAGTGTTTCTTCTATCCTGGTGTTCCTTACATCCTGTTGTTCCTTCTATCCTTTGTTCCTATAATGATTCTGTCCCTTCAATCTTAGCATACCTTCCACCCTAGTGTTCCTTTCATACTGAAGGTCACACTATCCTTGTGTTCCTCCCTTAATGATGTTCCTTCTACACTGGTGTTCCTTCCATCCAAGTGTTCATTACATTCTGGTGCTCCTTCCGTCCAAATATTTCTTCCACGCTTATTTTCTTTCCATCTTGGTGTTCCTTCCATTCTGGTTTCGTTCCATCCCAATAATCCTTCCACCCTCGTCTTCCTCCCGTTATGATGTTTCTTCCACTCTGGTGTTCCTTCTTTCCGGTTGTTTTGTCCATCTTGGTGTTCCTTCCATTCTGGTAATCATTTCATCCTAGTGTTCATTTCAACATGGTGTTCGTTAAATCATCATATTCTGCAAAACCTGCTCTTCAATCGATCTTAATGTTCTTTCTAAATTGCTTGCCTACCATTCTGCTGCTCCTCATATCTTGGTGTTCCTTACAACCTCTTGTTCGTCACATCTCGGTGGTCCTTCTATCTTTGTGTCCATCCATCCTGGTTCTCTTTTAATGCACGTCTTTCTTCCATCCTAGCGTTCCTTCAGTGTATGTGGTTCTTCAATCCTGGGGTTCTTTCCACCCTAGTGTTCCTTCCATCCTGATGTTCCTTCCATTCTCTTGTTTCCTCCATCCCAGAGTTCCTTCCACCCTGACGTGTCTTGCATCCTGGAGTTTCTTCACTATCGGTGTTTCTTACACACTGGTGTTCCTTCACTCTAGATGTTCCTCCTATCTTGCTGTTCCTTCCACTCTGGTGTTCCTTCCATACTGAAGTTCCTTGCACCCTGGCGTTTTTCCAACCTGATTTTCCTTCCTCCATGTAGTTCATTCAATCCTGGATTTTCTTCCACCTCATCGTTCCTTGCATCCTAGTGTTCCTTCTATCTTGGCGAGTCTTCTCTCCAACTTTTTTTCTATGTCGGTGTTCCTTCCATTTTGGTGATCCTTCTTTCATGGTGTTCCACACATCCTGGTGTTCCTTCATGGCTTTTCTCACGTGCTGGTGTTCCTACAATTATCGTCTTTCTTCCCACATCGAGTCCTTCCACCTTAATGTTTGGTTCAGTGCTGGTGTTCCATCCATTTTGGTGTTCCTTCCTTCCTCTTGTTACTTCCAACCTAGTGTACCTCCCATCTTGCTGTTGATTCCACCCTGGTGTTCCTTTTATCTTGCTTTTCCTTTCATTCTGCTGTTACGATCATCGTAGCGTTTATTCAGTCCTCATGTTCCTTCAATATTGGTGTTCCTTTCATCATGCAGTTCCTTGAACAGAGGCGTTCCTCCCATGCTGATGCTCTATACACCCTGGTGTTTTTCCAATCATGATGGTTTTTCCACTCAGTTGTTCCTCCCATCATGATGTTCCATCCATCCTGTTCATCCCTCCCTCATGTTCCTTCGACCCTGGTACTCCTTCCATCCTGGTTTTCCTTCCAACCTGGTTTTCCTTCAGTCTTGGTGTTCCATCCATCCTGATGTTCCATCATGGTAAGTCTCTCATCCTGGAGTTCCATCATTCATCGTGTTCCTTCCCTCCTGGTGTTCTTCCATCCTGGTGTTTCTTCAATGCTAGAGTTGCATCCATTCTTTTTTTCCTTCCGTCCTATCATTCCTTCAACACTTCTTTTCTTTCAATCATGGTGCTCCTTCCATTCTGGATTTCCCTTCCATCCTAAAGACCCTTCCATTCTTGATTTTCCTTCCATCCTAATGATCCTTCCAGCTTCGTGTTCCTCCTATTCTTATGTTCCTTCCTCCATGGTATTCCTTCTATCCTGGTGTATTTTTCCATCTTGATGCTTCTTTTATTTGGGTATTCATTTCATCCTAGTGTTCATTAGATGGTTTACCTCAAATCGTGGTGTTCTACCTTTTCTGGTGTTCCATCCATCTTAATGGTCTCTCTAAATTGGCGTGTCTTTCGTCCTGGTTTTCCCTCAGTTATAGCTCTCCTTCCATCCTGGTGTCCTTACATCTTGGTGTTGAATGAATGTTGTTGTTTCTTCCATCCTTCCTTGCGATCCATCCTTTTGTCCCTCTTATCCTTGCTTCCCTTCCATCCTGCTTTTCCTCATATCTTAGTGTTCCTTGCAACCTCCTGTTCGTCACATCTTCGTGGTCCTTCCTTCCTTGTCCATCCATCTTGGTGCTTCTTTAGAGCACGTGTTTCTTCCATCCTCGTGTTCCTTCCACGCATGTGTTCCTTCCATCCTGGTTTTCTTTACACCTTAGTGTTCCTTCCATCCTCTTGTTTCTTCCATTCCAGTTCCTTCCATCCTAGCGTGTCTTCCGTCCTGATGTTGCTTCAGTGTAGGTGTTTATTATACCCTTTTGTTCCTTCCTTTTGATGTTCCTTCTACCTTGCTGGTCCTTCCACCCTGGTGTTCCTTCCATACTGATGCTCCTTGCACCCCGGTTCTCCTCTCATCCTGATGATTCTTCCTCCATGGTGTTTATTCCATCCTGGTTTTCCTTCCATCTTATTGTTCCTTCCATCTTAGTGTTCCTTCTATTCTGGTGGTCCATCATTCCTGGTGTTCCACATGTCTTGGTATTTCATCGTGGCTTGTCTCACCTCCTGGTGTCCCTGCAATCATCGAATATCGAATATCTTCCCACTTGGTGTTCTTCCATCCTGATGTTTAGTTCAGTGCTAGCGTTCCATCCATTCTGGTGTTCCTTCCATCCTAGTGTACCTCCCATCTTGCTGTTACTTCCACCCCGTTGCTCCTTTCATCTTGCTTTTCCTTTTATTCGAGGTGTTTCTTCCATCCTTGTGTTCCTTATATTATGGTGTTCCTTCCATCCTGTTGTTCCTGTAATTCTGGTGTCCTTTCACTCTTAGGATACCTTCCACCCTTGTGTTCCTTTCATACTGTAGGTCACACCATCCTGGTGTTCCTCCATTATTGCTGTTCCTTCTACTGTGGTGTTTCTTACAGGCAATTGTTCCTTACATCCTGGTGCTCCTTCCGTCCTAGTATTCCTTCCACCCTTGTTTTCTTTCCATCCTTGTGTTCCTTCCGTCCTAGTGTTCCTTCCACCCTTGTTTTCTTTCCATCCTTGTGTTCCTTCCATTCTGGTTTCCTTCCATCCTAATGATCCTTCAACCCTCTTGTTCCTCCCGTTCTGATGTTCCATCCACCATGGTTTTACTTATTTCCAGTTGTTTCTTTCATCTTTGTGTTCCTTCCATTCTGGTTTTCATTTCGTCCTAGTGTTTATTCTAACATGGTGCTCGTTAAATCATGTTCAACAAAACCTGCTGTTCCATCCATCTTGATGTTCTCTCTAAATTGGCGTGCTTCCCATCCTTGTGTTCCCTCAATTATACTTTTCCTTCCATCCTGGTATGCTTCCATCATAATGTTGAATAAATGATGCTGTTCCTCCCATCCTGGCTTGCCATCCATCCTTTTGCTCCCCCTATCCTCGCATACCTTCCAATCTGCTGTTCCCCATACCTTGGAGTTCCTTCCAACTTCATGTTCATCACATCTTGGTGGTCCTGTCATCCTTTTGTCCATCCATGCTGGTGCTCCTTCAATGCACGTGTTTCTTCCATGCTAGTGTTCCTTCAACGAAAGTGTTTCTTCCATTATGGTGTTCTTTCTTCCCCAGTGTTCCTTCAATTTTCTTGTTTCTTCCATCCCACATTTCCTTTCACCCTGACGTGCCTTTCATCCTGGAGTTTCTTCAGTGCAAGTGTTTCTTACACCCTGGTCTTCCTTCCCTTCAGATTTTCCTTCCCTCCAGATGTTCCTTCTATCTTCTTGTTCTTCCACCCTGGTGTTCCTTCTATCTTCCTGCTCTTCCACCCTGGCGTTCTTCTCATGCTGAAGCTCCTTGTACCTTGGCGTTTCTCCCAACCTGTTTTTCTTTCCTCCATGGTGTTCATTCCATCCTGGATTTTCTTCCATCTTATCGTTCGTTCCATCCTTGTTTTCCTTCTTCTGTCTTGGCGTATCCTACCCTGCAATTTTTTTTCTTTTATCTCGGTGTTCCCTTCATTCTGGTGTTCCTGTATTCGTCGTGTTCCACTCATTCTGGTGTTCCATCATCGCTTGTCTCAGTGTTCCTACAATCATCTTATTTCTTATCACTTGGAGTCTTTCCACACTAATGTTTATGTTCAGTGCTGGTGCTCCATCCATCCTGGTCTTCCATTCCCTCCTGGTGTTTCTTCCATCCTAGTGTACCTCCCATCTTGCTGGTGCTTCCACCCTGGTGTTCCTTTCATCTTACTCTTCCTTCCAATCTGGTGGAATGGAAGGAACATCGTAGTATTTATTCAATCCTGGTGTTCCCTCGATCCTGGTGTTCCTTCTGTCTTGCTGTTCCATAAACAGAGGTATTCCTCCCATGCTGATATTCTATGCGCCCTGGTGTTCTTCCAATCCTAATGGTATTTCCAAAAAGTTGTTCCTCCAATGTTGATGCTCCATACAACCTGGTGTTCTTCTATTCATTATGGTCTTTCCTCCCAGTTATTTCTCCCACCCTGATGTTTCCTCCATCCTGATGTTCATCTCATCATGATATTCTTTCTACCCAGGTGTTCCTTCCATCATGTGTTCCATCATTCATCATGTCCTTCCCTCCTGGTGTCCTTCCA
The DNA here is from genome assembly GCF_036320965.1 of Panulirus ornatus. Lineage (NCBI taxonomy): Eukaryota > Metazoa > Arthropoda > Malacostraca > Decapoda > Palinuridae > Panulirus > Panulirus ornatus. The sequence goes on along the minus strand of NC_092235.1, from coordinate 32,090,085 downwards.
AGAGTTTCATCCATTCTAATGGTCCTTCTGTCATAATATTCCTTCAACCTTTGTTTTCTTTCCCTCCTGGTGTTCCTTCGATTCTGTTTTTTTTTCTTCTATCCTAATAATTCTTCTCCTTTCGTGTTCCTCCCATTCTGATATTCCTTCCACCATGGTATTCTTTCCATCCTAGTGTGTTCTATCTTGGTACTCCTTTTATTCTCGTGTTCATTTCCTCCTAGTGTTCATTCAACAGGGTGTACTTTAAATCTTGGTGTTCTACCATTTCTGTTGTTCCATCTATCTTAATGCCCTTTCTGAATTGGCATGCTTTCCATCCTGGTGTTCCCTCACTTATACCTCCCCTTCCATCCTGGTGTCCTTACATGTTAGAGTTGAATCAATGCTGTTGTTTCTTCCATCCTGCCTTGCGATCCATCCTTTTGTTCCTCCTATCCTTGCTTCCTTTCCATCGTGCTTTTTCTCAGATCTTGGTGTTCCTTCCAACCTGCTGTTCGTCACATCTTGTTGGTCCTTCCACCCTTATGTCCATCCATCCTGGTAATCCTTTTTTGCACGTGTTTCTACCATCACAGTGTTCCTTCAAAGCATGTGTTTCTTCCATCCAGATGTTCTTTCCACCCTAGTGTTCCTTCCATCCTGGTGTTCCTTCCATCCTGATGTTCCTTCTATTCTCTCGTTTCTTCAATCCCAGAGTTCCTTCCATCCTGGCGTGCCTTTCATCCAGATGTTTCTTCAATGCAGGTGTTTCTTATACCCTGGTGTTCCTTCTCTCCAAATGTTCCTTTTATCTTCCTGGTCCTTCCACTCTGGTGTTCCACCCATACTGATGCTCCTTGCACCATGGATCTCCTCCAGTTCAGATGCTCCAATCTACATGGTTTTTATTCCATCCTAGTTTTTCTTCCATTTTATGGTTCCTTCCATCCTACTATTCATTCCATTCTGGTGTTCCTTCATTGGTGGTGTTCCACCCTTCTTGGTATTCCATCATGGCTTGTCTCACCTCCTGGCGTTCCTGCAGTCATCCTATTTCTTCCCACCTGGTGTTTTTCCAACCCGATGTTTAGGTCAGTGCTGGTGTTCCATCCATCCTGGTGTTACTTCTTTCCTGGTGTTTCTTCCATCCCAGTGTACTTTCCACCATGGTGTTCCTTTCATCTTGCGTTTTCTTCCTTTCCGGTGTTCCTACCATCATAGTGTTTATTCAATCCTGGTGTTCCTTCGATCTATTGTTCCTTTTATCTTGCTGTTCATTGAACAGAGGTATTCCTCACATGCTGATGCTCCATGCATCTGGCGTTCTTCCATTCTTGATGGTCTTTCCACCCAATTGTTCCTCCTACCCTGATGTTGCTTCCACCCTGATGTTCCTCCCATCATGATGCTCCTTCCACCCTGGTGTTCCTTCCATTCTGGTTTTTCTTCCACCCTGGTGTTCCTTCATTCGTGGTGTTCCACCCATCCTGATGTCCCATTATGGCAAGTCTCTCATCCTTGTGTTCCATCATTTATCATCTTCCTTCCCTCCTGGTTTCCTTCCATCCTAGTGTTTCTTCAAAGCAAGAGTTTCATCCATCCTGATGTTCCCCCTGTCCTAATATTCATTCAACCTTTGTTTTCTTTCCATCTTGGTGCTCCTTCGATTCTGTTTTTTTCTTTCTATCCAAATAACCCTTCCCTCTTCATGTTCCTCCTACTCGGATTGTCAATCCACCATGATATTCCTTCCATCCTGGTTTGTTTTTCCATCTTGGTACTCATTTTATTCTCGTGTTCATTCAACAGGGTGTACTTTAAATCGTGGTGTTCTACCATTTCTGTTGTTCCATCTATCTTAATGCTCTTTCTAAATTGGCATGCTTTTCATCCTAGTGTTCCCTCACTTATACTTCTTCCATCCTGGTGTCCTTACGTCTTGGAGGTGAATCAGTGCTGTTGTTTCTTCCATCCTGGCTTGGTATCCATCCTATTCTTCCTCCTATCTTTGCTTCCCTTCCATAGTGCTTTTCTCATACCCTGGCGTTCCCTCTAACCTGCTGTTCGTCACATCTTGTCGGTCCTTCCATCCATGTGTCCATCCATCCTAGTGCTCCTTTAATGCACGTGTTTCTTCAATTGTAGTGTTCCTTCAACGCATATGTTTCTTCCATCCAGATGTTCTTTCCACCCTAGTGTTTTTTCCATCCTTACGTTCCTTCCACTCTCTTGTTTCTTCCATCCCAGAGTTCCTTCCACCCTCATATGTCTCTCAGCCTGGAGTTTCTTCAGTGCAGGTGTTTCTTACATCCTGTTGTTCCTTCCTTCCACTCTGGTGTTCCTCCCATACTGACGCTCCTATTCAGATGCTCCTTCTTCCATGGCGTTCATTCCATCCTGGCTTTTCATCCATCTCATCGTTCCTTCCATCCTACTGTTCATTCCATTTTGGCGTTCCTTCATTGGTGGTGTTCCAACTATCCTGGTATTCCATCATGGCTTGTCTTACCTCCTGTCGTTCCTGCAATCATCGTATTTCTTCCCACCTGGTGTTTCTTCCATTCTTGTGTACCTCCCATCTTGCTGTTGTTTCCACCCTGGTGTTTTTTTCATCTTGCGTTTCTTTTCATTCGAAGTGTTTCTTCTATCCTGGTGTTCCTTACATCTTGCTGTTCCTTCTATCCTTTGTTCCTGTAATGATTCTGTCCCTTCAATCTTAGCATACCTTCCACCCTAGTGTTCCTTTCATACTGAAGGTCACACTATCCTTGTGTTCCTCCCTTAATGATGTTCCTTCTACAATGGTGTTCCTTCCATCCAAGTGTTCCTTACATTCTGGTGCTCCTTCCGTCCAAATATTTCTTCCACGCTTGTTTTCTTTCCATCTTGGTGTTCCTTTCATTCTGGTTTCGTTGCATCCTAATGATCCTTCCACCCTCGTCTTCCTCCCGTTATGATGTTTCTTCCACCATGGTGTTCCTTCTTTCCGGTTGCTTCTTCCATCTTCGTGTTTTTTCCATTCTGGTATTCATTTCATCCTATTGTTCGTTCCAACATGGTGTTCGTTAAATCATTTTGTTCTACAAAACCTGCTGTTCCATCCATGGATATTCTAATGTTCTTTCTAAATTGTCGTGTATTTCTTCTTTGTGTTCGATCAGTTATAATTTTTTTCCATCCTGGTGTTCTCCCATGAGTAAATAATGTTATTCCTTCCATCCTGGCTTCCCATCCATCATTTTATTCCCCCAGGCCTTGCTTGCCTTCCATTCTGCTCCTCCTCATATCTTGGTGTTCCTTATAACCTCTTGTTAGTAACATCTCGATGGTCCTTCCATCCTTGTGTCCATCCTTCCTGATTCTCTTTTAATGCACGTCTTTCTTCCATCCTAGTGTTCCTTCAGAGTATATGTTTCTTACATCCTGGGGCTCTCTCCACCTTCGTGTTCCTTCCATCCTGATGTTCCTTCCATTCTCTTGTTTCTTCCATCCCAGAGCTCCTTCACCCTGACGTGTCTTGCATCCTGGAGTTTCTTCACTATCGGTGTTTCTTACACACTGGTGTTCCTTCACTCTAGATGTTCCTTCTATCTTGCTCTTCCTTCCACTCTGGTGTTCCTTCCATGCTGAAATTCCTTGCACCCTGGTGTTTTTCCAACCTGATTTTCCTTCCTCCATGGAGTTCATTTAATCCTGGATTTTCTTACACCTCATCGTTCCTTGCATCCTAGTGTTCCTTCTATCTTGGCGTGTCTTCTCTCCAACTTTTTTTTCTATGTCGTTGTTCCTTCTATTTTTGTGACCCTTCTTTCATGGTGTTCCACCCATCCTGTTCTTCCATCATGGTTTCTCTCACGTACTGGTGTTCCTGCAATTGCCGTATTCCTTCCCCCATGGAGTCCTTCCACCTTAATGTTTGGTTCAGTGCTAGTGTTCCATCCATCCTGGTGTTCCTTCCTTCCTCTTGTTTCTTCCATCCTAGTGTACCTCCCGTCTTGCTGTTGATTCCACCCTGGTGTTCCTTTTATCTTGCTTTTCCTTCCATTCTGCTGTTACGATCATCGTAGCGTTTATTCAGTCATCATGTTCCTTCTATAATGGTGTTCCTTTCATCATGCTGTTCCTTGAACAGAGGTGTTCCTCCCATACTGATGCTCTATGCACCCTCGTGCTCTTCCAACCTGACGGTTTTTCCACCCAGTTGCTCCTCCATTACTGATGCTCTATACACCCTGGTGTTCTTCCAATCATAATGGTTTTCCACCCAATTGTTCCTCCCATCATGATGTTCTTTCCACCCTGATGTTCATCCCTGCCTGATGTAGCTTCGACCCTGGTGCTCCTTCCATCCTGGTTTTCCTTCAGTCTTGGTGTTCCATCCATCCTGATGTTCCATCATGGTAAGTCTCTCATCCTGGAGTTCCATCATTCATCGTGTTCCTTCCCTCCTGGTGTTCTTCCATCCTGGTGTTTCTTCAATGCTAGAGTTGCATCCATTCTTTTTTTCCTTCCGTCCTATCATTCCTTCAACACTTCTTTTCTTTCAATCATGGTGCTCCTTCCATTCTGGATTTTCCTTCCATCCTAAAGACCCTTCCATTCTTGATTTTCCTTCCATCCTAATGATCCTTCCAGCTTCGTGTTCCTCCTATTCTTATGTTCCTTCCTCCATGGTATTCCTTCTATCTTGGTGTATTTTTCCATCTTGATGCTTCTTTTACTTGGGTATTCATTTCATCCTAGTGTTCATTAGAGGATGGTTTACCTCAAATCGTGGTGTTCTACCTTTTCTGGTGTTCCATCCATCTTAATGGTCTCTCTAAACTGGCGTGTCTTTCGTCCTGGTTTTCCCTCAGTTATAGCTCTCCTTCCATCCTGGTGTCCTTACATCTTGGTGTTGAATGAATGTTGTTGTTTCTTCCATCCTTCCTTGCGATCCATCCTTTTGTCCCTCTTATCCTTGCTTGCCTCCCATCCTGCTTTTCCTCATATCTTAGTGTTCCTTGCAACCTCCTGTTCGTCACATCTTGTTGGTCCTTTCTTCCTTGTCCATCCATCTTGGTGCTTCTTTAGGGCGCATGTTTCTTCAATCCTCGTGTTCCTTCAACGCATATGTTCCTTCCATCTCGGTGTACTTTACACCTTAATGTTCCTTCCATCCTCTTGTTTCTTCCATTCCAGAGTTCCTTCTATCCTAGCGTGTCTTTCGCCCTGATGTTTCTTTAGTGCAGGTGTTTCTTACACCCTTATGTTCCTTCCTTTTTGATGTTCCTTCCATCTTGCTGTTCCTTCCATCCTGGTATTCCTTCCATACTGATGCTCCTTGCACCCTAGTTCTCCTCTCATCCTGATGATCCTTCCTCCATGGTGTTATTCCACTCTGGTTTTTCTTCCATCTTATTGTTCCTTCCATCCTAGTGTTCCTTCTATTCTGGTGGTCCATCATTCCTGGTGTTCCACATGTCTTGGTATTTCATCGTGGCTTGTCTCACCTCCTGGTGTCCCTGCAATCATCGAATATCTTCCCACCTGGTGTTCTTCCATCCTGATGTTTAGTTCAGTGCTGGTGATCCATCCATCCTGGTGTTCCTTCCATCTTAGTGTACCTCCCATCTTGCTGTTACTTCCACCCTGTTGTTCCTTTCATCTTGCTTTTCCTTTCATTCGAAGTGTTTCTTCTATCCTGGTGTTCCTTATATCATGGTGTTCCTTCCATCCTGTTGTTCCTATAATTCTGGTGTTCCTTCAATCTTAGGATACCTTCCACCCTTGTGTTCCTTTCATACTGTAGGTCAGACCATCCTGGTGTTCCTCCAGGCGTTCCTTCCATGCAAGTGTTCCTTCTATCCCGGTGCTCCTTCCGGCCTAGTATTCCCTCCACACTTGTTTTCTTTCCATCCTTGTGTTCCTTCCATTCTGATTTCCTTCTACCCTAATGATCCTTCAACCCTTGTGTTCCTCCCGTTCTGATGCTCCTTTCATCATGGTGTTACTTCTTTCCGGTTGTTTCTTTCATCTTGGTGTTCCTTCCATTATGGTTTTCATTTCGTCCTAGTGTTTATTCTAAAATGGTGCTCGTTAAATCATGTTTTTCAACAAAACCTCCTATTCCATCCATCTTGATGTTCTCTCTAAATTGGCGTGCCTTTTATCCTTTTGTTCTATCAATTATACTTTTCCTTCCATCCTGGTATGCTTCCATCATAATGTTGAATAAATGATGCTTTTTCCTTTCATCCTGGATTGCCATCCGTCCTTTTGTTTCCCCTGTCCTTGCTGTTCCTCATATCTTGGAGTTTCTTCCAACCTCCTGTTCGTCAAATCTTTGTGGTCCTCCATCCTTTTGTCCATCCATGCTGATGCTCCTTCAATACACGTGTTTCTTCCATGCTAGTGTTCCTTCAACGAAAGTGTTTCTTCCATCATGGTGTTCTTTCTTCCCCAGTGTTCCTTCAATTTTCTTGTTTCTTCCATCCCACAGTTCCTTTCACCCTGACGTGCCTTTCATCCTGGAGTTTCTTCAGTGCAAGTGTTTCTTGCACCCTGGTCATCCTTCTCTCCAGATGTTCCTTCTATCTTCTTGTTCATTCCACGCTGGTGATCGTACCATATTGAAGCTCCTTGTACCCTGGCGTTTCTCCCAAACTGTTTTTCCTTCCTGGGCGGTGTTCATTCCATCCTGGATTTTCTTCCATCTTATTGTTCCTTCAATCCTTGTTTTCCTTCTGTCTTGGCGTGTCCTCCACTGCAATTTTTTTCTTCTATATCGGTGTTCCCTTCATTCTGGTGTTCCTGTATTCGTGTTGTTCCATTCATCCTGGTGTTCCATCATCGCTTGTCTCTCTTAGTGTTCCTACAATCATCTTATTTCTTATCACTTGGAGTCCTTCTACCTTAATGTTTATGTTCAGTGCTGGTGTTCCATCCATCCTGTTCTTCCTTTCCCTCCTGGTGTTTCTTCCATCCTAGTGTGCCTCCCATCTTGCTGGTGCTTCCACCCTGGTGTTCCTTTCATCTTGCTGTTCCTTCCATTCTGGTGGAATGGAAGGAACATCGTAGTGTTTATTCAATCCTGGTGTTCCTTCGATCCTGGTGTTCCTTCCATCTTGCCGTTCCATGAACAGAGGTGTTCCTCCCATGCTGATATTCTATACACCCTGGAGTTCTTCCAATCCTAATGTTATTTCCAAAAAGCAGTTCCTCCAATGTTGATGCTCCATACAACCTGGTGTTCTTCCATTCATTATGGTCTTTCCACTCAGCTGTTCCTCCCGCCCTGATGTTCCCTCCACCCTGATGTTCCTCCCATCATCATGTTCTTTCCACCCTGGTGTTCCTTCCATCCTGGTTTTCCTTTCAACCTGGTGTTCTTTTAGTCGTGGTGATACACCCATCCTGATGTTCCATCATGGCAAGTCTCTCATCCTGGTGAACCATCACTCATCATGCCATTCCCTCCTGGTGTCCTTCCATCCTAGTGTTTCTTCAATGGAAGAGTTTCATCCATCCTAATGTTCCTCCCGTCATAATATTCCTTCAACTTTTGGTTTCTTTCCATCCTGGTGTTCCTTCGATTCTGGTTTTTCCTTCTATCCTAATAAATCTTCCCCCTTCGTGTTCCTCCCATTCTGATATTCCTTCCACCATGGTATTCCTTCCATCCTGGTGTGTTTTCCTATCTTGTTACTCCTTTTATTCTCGTGTTCATTTCCTCCTAGTGTTCATTCAACAGGGTGTATTCTAAATCTTGGTGTTCTACCATTTCTGTTGTTCCATCTATCTTAATGCTCTTTCATTCCATTCTGGCTTTTCTTCCATCTTATTGTTCCTTCCATCCTAGTGTTCCTTCCATTCTGGTGTTCCATCATTCCTGGTGTTCCACCCATCTTGGCGTTCCAAGATGGCGCTCCTGGTGTCCCTGCAATCATCGAATTTTTTCCCAACCGGTTTTCTTCCATCCTGATGTTTTGTTCAGTGCTGGTGTTCCATCCATCCTGGTGTTCCTTCCATCTTAGTGTACCTTCCATCTTGCTGTTGCTTCCACCCTGTTGTTCCTGTCATCTTGCCTTTCCTTTCAGTTGAAAGTGTTTCTTCTATCCTGGTGCTACTTATATCCTGGTGTTCGTTCCATCCTGTTGTTCCTATAATTCTGGTGTCACTTCAATCTTAGGATACCGTCCACCCTTGTGTTCATTTCATACTGTTGGTCAAAACATCATGGTTTTCCTTCCTTATTGATGTTCCTTCTACCATGGTGTTCCTTCCATGCAAGTGTTCCTTCCATCCTGGTGCTCCTTCCGCCCTAGTATTCCCTCCCCTTGTTTTCTTTCCATCCTAATGTTCCTTACATTCTGGTTTCCATCCATCCTAATGATCCTTCCGCCCTCGTGCTCCTCCCATAATGATGTTCCTTCCACCTAGGTGTTCCTTCTTTCTGGTTGTTTCTTCCATCTTGGTGTTCCTTCCATTCTGGTATTCATTTCATCCTAGTCTTCATTCCTGCTTGGTGTTCGTTAAATTATGTTGCTCTACAAAACCTGCTGTTCCATCTACCCTGATGATCTTTCTAAATTGGCGTGCCTTCCATCCTTGTGTTCCCTCAATTACACTTTTCCTTCCATCCTGGTGTCCTTCCATCTTAACATTGAATAAATGATGTTGTTTCTTTCATCCTGGCTTGCCATCCATGCTTTTGTTCTCCCTATTTTAGATTTCCTTTCATTCTGCTGTTCCTCATATCTTTGCGTTCCTTCCAACCTCCTGTTCGTTATATCTCGGTGGTCCTTCCATCCTTGTGTCTATCCATCATGGTGATTCTTGAATAATCGTGTTTCTTCCATCTTAGTCTTCCTTTACCGCATGTGTTTCTTCCATCCTGGTGTTCTTTCCCCCCTCCACTAGTGTTCCTTCCATCCTGGTGTTCCTTCCATTCTCTTGTTTCTTCCATCTCAGAGTTCCTTCCACTCTGACGTGTCTTTTATCCTGGAGTTTCTTCAATGTCGGTGTTTCTTACACCCTATTGTTCCTTCCCTCCAGAGGGTCCTTTTGTCTTGCTGTCCCTTCCACCCTGGTGTTCCTCCCATACTGAAGCTCCTTGTACCCTGGTGTTTCTCCCAACCTGATTTTCCTTCCTCAATGGTGTCCATTCCATCTTGGTTTTTCTCTCACCTTATCATTCCTTCCATCCTAGTGTTCCTATCTTGGCGTGTCTTCCCTCCAAATTTTTCTTCTATCTCGGTGTTCCTTCCATTCTGGTGTTCCTTCATTCGTGGTGTTCCTCTCATCCTGGTGTTCCATCGTGCCTTGCCTCACCTGGTGTTCCTGCAATCATCGTATTTCTTCCCACTTGGAGTCCTTCTACCCTAATGTTTAGTTCAGTGATGGTGTTCCATCTATCCTGGAGTTCCTTCCTTCCTGGTGTTATTTCCATTATAGTGTACCTCCCATCTTACTGTTGCTTCCACCCTAGTGTTCTTTTCATCTTGCTTTTCCTTCCATTCTGGTGTTCCTACCATAGTAGTGTTTATTCAGTCTTGGTGTTCCTTCGATCCTGGTGTTTTTTCCATCGTGATGTTCCTTGAACAGAGGTGTCCTTCCCATGCTGATGCTCTATGCACCCTGGTGTTCTTCCAGTCCTGATGGTCTTTCCACCCAGTTGTTCCTACCATCCTGATGTTCGTTCTACCTTAACATTCCTCCTATCCTGATGTTCTTTCCACCCTGGTGCTCTTTCCATCTTGGTTTTTTCTTCCAAACTGAAGTTTCTTCAGTCGTGGTGTTCCACCCATCCTGATGTTCTATCATGGCAAGTCTCTCATCCTGGTCTTTCATCATTCATCGTTTTCCTTCCCTCTTGGTGTCCTTCCATCCTGGTTTTCTTTTCAGTGCAAGAGTTTCATCCATCCTGGTTTTCCTTCCGTTCTCATATTCCTTCAACCCTTTTTTTCTTTCCATCCTGGTTTTTCCTTCCATCCTAATGATCCTTCCAGCTTCGTGTTCCTCCAATTTTGATATTCCTTTCGCCATGGCATTCCTTCTATGCTGGTGTATTTTTCCATCTTGGTGTTCCTTTCATTCTGGTGTTCACTTTACCCTAGTTTTCACTCCAAGAGGGTGTTCTGTAAATCGTGGTGTTCTACCTTTCCTGATGTTCCATCTATCCTAATGGTCTTCCTTAATTGGCGTGCCTTTCATCCTGGTGTTCCCTTAGTTGTAGTTATCCTTCCATCCTGGTGTCCTTACATCTTGGAGTTAGATCAATACTGTTGTTTCTTCCATCCTAGCTTGCGATCCATCCTTTTGTTCCTCCTATCCTTGCTTGCCTTCCATTCTGCTGTTCTTATATCTTGGTGTTCCTTACAACCTCCTTTTGGTCCCATCTTGGTGGTCTTTCTATCCTTGTGTTCATCCATCCTGGGTCTCCTTTAATGTACGTGTTTCTTCCATCCTAGTGTTTCTTCCATCCTGGTGTTCTCTCCACCCTTGTGTTCCTTCCATCCTGGCGTTCCTTCCATTCTCTTGTTTCTTCCGTCCCAGAGTTCCTTCCAAACTTGATGTGTTTTTCATCCTGGAGTTTCTTCACTACACGTGTTTCTTACACCCTGGTGTTCCCTCCCTCCTGATGTTCCTTCTCTCTTGCCTTTCCTTCCACCCTGGTGTTCCTCCCATATTGATGCTTCTTACACACTGGTGTTTCCTTCCTCCATGGTGTTCATTCCATCCTGGATTTTTTCCACCTTATTATTCCTTCCATCCTAGTATTACTTCTATTCTGGTATTCCTTCATTCGTGGTGTTCCACCCATCCTGGTGTTTCATCATGGCTTATCTCTCCTCCTGGTGTTCCTGCAATCATCGTATTTTTTCCCACTTGGAGTCCTTCCACCCTAATGTTTAGTTCAGTGCTGGGGTACCATCTATCCTGGTGTTCCTTCCTTCCTGGTGTTTCTTCCATCATAGTGTACCTCCCATCTTGCTGTTGCTTCCACCCTAGTGTTACTTTCGTTTTGCTGTTCCTTCCATTCTGTTGTTCTTATCGTCGTATTGTTTATTCAGTCCTGGTGTTCTTTCGATCTTGATGTTCCTTCCATCTTGCTGTTCCTTGAACAGAGGTGTTCCTCCCATGCTGATGCTCTATGCACCCTGGTGTTCTTCTAATCATGAATGTCTTTCCACTCAGTTGTTCTCCCATCCTGATGTTCCTTCCACCCTGGTGTTCCTCCCATCCTGGTGTTCCTTCCACCTTGGTGCTCCTTCCATCCTGGTTTTCCTTCCATCCTGTTGTTCCTTAAGTCATATCGTTCCACCCTTCCTAATGTTCCATAATGGCTCATCCTGGTGTTCCATCATTCATCGTGTTCCTTCCCTCCTGGTGTCCTTCCATCCTGGCGTTTCTTCAGTTCTAGCGTTTCATCCATCCTGGTTTTCCTTCCGTCCTAATATTCCTTCAACCCTTGTTTTCTCTCCATCCTGGTGTTCTTTCCACTCTGGTTTTTCCTTCCACCCTGATGATCCTTTCAGCCACGTGTTCCTCCCATTCTGATTTTCCTTCCACCACGGTATTCCTTCTATCCTTGTGTGTTTTCCATCTTGGTGCTCCTTTTATTCAGGTGTTCATTTCCTCCTAGTGTTCATTCGAAGAGGGTGTACTTTAATTCGGTGTGTTTTACCTTTCCTGGTGTTCCATCCATCCTAATGCTCTTTCTAAATTGACGTGCTTTTCATCTTGGTGTTCCCTCAATTATGCTTATCTTTCCATCTTAACTGTTCTTCCATCTTAATGTTGAATAAATGATGTTCTTTTGTTCCCCCTATCCTTGCTTGCCTCCCATTCTGCTGTCCCTCATATCTTGGTGTTTCTTCCAACCTCCTTTACGTCACATCTTGGTGGTCCTTCCATCCTTATGTCCATCCATCCTGGTGCTCCTTTAATGCACGTGTTTCTTCTATCCTGGTGTTCCTTCAACGCATGTGTTTCTTCCATTATGGTGGTCTTACCACCTTGCTGTTTATTCCATCCTTGTGTTCCTTCCATTATCTTGTTTCTTCCATCTCAGAGTTCCTTCCACACTGACTTGTCTTTCATCCTTATGTTTCTCCAATGAAGGTGTTTCTAACACCCTGGTGTTTCTTCCCTCCAGATGTTCCTTCTATCTTGCTGTTCCTTCCTCCCTGGTGTTCCTCCCATACTGAAGCTCCTTGCACCCTGATGTTTCTCCCAACCCGGTTTTCCTTCTTCCATGGGGTTCATTCCGTCCTGGATTTTCTTTCACCTTATCGTTCCTTCCATCCTGGGGTTCCTTCCATTCTGGTTTTTCCTTCCATCCTAATGGTCCTTCCAGCTTCGTGTTCCTCCCATTCTGATGTTCCTTCCTTCTATTCTGGTGTGTTTTTCCATCTTAGCGCTCCTTTTATTCTGGCGTTTATTTCATCCTATTGTTCATTCCAACAGGGTGTGCTTTAAATCGTGGTGTTCTACCTTTCCTGGTGTTCCATCCATCCTAATTCTCTTTCTATTTTGGCATGCTTTTCATCCTGATGTTCCCTCAGTTATAGCTCTCCTTCCATCCTTGTGTCCTTGCATCTTGGAGTTGAATCAATGCTGTTGTTTCTTCCATCCTGGCACGCGATCTATCCCATCGTGGTGTCCTTCCATCTTGGTGTTACATCAATGCTGTTGTTCCTTCCATCTTAGCTTGCCATCCATCCCTTTGTTCTTTCCATCCTGACTTGCCTTCCATCCAGCTGTTTCTGACATCTTGGTGTCCCTTCCATCCTCCTGTTTCTCACATTTTGGTGTTCCCTCCATCTTTGTGTCCTTCCATCCTCCTGTCCCTCACATTTTGGTGTTCCTTCCATCCTGATATTCCTTCAGTGCAGGTGTTTCTTCCCTCCTGATATTCCTTCAATGCAGGTGTCTTCCATTCTGTTGTTCCGTCCATCCTTGCTTGCCTTCCATCCTGGTGTTCCTCCCATCATGTTGTCCCTTCCACCTTGTTATTTCTCCCATTCTGGTGCTTCTTCCTAGTGTTCCTCCCATCCTTTGCGTTCCTTCCACCCTGGTGTTTCCTCCTAGTGTTCCTCCCATCCTTTGCGTTCCTTCCATCCTGGTGTTTCCTCCTAGTGTTCCTCCCATCCTTTGCGTTCCTTCCATCCTGGTGCTTCTTCCTAGTGTTCCTCCCATCCTTTGCGTTCCTTCCATCCTGGTGTTTCCTCCTAGTGTTCCTCCCATCCTTTGCGTTCCTTCCATCCTGGTGTTCCTTCCATCTTGCTGTTCCTTATACCCTGTTGTACCTTCCACACTGATGCTCCTTGCATCCTGGTGTTCTTCTGATCATGATGTTCCCTCCATCCTGGTGTTCCTTCCATCCGCATGTTTTTTCCATCCTAGTCTTCATTCCATCCTAGTGTGCCTTCCATCCTTGCGTGCCTTCCATCTGAATGTTCCATCCATCCTAGTGTTCCTTCAGTCGTGGTGTTCCAATCATCCTGGTGTTCCCTCACGGCGTGTCTCTTATCGTGGTGTTCCTTCAAACATCGTGTTCCTTCCCTCCTGGTGTTCTTCCACCCTGATATTCCTTTACTGCTGGTGTTCCATTAATCCTTATGTTCCTTTCATCCTGGTGTTCCTTCTATCTTGATGTTCCTTCCATTCTGGTGTTCCTTCCATCCTGGTTTTCCTACCATTCTGGTGTTCCTTGTACCCTGTGTGCCTTCCACTCTTGTGTTCATTCCATCCTGGTGGTCATTCCATCCTGGTATTCCTCCCATCCTGATATTCCTTCTACTCTGGTGTTCCTTCCATCCAGGGGTTCCTTCCTTCCTGGTGTTCCTTCCGTCTTAATTTTTCTTCCACCCTTGTTTTATTTCCGTCGTGGTGGGATTTCCATTCTAGTATTCCTTCCATCAGATTGTTCCCTCCACCTTTGAGTTCTTCCCATCATAATTATCCTTGCACCCTGGTGTTCCTTCCATCCTGGTGTTCCTGCCCCCTGGCTTGCCTTCCATCCTGATGTTCTTCCCATCTTGGTGACCTTCCACTCTGGTCTTCCTTCCATCCTGGTGATTCTTCCATCCTGGTCTTCCTACCATCCTGGTGTTTTTTCCATCCTGGTCTTCCATCCATCATGGTGTTCATTTCATCTTGGTGTTCCCTCCATCCTGGTTTTCCTCCCATACTGATGTTCCTTCCATCCTGGTGTTCATCCCGCATGTTGGTCCTTCCACCCTGTATTTCCTTCCATCCTGATGTTCTTTCCACCCTCGTGTTCCTTCCATCCTAGTGTTCCTTCCATCCTGACGAGTCTTCCATCCAAGAATTCCTTCCATCTGGTGTTTCGTCCATCCTGATATTTCTTCTGTCGTGGTGTTCCACCCATCCTGGTGTTCCATCATGGCGTGTTTTCCATCTTGCTGTTCCATCAATTTATAGTGTTCCTTCTCTCCTGGTGTCCTTCCAACCTGGGGTTCCTTCATTGTTGGTATTTCATCCATCCTGGTGTTCCTTCCAATCTGGCGCTCCTTCCATCCTGGTGTTCCTCCTAGCCTGTTGTTCCTTCAATCCTGGTGTTCCTTTCATTCTTTTGTTCCGAATATACTGGTGTTCCTTCTGTCTTACTGTTCCTTCCACTCCTATGTTCCTTTCATCCAGATGGTCACTCCATCCTGGTGTTTCTGCCATCCTCATGTTCCTTCTATCCTGGTGCTCCTTCCATCCAGGTGTTCCTACCATCCTGGTGTTCCTTCAGTGCACGCGTTTCTTCCATCTTGGTGTTCCTTCAATGCAGGTGTTTCTTCCATTTATGTTGTTCCTTCCTTCCTGGCTTGCCTCCCATCCTAGTGTTCCTCCCATCATGTTGTTCCTTTCACCATGTTGATTCTCCTATCCTGGTGCTCCTTCCATTCACGTGTTCCTACAATCACAGTGTTTCTTCCATCCTGGTGTTCCACCCATCCTGGTGTTCCTTCGATCTTGCTGTTCCTTACACCCTGTTTTTCCTGCCACACTGATGCTCCTTGCGCCATGGTGTTCCTCCCATCCTGACGTTCTCTCCATCCTAGTATTCCTTCCATCCTGGTGTTCTTTCCATTTTAGTCTTCCCTCCATCCAAGTGTGCCTTCCATCCTGGCGTGTATCATATCCAAATGTTCCTTCCATCTTCTTGCTCCGTCCATCCTGGAGTTCCATTACTCATTTTGTTCCACCAATCCTGGTGTTCCATCATGTCATGTCTCCCATCCTGCTGTTCCTGCAATCATCGTGTGTCCCATCCTGCTGTTCCTGCAATCATCGTGTTCCTTCCCTCCTGGTTTCCTTCCACCCTGGTGTTCCTTTACTGCTGGTGTTCCATCAGTCCTGGTGTTCCCTCCATCCTGGTGTTCCTTCCATCCTGGTGTTCCTGCCATCCTGGTGTTCCTTGTATCCTGGTGTTCCTTCCATCCTGGTGGTCACTACATCCTGGTGTTACTCACATTCTCATGTTCCTTCTTCCCTGTTGTTCCTTCCATCCAGGTGTTCCTTCCATCCTGGTGTTCTTTCGTCTTAATGTTCCTTCCACCATTGTTTTCTTTACATCGTGTTGGTCTTTCCATTCTAGTGTTCCTTCCCTCCTGATGTTCCTTCCACCTTGGTGTTTCTCCCATTGTAATGTTCGTTCCACTTGGTGTTCATTCCATCCTGGTGCTCCTTCCATCATGTGTTTCTTCCATTCTGGTGTTCATTTCATCCTAGTGTTCATTCCATCTTGGTGTTCTTTAAATCATGGTGTTTGACCCATCTTGATGTTCCCTCCAACCTGATGCTTTGCCCGTATTGTCATGCCCGACATCCTGGTGTTCCCTCAGTTATAGTGATCCTTCCATCCTGGTGTCCTTCCATCCTGGTGTTCCTTCCATCTTGGTGTCATTCCATCCTGGTGCTTCTTTGATGCAGATGTTTTTCCATCCTTGTGTTCATTCACTGTCGGTGTTTCTTGCATCCTGGTGTTCCTTCCACCCTGTTTTTCCTTCCATTCTGGTGTTCCTTTTATTCTGGTGTTCCTAACATCCTAGTGTTTCTTCCATCCTGGTGTTCCTTCCATCCTGGTCTTCCTTCCATCTTGATGTTCCTTCCACCATGGTGTTCCCCCCATCTTGATGTTCTCTCCACCCTGGCGTTCCTTCCATCTTAGTATTCCTTCCATCCTTGTGTTCTTTCCATCCTAGTGTTCCTTCCATCCTGGAATGTCTTACATCCAAGAATCCCTTCCATCATAGTGTTCCCTCCATCCTGGTTTTCCTTCAGTCGTGATGTTCCACCCATCCTGTTGTTCCATAACGGCGTATCTCCCATCCTGGTGTTCAATCTAAGTGTGCCTCACATCCTGGTGTTCAATCTAAGTGTGCCTCACATCCTGGTGTTCAATCTAAGTGTGCCTCACATCCTGGTGTTCAATCTAAGTGTGCCTCACATCCTGTGTTCCTTCCCTCCTTGTGCCCTTCCACCGCGGTGTTCCTTCATTGCTGGTGTTCTTTCCATCCTGATGTTTCTTCCAACCTGGTGTTTCTTCTATCCTGGTGTTCCTTCCATCCTGATATTCCTTCCATTCTGATATTCCTTCCATCCTTGTGTTCCTTCCACTCTGATGCTCATTTTATCCTATTATTCGTTTCAACCTGGTGTTCTTGAGTCTTAGCTTCGACCCATCCTTGTCTTCCTTCCATCCTGATATTCTTTCCATATTGTCGTACTCTCCATCCTGCTGATCCTTCAATTATAGTCATCCTTCCATCCTGGTGTCATTCTATCCTGGCGTTCCTTCAATACAGGAGTTTATTTCAAGCGGTTGTTCATTTAGTGCAGGTGTTTCTTCCATTCTGGTGTTCCTTCCACTCTGGCTTGCCCTTCATCCAGGGGCTCCTCACATCAAGGTGTTCCTTCCATCTTGGCGTTTCTTCCATCCTGCTGTTCCTTCCATTCTGGTGTCGCTATCATCACAGTGTTTCTTCCATCCTGGTGTTACTTTCATGATGTTCCTTCTTACTAGCTGTTCCTTCCAACGTGCTGTTCCTCCCATACTATGCTCCTTGAACCTTGGTGTTCCTCACATCCTGATGGTCCCTCGACCCCGGTTTTTCTCCCATTCTGAAGTTCCTTCCATCCTGGTGTTCCTTCTATCATGATGTTCCTTGCATCCTTATGTTCCTTCCATCCTGGTGTTCCATCATGGCGTGTCCTCCATCATGGTGTTCCTTCAATCATGGCGTTCCTTCCCTCTTGGTGTCCTTCCTCCTTGGTGTTCTTTCAGTGCTGCTATTTCACCCATGCCTGTGTTTCTTCAAGCATGGTTTTCCTTCCATCCTGATGTTCCTCTAGCCCGATGTTCCTTCCTTCCTGGTGTTTCTGTAAATTTTGTGTTCCTTGCATCCTGGTGATTCTTCCACTCTTGTGCTCCTTCCATCCTGGTATTCACTCCGTCCTGGTGTTCATCCCATCGTGATGTTCCTTCTACATTGGTGTTCCTCCCATCTTGGTGTTCCTTCCAAGCTGGTGCTCCTTCCGTCCATTCTGGTGTTCATTTCATCCTGGCGTTCATTCTAATCCTGGTGTTCTTTAAATCGTGGCTTTTAACCCATCCTGTTATTCCTTCCATCATGGTTTTCCTTCTACCCTCGTGTTCCTACTATCTTGGTGGTTCTTACATCCTGGTGTTCTCTCAAATATAGCGATCCTTCCATCCTGGTGTCCTTCCATCCTGGAGTTGCTCCAATGCTGTTCCTTATATCTTGACTTCTCTTCCTTCCTCTTGTTCCTTCTATCCTGGTGTTTCTTGCCTTCCATCTTGGTGTTCCTCCCATCTTGGTGTTCCATCTTGGTGTCCTTCCATCCTGGTGTTACTTCACTCCAGGCGTTTCTTCCAATTTGGTGTTCCTTCAATGCAGGTGTTTCTTCCATCCTAATGTTCCTTCCATCCTGGCTTGCCTTCCATTCTGGTGTTCCTCCCATCATGGTGTTCCTTTAACTCTGTTCCTTCCATCCAGTTTTTCTTTCTATTCCAGTGTTCCTGCTATCCTAGTGCTTCTTTCATCCTGGTGTTGCTTCCCTCATAGTGTTTCTTCCACCCTAGTGTTTCATCCATCCTAATGTTCCTTCCATCCTGGAGTTTCTTCCATCCTAGTAGTTCTTCCTTCCTAGTGTTCCTTCCATCCTGGTGTTCCATTCTGGTGTTCTTTCCATCCTGGTGCTCTTTTATCCAGGTGTTTCTTGTATCCTGGTGTTCCTTCTACCATTTTGTTTCTTCCATCCTCTTGTCTAATCCATCGTGGTGTTCTTCCCATCTTGATGTTCCTTTTACCCTAGGGTTTCCTCCATTCCAGTGTTCCTTCCATCCTGATGTTCTTTTTACCTTGGTCTTCATCCCATCCTGATGTTCCATCCACCCTGGTGTTCCTTGTTCCCTGGAGTTCCTTGTATCCTGGTGTTTCTTCTACCCTTTTGTTTCATCCTCTTGTTCAATCCATCCTGATTTTTCCTCCCACCTTTATGTTCCTTCTATCCTGGTGTTCCTTCCATTCCGGTGTTCATTCCATTCTGATCTTTCCACCGTGGTCTTCCTCTCATCCTGATATTCCTTCCAACCTGGTGTTTCTTTTTCTCCGATGCTCCCTCCTTCCTAGTGTTCCTTCCGTCCCGGCGTTCCTTCCCTTCTGGTGTTCATTTCATCCTAGAGTTCATCCATCCTAGTGTTCTTTAAATCGTGGCGTTCGCCCCATCATTCCATCCCGATGTTCTTTCCATATTGGCGTGACCTCCCTCCTGGTGTTCCTTCAGTTATAGTGCTCCTTCCATCTTGGTGTCCCTCCATCTTAGTGTTGCATCAGCGCTGGTGTTCCTTCTATCCTTACTTACCTTTAATCCTCGTTCCTTCCATCTTGGTGTTGCTTACTTTCCATCCTGGTGTTTTTCCCATCTTGGTGATCTTTCCATCTTGGTGTCCTTCCATCCTGGTGTTCCTCTCATCTTGGTGCTCTTTTCATCTTGGTGTCCTTCCATCCTGTTGTTTCTTCCATCCTAGCTTGCCTTCGATCCTGGCGTTCTTCCGATCATGGTGCTCCTTCCTCCCTGAAGTTCCTTCCATCCTGGTGTTCATTACATTCTTGTGTTCTTACCATTCTAGTGTTTCTTCCATCCTGGTGTTCCTTCCACCCTGGTGTCTCTTCCATCTTGCTGTTCCAGTCACCCTGTTGTTCCTCCCATACTGATGCTCCTTGCACCTTGGTGTTCCTTTCCTAATGTTCCTTCTACCAAGGTGTTTCTTCCATCCTGGTGCTCATTACATACAAGTGTTTCTTCCATCATGGTGTTCTTTCCATCCTGGTTTTTCTATAATCCTGGCGTTCCTTGTATCCTGGTGCTCCTTCCACTCTTTCGTTCCTTCCCAATGTTCTTTTAATCATTGTTTTCTTTCTATCCTGGTATTGCTCTCATCTTCATGTTCCTTCTTCCCTCGTGTTCCGTCCATCCAGTTGTTCCCTTCATCCTGCTGTTCTTTCCGTCCTAATGTTTCTTTTACTCTTGTTTTTCCCATACTGGTGCTCCTTCCATTCTGATGTTCCTCCCATCCTGATGTTCCTTCCATCCTAGTGTTCCTTCAACCCTGGTGTTCTTTCCAACCTGGTGCCCTTTCCATTCTGGTGCTCATTTCATGCTAGAGTACCTTCAACTCTTATGTTCTTTCTATAGTATCGCGCCGTCCATCTCGGTGATCCCTCAGTTGTAGTGCTCCTTCCATCCTGGTGTTGCTTCCATCCTGGCTTGCCTTACATCATTTTTTACTTTCATTCTGGCTTGCCTTCCATCATAGTTTTCCTCCCATCTTGGTGTTCCTTCCATCCTGGTGCTTCTTCATTATTGTTGTTCCTTCCACCTAGTGTCCCTCCCATCACAGTGCTCCTTCCATCTTTGTGTTAGACCAAAATGATGTTTCTTTCATCCGAAAGTTCATTCCATCCTGTTTTTCCTTCCAACCTAGTGTTCCTTCCACCTAGTTTTTCCTCCTATTATGGTGTCCCTTCCACCTTGTTGTTCCTCTCATCATTGTGTTCCTACCATCATGGTGTTCCTCCCATCCTGGTGTTCCTTCCATCATGGTGTTCTTTCCAACCTGGCGTGTTTTCTGTCCAAGTGTTGCTTCCATCCTGGTGTTCCTCCCATCCTGGTGTTTCTTTTCTTCAGTTCTTCCTTTCGTCATGGTGTTCCATCCACATTTGCGTTCCTTCCATCCTGGAGTGTATTCTATCCAAGTTTTGTGTCCATCCTGATGTTCCGTCCATCCTGGTGTTCCATCAATCGTGATGATCCTCCCATCATGATGTTCCTTTCATCATGGCGTTTCTTTCATCATAGTGTTCCATCCATCCTTGTG
The DNA here is from genome assembly GCF_036320965.1 of Panulirus ornatus. Taxonomy (NCBI): domain Eukaryota; kingdom Metazoa; phylum Arthropoda; class Malacostraca; order Decapoda; family Palinuridae; genus Panulirus; species Panulirus ornatus. Next base: position 32,069,702 of record NC_092235.1, on the reverse strand, counting down.
TTCCTTTCATCCTGGTGTTCCATCTTAGTGTTCCATCCTGGTGTCCCTCCCATCACTGTGTTTCTTCACCCTTGATGTTCCCCCATTCTATTGTTCCTTTCATCCAGGTGTTCCTTCCAGTCTCGTTTACCTTCTATCCTGGTAATCCTTCAATCATGGTGTTCCTTCCTTCCTTTTGTTCCTTCCAATATGGTGTTCCTTCCATCCACCATGTTCTTCTCATCCTGATGTTACTTTCATCCTGGTGTACCTTCCAGTCTCGTTTACCTTCTATCCTGGTAATCCTTCAATCATGGTGTTCCTTCCTTCCTTTTGTTCCTTCCAATATGGTGTTCCTTCCACCCACCATGTTCTTCTCATCCTGATGTTACTTTCATCCTGGTGTTCCCTCCATCCTGGTCTTCCTCCCATCACGGTATTCCTTCTATAATTGTGTTCCTTCCGTGCAGGTGACAGAGTGGAATCTTCAAGGTCTCCCTAACGATGAGCTCAGCATCCAAAATGGTCTTATAGTAAGCAAAGCCTCCTGCTATCCGCTCCTCATCGACCCTCAAGGCCAAGGCAAAATATGGATAAAGAACAGAGAAGCCATGAATGAACTTCAGGTTAGTGACAGTCATTGGCAGAATATACTTCACCGTGGGAATATTATTATCATGTATGGTTTTTAGGTCAAAGACACGGACAAGGTAATATGATAAACTTGAACGATGAATACGTTTAAGTAAAAACAAATTCACTAAATGGTATCATTGAAAGATATAGTGACAATTAGACTTATCATACTTCAGTAACAAAATTTTGGAAAAACTGCATGAACTGTAAAGTGATATATGGTATTGATTACTACCATCATCACAATCATAAACAAAACGATAAGTTAATAAATCTATAGATGTACAGTTATAGTATATCATAATAGGTGTCTACTTACAATGGATATTGCGGATGAGTGGGAAGTATATTTACCTTCACGACATATTTATATGTACATTATAAGAAAACTTATATATATATGTATGAAAAAATGAAACAGGTTTCAGTCTCGCCCCCCCCCCCAAATTAAAAGAAAATAAGAATAAAAATGAATGAATGAATAAATAAAAGAAATAAATGAAACAATAATAATAATGTTAACAGAATATTCAATGGAGTTTCATGAATAAAACCTTCAGTGCTGGTCTAAGAGGAAGAACAATGGAAAGGCTTCTAAGATGAAAAATAAGATTAAAAGAAAACTATGCTCCTACTACTGCTCCTGCTAATACTGCTAATGATAATAATAATAATAATGATGATGATGATAATGATAATAATGATTATAATAGTAATAATGATAATAATAATGATAATGATAATAATAATAATGGTAATAATAATAATAATAATAATAATAATAATAATAATAATAATAATAATAATGATAATAATGATAATCATAATAATGATAACAATAATAATGATAATAACAATGATAATATTAATGATGATTATAATGATAATAATAATAATGATATTCATATTGATAATATTAATGATAACAAAATTAATAATAATGATAATAATATTGATAATAATAATAATGATAGTAATAACAATGATAATAACAATAATGATAATGATGATAATGTGGTTGTTAGGGAGGTGAATGCAAGAGTTTTGGAAAGAGGGGCAAGTGTGCAGTCTGTTGTGGATGAGAAAGCTTGTGAAGTGAGCCAGTTGTTGTTCGCTGATGATACAGCGCTGGTGGCTGATTCATGTGAGAAACTGCAGAAGTTGGTGACTGAGTGGTAAAGTGTGTGAAAGAAGAAAGCTGAAAGCAAATGTGAATCCGAGCAAGGTTATTAGGTTCAGTACAGATGAGGGACAAGTAATGTGGAAAGTAAGTTTGAATGGAGAAAAACTGGAGGAAGTGAAGTGTTTTAGATATCTGGGAGTGGATTTGGCAGCGGATGGAACCATGAAAGAGGAAGTGAGTCACAGGGTAGAGGAGGGGGCTAAGCTTCTGGGGGTGTTGAAGAATGTGGAAGGCGAGAACGTTATCTCGGAGAGCAAAAATGGGTATGTTTGAAGGAATAGTGGTTCCAACAATGATATATGGTTGTGAGGCATGGGCTATAGATAGGGTTGTGCAGAGGAGGGTGGAAGTATTGGAAATGAGATGTTTAAGAACAATATGCGGTGTAAGGTGGATCGATCGATTAAGTAATGAAAGGGTAAGAAAAATGTTTGTTATGAGAGAGTGTGGATGAGAGCATAAGAGGGTGTATTGAAATTGTTTCCTCACATGAAGAGAATGAGTGAGGAAAGATTAACAAAGAGTATATATATGTTCCAGGTGAAGGGAACGGGGAGAAGTGGGAGACCAAATTCGAGGTGGAAGGATGGAGTGAAAAAGATTTTGAGCGGTCGGGGCCTGAAGACATAGGAGGGTGAAAGACTTACAAGGAATTGAGTGAATTGGAACAATGTGGTATACCGCAGTCGATGTGCTGTCACTGAATTGAATCGGGGCATGTGAAGAGTCTGGGGTTAACCATGGAAAGCTTTGTAGGGCCTGGATGTGGAAAGGGAGCTGTAGTTTCGGTGCATTATACATGACAGCTAGAGACTGAGTGTGGACGAATGTGGCCTTTGTTGTCTTTTCCTAGCGCTACCTCACGCACACTCGGGTTGAATGGGGTGCCATTTCATGTGAGGCAGTGTGGCGGCGGGAATAGATGAAGTCAGCATGTATGAATATGTATATATGTTTACATATGTATCTGTCTGCCTATGTATATGTACTTATATATTGAAATGTATATATGCGTGTGTGGGCGTTTATGTATATACTTGTGTATGTGGGTTTGGCCATTCTTTCGTCTGTTTCCTTGCGCTACCTCGCTAACGCGGGAGACAGTGACAAAGAAAAATATATAAATAAATAAATAGATAATAATGATAATAATAATAATAATAATAATAATGATAATAATGATAATAATAATGATGATAATGATAATAATAATGATAATGATAATAATATTGATAATAATAATAATGATAATAATAATAATAATAATAATAATAATAATAATAATAATAATAATAATAATAGCAATAATAATAATATTAATAATAATAATAATAATAATAATAATAATAATAATAATGATAATAATAATAATGATAATGATAATAATAATAATTATAAAGTAAATAAAGTGCGTAAGACAAGGGAGCAAATGGGAACTTCAGTGAAGGGCGCAAATGGGGAGGTGATAACAAGTAGTGGTGATGTGAGAAGATTGAGTGAGTATTTTGAAGGTTTGTTGAATGTGTTTGATGATAGAGTGGCAGATATAGGGTGTTTTGGTCGAGGTGGTGTGCAAAGTGAGAGGGTTAGGGAAAATGATTTGGTAAACAGAGAAGAGGTAGTAAAAGCTTTGCGGAAGATGAAAGCCGGCAAGGCAGCAGATTTGGATGGTATTGCAGTGGAATTTATTAAAAATGGGGGTGACTGTATTGTTGACTGGTTGGTAAGGTTATTTAATGTATGTATGACTCATGGTGAGGTGCCTGAGGATTGGCGGAATGCTTGCATAGTGCCATTGTACAAAGGCAAAGGGGATAAGAGTGAGTGCTCAAATTACAGAGGTATAAGTTTGTTGAGTATTCCTGTTAAATTATATGGGAGGGTATTGATTGAGAGGGTGAAGGCATGTACAGAGCATCAGATTGGGGAAGAGTAGTGTGGTTTCAGAAGTGGTAGAGGATGTGTGGATCAGGTGTTTGCTTTGAAGAATGTATGTGAGAAAAACTTAGAAAAGCAAATGGATTTGTATGTAGCATTTGTGGATCTGGAGAAGGCATATGATAGAGTTGATAGAGATGCACCGTGGAAGGTATTAAGAATATATGGTGAGGGAGGAAAGTTGTTAGAAGCAGTGAAAAGTTTTTATCGAGGATGTAAGGCATGTGTACGTGTAGGAAGAGAGGAAAGTGATTGGTTCTCAGTGAATGTAGGTTTGCGGCAGGGGTGTGTGATGTCTCCATGGTTGTTTAATTTGTTTATGGATGGGGTTGTTAGGGAGGTAAATGCAAGAGTTTTGGAAAGAGGGGCAAGTATGAAGTCTGTTGGGGATGAGAGAGCTTGGGAAGTGAGTCAGTTGTTGTTCGCTGACGACACAGCGCTGGTGGCTGATTCATGTGTGAAACTGCAGAAGCTGGTGACTGAGTTTGGTAAAGTATGTGAAAGAAGAAAGTTAAGAGTAAATGTGAATAAGAGCAAGGTTATTAGGTACAGTAGGGTTGAGGGTCAAGTCAACTGGGAGGTGAGTTTGAATGGAGAAAAACTGGAGGAAGTGAAGTGTTTTAGATATCTGGGAGTGGATCTGGCAGCGGATGGAACCATGGAAGCGGAAGTGGATCATAGGGTGGGGGAGGGGGTGAAAATTCTGGGGGCCTTGAAGAATGTGTGGAAGTCGAGAACATTATCTCGGAAAGCAAAAATGTGTATGTTTGAAGGAATAGTGGTTCCAACAATGTTGTATGGTTGCGAGGCGTGGGCTATGGATAGAGTTGTGCGCAGGAGGATGGATGTGCTGGAAATGAGATGTTTGAGGAAAATGTGTGGTGTGAGGTGGTTTGATCGAGTGAGTAACGTAAGAGTAAGAGAGATGTGTGGAGATAAAAAGAGCGTGGTTGAGAGAGCAGAAGAGGGTGTTTTGAAGTGGTTTGGGCACATGGAGAGGATGAGTGAGGAAAGATTGACCAAGAGGATATATGTGTCGGAGGTGGAGGGAACAAGGAGAAGAGGGAGACCAAATTGGAGGTGGAAAGATGGAGTGAAAAAGATTTTGTGTGATCGGGGCCTGAACATGCAGGAGGGTGAAAGGAGGGCAAGGAATAGAGTGAATTGGAGCGATGTGGTATACCGGGGCTGACGTGCTGTCAGTGGATTGAATCAAGGCATGTGAAGCGTCTGGGGTAAACCATGGAAAGCTGTGTAGGTATGTATATTTGCGTGTGTGGACGTATGTATATACATGTGTATGGGGGGGGTTGGGCCATTTCTTTCGTCTGTTTCCTTGCGCTACCTCGCAAACGCGGGAGACAGCGACAAAGTATAAAAAAAAAAAATAACAATAATGATAATTATAATGATAAAAGTAATAATTATGATAATGATGATGATAATATTTGAAATGATAAATGATGATAATAATAATATAATAATGATAATAATTATTATAATAATAATAGTAATAATGATAATGATAACGATAATGATAATAATAATAATGATAATGATGATAATGATAATAATAATGATAGTAATAATAATGATAACAATAATGATAATAATAATGATAATAATAATGATAATGATAATAATAATGATAATGATAATAATTGAAAATGGCTAGCCGCCTATATATACCTTTACATTTAGAGACCGATAATCTCAGATCCGAAGCGGTATTACTGACAGGGATCAAATTTAGTAGAAATGATGGACATAACTAAAAAACTTGATCCATACTTTTTCTCCCGTGTTGTAATTCCCCGAAAATGATGCATCTATAGTGTATGGCAGCTTTCTCAGACAGCCGGCCATGAACGTAACTTCAACATTTTGATGATATTGGGTTTCAAAGATTTATTCAATTAGAGCACTTTAATCACTTAACATAGTCCACACAGAAAATTTCTCAATTATATGCTACACACCCCCTGCACGGCCATCTCCCTCTCACGATCCCTCCCCCTGCACGGCCCTCTCCTCTTACGATCCCTACCACCTTCACGGCCCTCCCTTCTCATGATCCTCACCTCTTCCACGGCCTTCCCTTCCCACGATTCCAAACCCTTCCACCGCGCTTTCCTCTTATGATCCTCACCCCCTCCACGGCTCTCCCATCTCACAATCCTTACCAATGCACGGCCCTCCCCTCTCAAGATCCATACCCCCTGCATGGCCCTGCCCTCTCACGATCACTACCCCCTGAACGGCTCTCCCCTCTCACAATCACCACCCATTGCACGGCCCTCCCATCTCAAGATCCCAACCCCTTGTATAGCCCTCCCCTCTCACGATCCCTACTCTCTGCACGGCCCTCCCCTCTCACAATCCCTACCCACTGCACGGCCCTCCCTTCTCAAGATCCTAACCCCTTGCATAGCCCTCCCCTCCACGATCCCTACCCCCTGCACGGCTCTCCCCTCTCACAATCTCCATCCATTGCACGGCCCTTCTCTCTCAAAATCCCAACCCCCTGCAGAGCCCTCCCCTCTCACGATCCGTACCCCATGCACGGTCCTCCCCTCTCACAATACCCACCCACTGCATGGCCCTCCCCTCTCAAGATATCAACCCCCTGCACGGCCTTCCCTCTAAGGATCCCCACCCTATACATTGCCCTCCCTTCTCACAATGCCCACCCCCTGCACTGCCCTTCCCTCTCACGCACCACCACTACACGGATCTCCCTTCTCAATAACCCCACTCACTTCATGGCTCCCATCTTTCACGATCTCCAACTCCTATACTGCCCGCCCCTCTCATGATCCCCATCCAGTGTATGGCCCTTCCCTTTTATAATCCCTACCCCCTGCAGGGCCCTCGCCTCTCATGAACTCCACCTCCTGCAGGGCCCTCTCCACCCACAATCCCCACTCTCTGCCCTTTCCTCTTATGATCCTCACCCCCTCCACGGCTCTCCCATCTCACAATCCTTACCACTGCACGGCCCTCCCCTCTCAAGATCCCTACCCCCTGCATAGCCCTCCCCTCCTATGATCCCTACCCCTTGCACGGCCCTCCTCTCTCACAATCTCCATCCACTGCACGGCCCTCCACTCTCATGATCCCCACCCCATTCACAGCCCACTCTTTTCATGATCCCCATCCCCTGCACAGCCCTCATATCTCACGATACCCAACCCCTTTCCTCTCACAATCCCCACATTGTTCATGGCCTTTTCCTCTCATAATCCCCACCGTCTGAAGGGCTTTCCCCTCTTATGATTTCCCCCCTTACACGGCCCTCCCTCTCATGATACCAAACCCTTGCACCGCCCTTCCCTCTCATGGTCCTCACCCCCTCCACGGCCCTCTCCTCTCACAATCTCCACCCACTGCACGGCCCATCTCCCTGCGTGGCCCTCACATGTCACAATCCCAACCTCTCACACGGCCTCTTCTCTCATGATCCACACCTGTTGCACGGCCCTCCCATTTCATGCTCCCCAAACCCCGAATGGTCATCCCTTTTCACGATACCCACCCTTACATGGCCCTCACCTCTCATGATCCCTTCTCCCTGTACAGCTCACTCCTCTCAGGCTCCCCATCCCCTGCACAGCCCTCCCCTCTCATGATACCTAATGAACGGCCCTCCCCTCTCACAATCTCCACCACTTGTACTGCCCTCCCCTCTATTCATACCCACCCACTGCGCGGCCACCCACCTCACAATCCCCACTCCTACTTGTCCCTACCCTCTCACGATCCCCTCCCCGTAGAGCCCTCCCCTCTCATGATCACCACCCCCTGCGCGGCCCTCCAGTCTCACGATTCCACCCCCTGCACGGCTTTCTCTTCTCATGATTCCCAACCCCTGCATAGCCCTCCTCTTTCACGATCCCAACCCCTTGCACAGACCTTTTCTCACATGATCCCACCCTGCATGGCACTCCCCTCTCACTGCCCTTACCCTCTGAACCGCCCTCGTTTCTCACGATACCCATCACCTGCAATGCCCTACCTTCTCATGATCCCCACCCTCTGTATGGCCCTGCCTTCTCAAAATCTCCACCCATGCATGGCCCTCCCCTCTCATAATTCCCAACCCACTGCAGTGCCCTCCCTCTCATGATCCCCATCCCCTGCACTGCCCTACCCTATCATGATTCCCACCCTCTGCACGGCCATGTCTTCTCAAAATCCCCACCCTTGCACGGCCTTCTCCCCTCATGATCCCCACCCCCACAGCCCTCCCCTTTCATGATCCCAGTCACTGCACGGCCCTTCCCTCTCATAATCCCACTCCCTGCAATGCCCCAACCTCTCATGATCCCCACCCTCTGCACGGCACTGCCTTCTCAAAATCCCCACCACTGCATGGGCCTTCCCTCTCATAATACTCAACCCCCTGCATTACCCTCCCCTCTCATGATCCCTAGCCCTTGCACTGCCCTCCCCACCCAAGATCCCTACCCCCTGCATAGCCCTACCCTATCCTGATCCCCACTCTTTGCACGACCCTGTCTTCTCACCATCCCCAACCATGCATGTCCCTCTCTTCTCATGATCCCCACCCCCTGCACAGCCCTCCCCTCTCATGATTCCCACCCCCTGCACGACCATCTCCTCTCATTCTTGCACTGCTCTCTCCTTACATGATACCGATTCTCTGCATGACACTCTCATCTTGGAATCCTCAATTCCCGCCTGCATGGCCCTCCCTTCTCATTATCTCCAACCCTGCAAGGCCATACCATTTGATGATGCACTTCCTGCAAGGCCCTCCTCTCTCACGTTCTCCATCCCCTGCATTGCCTTCCCCTTTCATGAACCCTACCCCCTGTACTGCCCTCTCCTCTTATGATTCCCATCCCCTACATGACCCTCCCCTCTCATGATCCGCACCCCCTGCACTTTTCTTTATCATGATCCCCACCCCTTGCACGGACATTTCATCTCAAGATCCCATCCATTGCACGATTTTCTCGTCTCATGGTCCCTTTTCCTTCACTACCCTCCCATCTCATGATACCCAAGCCCAGCAATGCCCTCCCTACACACGACCCCCACCCCCCTCCCCTCTCATGATCCCCACCCCTTGCACTTCTTTTCTTTATCATGATCTCCATCCCTTGCACGGAACCCCATCTCACGATCCCCAGCCACTACACGGCCCTCCGCTCTCACGATTTCCACCCCCTGCATGGCCTTTTCCTCTCATGAGTCCCACCCCCCTGCAGGGCCTTCCCCTCTCATGATCCCCATTTCTGCACTGCCCTTCCCCTTTACAGTCCCCACCTCCTGCAAGGTTCTCCTCTTTCAGGATCCCCACACCCTGCATGGACCTACCTTCTCAAGATCCTCATCTTCTAAACAGCCATCCCCTCACATGATCCCCACCCGTTGCATGTCCCTCCCTTCTGAAGATCGCTACCTACACTGCCCTCCCCTCTCATGATCCCCACCCCTGCACTGTCCTCCCATGAAATGATCCCCAACCCCTGCATGGCCCTCCTCTCTCATCATCCCCACCCCCAAGCTCAAAGCAGTGGGTGGGGATAATGAGAGTACCTTTTCAAGATCCCCATCTCCTGCACGGTCTTTTCCTCACACGATTCCCACCCTCGACACGGCCCTGCCTTCTCATGATCCGTACCCCCTGAACTGCTCTCCTTTCTCATGATCCCCATCCACTGCACGGTACACTCATCTCACAACCCCCAGCCTCTGCAAGGCCCTCCCTTACTATGATCCCCAACCCCTGCAAGGCCCTTCCCTCTCAGAATCCCCATCCCCTGCACTGCCCTCACCTCTCATGATCACTACCTCCTGCGCGGCCCTACCCTCTTCCAATCTCCTCCCCCTGCACGTCCTTACCCTCTCATGACCCATCACACCCTGCACAGCCCTACTCTCTTACGATCCCTACCCTCTGCACAGTCCTCCCTGCTCATGATCCCCACTCCTGCACAGCCTTCCCCTCTCATGATCTCAAACCTTACACAGCCCTCCCCTTTCAGGATACCCTCCCTCTACACGGCCCTCCCCTCGCGTAATTTCTACCCCCTGAACAGCCCTCCCCTCTCATGATCCCAACCCCTGCACGGCCCTTCCTTCTCATGATCCCCATCCCCTGCAAGGCTCTCTCCCCTCTTGTGATCTCTACCCCCTGCAAGGCTTATCTTTTCACGATCCCCACCCCTTTCAAGGCTTCCCCTCTCATGCTCCCTACTACCTGCACGGCCTTCCCGTCTCATAATCCCACCACCTGCACAAACCCTCACTTCTCTCGATCCCATTCCCTGCATGGCCCTACCCAATCCCCAAAGCGTGCAACGGCCTCCCCTCTCATGATCCTCACCCCCGCACTGCCTTCCCCTCTGATTTCCCCCACCCTCTCTACTGCTCTCCTCTCTAATGATACCCACCCCCATGCATGGACCTACCTTCTCATGATCCCCTACCCCTTGCAATGCCCTTCCTTCTCACGATCCCCACTTTCTGCCACGGCCCTCCCCTCATATGACCCTCATCGTCTGCACGACCCTCCACCCCTTATGATCGCCACCCCTGAAATGCTCTCCCCTCTCATGATACACATCCGATGCACGGAACTTTCATCGTAGAATCCCCACCCCCTGCACGGCCCTCTCCTCTCATTATACCAACTCCTGCAAATCCTTACCTTCTGATGATGCACTTCCTACACGGCCCTCCCCTCTCATGTTCTCCATTCTCTGCACTGCCCTCCACTCTCACGATCCCCACGCCCTGCACTGCCTTCCCCTCTCATGAACCCTACCCCCTGTACTGCCCTCTCCTCTCATGATTCCCATCCCCTACACGGCCCTCCCCTAACATGATCCTCACCCTATGCAGGGCCCTCCAATCTCATGATCCCCATGCCCTGAAATACTCTCCTTTCTCATGATCCCATCCCTTGTATGGCACTCCCATCTCACTATCTCCAACCCCTGCAGGGCCCTCCTCTCCTATGATTCCCACCAGTGCACTACCCTTCCTTCTCACGATCCCCACCTGCGGCACTACCCTCCCTTCTCATGATCCCCACCCCTTGCACGGCCTTACCCTCTAAGATCCCCACACCATGCACAGCCCTACCGTTTCACGATCCGTACCCCTTGCACCGACCTCCCCTCTCACGATCCTCACCCCTTGAATGGCCCTCACCTCTCACGGTTCCCACTTCCTACATGGCTCTCCTATCTCAAGATTCCCTCCTCCTACATGGAACTACCCTCTCAAGAGCCATATCTCCTGAACGGCTTTCCCCTCACATGATCGCCACCCGCTGCTAGTCCCTCCCCCCTCAAGGTCTCCACTTCCTCCACTGTCCTTCTCTGTCACGATCCCCACCTCCGAACTGTCCTCCCCTAACACGGTCCCCAACCCCTGCACCCTCTTCTCTCATGATACCCACCCCTGCATGGACCCACCCTCTCATGATCCCATTACCCAGCATGGCCCTCTACTCACTTAATCCCCACCCCTTTCATGTCCCTCCCCTCACGTTATCCCAACCCCTGCATGACCCCTCCCTCTCAAGATACCCGCCACCTGCACTGCTCTCCCCCTCTCATGATCCCTATCCCCTCCAAGACACTCCCATCTCATGATCCCCTCCCCATGTATTGCCCTTCCCTTTCACGATTCCCAACCCCTGCGCTGCCCTCCCATCTCATTTTCCACATTCCCTTGCACTGCCCTCCTCTCTCACGATTCCCACCCCTGCACTGCCTTTCCCTCTCATGATCCCCGCCCCGTAACCTGTCCTCTCGACTCATGACTCCCGTCCCCTGCACGGCCCTTTCCATCTCATGATGACCACACCTTGAATGGGCCTCCTCTTTCATGATTCCCAAACCCTGCACTACCTTTCCTTTCATGATCCCAACCCCCTGCATGGCCCTCAACTCCCATGATCCCCATCCCCTCTACAGCTCTCCCCTCTCATGATCCCCACCCCCTGCACGACCCTTTCCTCTCATGATCCCACCCCCTGCATTGCCCTGCCCCGAGCACGATCCCCACCCCCCCTGCACTGTCTTCCCCTCTCGTGATCCCCACCCCCTGCATGGACCTGTCTTCTCATAATCCCCATCCCCTGGAAGGCTTTCCCCTCACATGATCCCCACCCACTGTATAACCCTTCCCTCTCATGATCCCCACCACCTGCACTGCTCTCCCCTCTCATGATCTCAATCCCCTGTACGGCAATCCCATCTTACGATCCACACTCCCTGCACGCCCCTCCCCTCTCAGGATCACAACCCCTAGCAGGATTCTCTTCCCTGCACGGCCCTCCCCTCTCACGACATCCATCCCCTGCGCTGACCTCCCCTCTCACATCTCCCATCCCTTGCACTGCCCTTCCCTCTCACGATACCCACCCCCTGCCTGACCCTCCTTTCTCATGATCCCCACACCCTGCAGAGCCCTCTCCTCTCGTGATCCCAGCCCCGTGCACTGCCCTTCCCTCTCACGATACTCACCTCCTGCACGGCCCTCCCCTCACATGATCCCCACCCCGTGCACGACCATCCCCATCCGCGATCTTCACCCCCTGCAAAGCTGATCCCTCTAAAGGTCTCAATCCCCTGCACGGCTCTCCCATCTTACGATCCCCACCCTCTGCACGGCCCTTACCTCTCATGATTCCATCCTTTGTACGGCCCTCTCCTCACATGATATCCATCCCCTGCACGACCCTTCTCTCTTATGATCCCCATCCCTGCATCGCGCTCCCCTCTCTTCATCCCTACCCCTTGCACGGCACTCCAATCTTACGATCCCAACCCCCTGCACGGCCCTACCCTTTCATGTTACCCAACCCCTGCACAGCCCTCCAGTCTAATGATCCAATTCCCTGCACGGTCCTCCCATCTTACGCTCTCTATCCCCTACACTGCCCTCCTTTCTCACTATTCCCACGATACATACACCCTGCACTTCCCTTTCCTCTCACGGTACCTACCCTATGCACGGTCGTCCTCCCTCCTGATACCCATCCCCTGCCCGTCTCTTCCCTCTCAAGATCCCAACTCCGTGCATGTCCCTCACCTCTCATGATCCCACCCCCTTCACAGCTCTCCCCTCTCGTGATCCCCACCCTCTGCACGGCCCTCTCCTCTCATGACCCCAACCAAAGGCATGGCCTTGCCCCTCTCACGATTCCAACTTCTTGCGCTGCCTTCTCTCTCATGATCCCCACTCCTTACACTGCCCTCATCCACTCATGATCCACACCCTTGCACTGCCCTACCTCTCTATGATCCCCACCCCCTACACTGCTCATCCTCTCATGATCCCACCCCCTACACTGCCTCACCCTCTCATGATCCACCCCCTACATGCCCTCACCCTCTCATGATCCCACCCCCCTACACTCCCCTCACCCTCTCATGTTCCCACCCCCCTACACGCCCTACCCTCTCATGATCCCCACCCCCTACACTGCCTCACCCTCTCATGATCCCCACCCCCTAAACTGCCCTCCACTCTCATGATCCCCATCCCTTGACATGCCCTTCCCTTCATGATCCCCACCCTGCATGGCACCCATCAGCCCTCACCCTCATATCTCAGATCCCACCCCTGCACTGCCCTCACCCTCTCATGATCCCCACCCCCCTACACTGCCCTCACCCTCTCATGATCCCCACCCCCCTACACTGCCCTCACCCTCTCATGATCCCCACCCCCCTACACTGCCCTCACCCTCTCATGATCCCCACCCCCCTACACTGCCCTCACCCTCTCATGATCCCCACCCCCCTACACTGCCCTCACCCTCTCATGATCCCCACCCCCCTACACTGCCCTCACCCTCTCATGATCCCCACCCCCCTACACTGCCCTCACCCTCTCATGATCCCCACCCCCCTACACTGCCCTCACCCTCTCATGATCCCCACCCCCCTACACTGCCCTCACCCTCTCATGATCCCCACCCCCCTACACTGCCCTCACCCTCTCATGATCCCCACCCCCCTACACTGCCCTCACCCTCTCATGATCCCCACCCCCCTACACTGCCCTCACCCTCTCATGATCCCCACCCCCCTACACTGCCCTCACCCTCTCATGATCCCCACCCCCCTACACTGCCCTCACCCTCTCATGATCCCCACCCCCCTACACTGCCCTCACCCTCTCATGATCCCCACCCCCCTACACTGCCCTCACCCTCTCATGATCCCCACCCCCCTACACTGCCCTCACCCTCTCATGATCCCCACCCCCCTACACTGCCCTCACCCTCTCATGATCCCCACCCCCCTACACTGCCCTCACCCTCTCATGATCCCCACCCCCCTACACTGCCCTCACCCTCTCATGATCCCCACCCCCCTACACTGCCCTCACCCTCTCATGATCCCCACCCCCCTACACTGCCCTCACCCTCTCATGATCCCCACCCCCCTACACTGCCCTCACCCTCTCATGATCCCCACCCCCCCTACACTGCCCTCACCCTCTCATGATCCCCACCCCCCTACACTGCCCTCACCCTCTCATGATCCCCACCCCCCTACACTGCCCTCACCCTCTCATGATCCCCACCCCCCTACACTGCCCTCACCCTCTCATGATCCCCACCCCCCTACACTGCCCTCACCCTCTCATGATCCCCACCCCCCTACACTGCCCTCACCCTCTCATGATCCCCACCCCCCTACACTGCCCTCACCCTCTCATGATCCCCACCCCCCTACACTGCCCTCACCCTCTCATGATCCCCACCCCCCTACACTGCCCTCACCCTCTCATGATCCCCACCCCCCTACACTGCCCTCACCCTCTCATGATCCCCACCCCCCTACACTGCCCTCACCCTCTCATGATCCCCACCCCCCTACACTGCCCTCACCCTCTCATGATCCCCACCCCCCTACACTGCCCTCACCCTCTCATGATCCCCACCCCCCTACACTGCCCTCACCCTCTCATGATCCCCACCCCCCTACACTGCCCTCACCCTCTCATGATCCCCACCCCCCTACACTGCCCTCACCCTCTCATGATCCCCACCCCCCTACACTGCCCTCACCCTCTCATGATCCCCACCCCCCTACACTGCCCTCACCCTCTCATGATCCCCACCCCCCTACACTGCCCTCACCCTCTCATGATCCCCACCCCCCTACACTGCCCTCACCCTCTCATGATCCCCACCCCCCTACACTGCCCTCACCCTCTCATGATCCCCACCCCCCTACACTGCCCTCACCCTCTCATGATCCCCACCCCCCTACACTGCCCTCACCCTCTCATGATCCCCACCCCCCTACACTGCCCTCACCCTCTCATGATCCCCACCCCCCTACACTGCCCTCACCCTCTCATGATCCCCACCCCCCTACACTGCCCTCACCCTCTCATGATCCCCACCCCCCTACACTGCCCTCACCCTCTCATGATCCCCACCCCCCTACACTGCCCTCACCCTCTCATGATCCCCACCCCCCTACACTGCCCTCACCCTCTCATGATCCCCACCCCCCTACACTGCCCTCACCCTCTCATGATCCCCACCCCCCTACACTGCCCTCACCCTCTCATGATCCCCACCCCCCTACACTGCCCTCACCCTCTCATGATCCCCACCCCCCTACACTGCCCTCACCCTCTCATGATCCCCACCCCCCTACACTGCCCTCACCCTCTCATGATCCCCACCCCCCTACACTGCCCTCACCCTCTCATGATCCCCACCCCCCTACACTGCCCTCACCCTCTCATGATCCCCACCCCCCTACACTGCCCTCACCCTCTCATGATCCCCACCCCCCTACACTGCCCTCACCCTCTCATGATCCCCACCCCCCTACACTGCCCTCACCCTCTCATGATCCCCACCCCCCTACACTGCCCTCACCCTCTCATGATCCCCACCCCCCTACACTGCCCTCACCCTCTCATGATCCCCACCCCCCTACACTGCCCTCACCCTCTCATGATCCCCACCCCCCTACACTGCCCTCACCCTCTCATGATCCCCACCCCCCTACACTGCCCTCACCCTCTCATGATCCCCACCCCCCTACACTGCCCTCACCCTCTCATGATCCCCACCCCCCTACACTGCCCTCACCCTCTCATGATCCCCACCCCCCTACACTGCCCTCACCCTCTCATGATCCCCACCCCCCTACACTGCCCTCACCCTCTCATGATCCCCACCCCCCTACACTGCCCTCACCCTCTCATGATCCCCACCCCCCTACACTGCCCTCACCCTCTCATGATCCCCACCCCCCTACACTGCCCTCACCCTCTCATGATCCCCACCCCCCTACACTGCCCTCACCCTCTCATGATCCCCACCCCCCTACACTGCCCTCACCCTCTCATGATCCCCACCCCCTACACTGCCCTCACCCTCTCATGATCCCCACCCCCCTACACTGCCCTCACCCTCTCATGATCCCCACCCCCCTACACTGCCCTCACCCTCTCATGATCCCCACCCCCCTACACTGCCCTCACCCTCTCATGATCCCCACCCCCCTACACTGCCCTCACCCTCTCATGATCCCCACCCCCCTACACTGCCCTCACCCTCTCATGATCCCCACCCCCCTACACTGCCCTCACCCTCTCATGATCCCCACCCCCCTACACTGCCCTCACCCTCTCATGATCCCCACCCCCCTACACTGCCCTCACCCTCTCATGATCCCCACCCCCCTACACTGCCCTCACCCTCTCATGATCCCCACCCCCCTACACTGCCCTCACCCTCTCATGATCCCCACCCCCCTACACTGCCCTCACCCTCTCATGATCCCCACCCCCCTACACTGCCCTCACCCTCTCATGATCCCCACCCCCCTACACTGCCCTCACCCTCTCATGATCCCCACCCCCCTACACTGCCCTCACCCTCTCATGATCCCCACCCCCCTACACTGCCCTCACCCTCTCATGATCCCCACCCCCCTACACTGCCCTCACCCTCTCATGATCCCCACCCCCCTACACTGCCCTCACCCTCTCATGATCCCCACCCCCCTACACTGCCCTCACCCTCTCATGATCCCCACCCCCCTACACTGCCCTCACCCTCTCATGATCCCCACCCCCCTACACTGCCCTCACCCTCTCATGATCCCCACCCCCCTACACTGCCCTCACCCTCTCATGATCCCCACCCCCCTACACTGCCCTCACCCTCTCATGATCCCCACCCCCCTACACTGCCCTCACCCTCTCATGATCCCCACCCCCCTACACTGCCCTCACCCTCTCATGATCCCCACCCCCCTACACTGCCCTCACCCTCTCATGATCCCCACCCCCCTACACTGCCCTCACCCTCTCATGATCCCCACCCCCCTACACTGCCCTCACCCTCTCATGATCCCCACCCCCCTACACTGCCCTCACCCTCTCATGATCCCCACCCCCCTACACTGCCCTCACCCTCTCATGATCCCCACCCCCCTACACTGCCCTCACCCTCTCATGATCCCCACCCCCCTACACTGCCCTCACCCTCTCATGATCCCCACCCCCCTACACTGCCCTCACCCTCTCATGATCCCCACCCCCCTACACTGCCCTCACCCTCTCATGATCCCCACCCCCCTACACTGCCCTCACCCTCTCATGATCCCCACCCCCCTACACTGCCCTCACCCTCTCATGATCCCCACCCCCCTACACTGCCCTCACCCTCTCATGATCCCCACCCCCCTACACTGCCCTCACCCTCTCATGATCCCCACCCCCCTACACTGCCCTCACCCTCTCATGATCCCCACCCCCCTACACTGCCCTCACCCTCTCATGATCCCCACCCCCCTACACTGCCCTCACCCTCTCATGATCCCCACCCCCCTACACTGCCCTCACCCTCTCATGATCCCCACCCCCCTACACTGCCCTCACCCTCTCATGATCCCCACCCCCCTACACTGCCCTCACCCTCTCATGATCCCCACCCCCCTACACTGCCCTCACCCTCTCATGATCCCCACCCCCCTACACTGCCCTCACCCTCTCATGATCCCCACCCCCCTACACTGCCCTCACCCTCTCATGATCCCCACCCCCCTACACTGCCCTCACCCTCTCATGATCCCCACCCCCCTACACTGCCCTCACCCTCTCATGATCCCCACCCCCCTACACTGCCCTCACCCTCTCATGATCCCCACCCCCCTACACTGCCCTCACCCTCTCATGATCCCCACCCCCCTACACTGCCCTCACCCTCTCATGATCCCCACCCCCCTACACTGCCCTCACCCTCTCATGATCCCCACCCCCCTACACTGCCCTCACCCTCTCATGATCCCCACCCCCCTACACTGCCCTCACCCTCTCATGATCCCCACCCCCCTACACTGCCCTCACCCTCTCATGATCCCCACCCCCCTACACTGCCCTCACCCTCTCATGATCCCCACCCCCCTACACTGCCCTCACCCTCTCATGATCCCCACCCCCCTACACTGCCCTCACCCTCTCATGATCCCCACCCCCCTACACTGCCCTCACCCTCTCATGATCCCCACCCCCCTACACTGCCCTCACCCTCTCATGATCCCCACCCCCCTACACTGCCCTCACCCTCTCATGATCCCCACCCCCCTACACTGCCCTCACCCTCTCATGATCCCCACCCCCCTACACTGCCCTCACCCTCTCATGATCCCCACCCCCCTACACTGCCCTCACCCTCTCATGATCCCCACCCCCCTACACTGCCCTCACCCTCTCATGATCCCCACCCCCCCTACACTGCCCTCACCCTCTCATGATCCCCACCCCCCTACACTGCCCTCACCCTCTCATGATCCCACCCCCCTACACTGCCCTCACCCTCTCATGATCCCCACCCCCCTACACTGCCCTCACCCTCTCATGATCCCCACCCCCCTACACTGCCCTCACCCTCTCATGATCCCCACCCCCCTACACTGCCCTCACCCTCTCACGATCCCCACCCCCCTACACTGCCCTCACCCTCTCATGATCCCCACCCCCCTACACTGCCCTCACCCTCTCATGATCCCCATCCCTTTCATGGCCGTCTCCTCTCACGATCCCCACCACAAGCATTGCCTTCCCCTTTCATGATATATACCCCCTGTACGGTCCTCTCCTTTCATGATCTGCACTCCTTATAAGGCTCCCCCTCCCCCTCTAATGATCCTCACCACTTGCACTGCCTTCGCATCCATGATACTTACCTCCTGCATGGCCCCTCCCTCTCACTGCTCTCCACTATCATGCTCCTACACCCCCTGCACGGCACTCCCCTCTTACGATACTCATCATCTGCATTGCACTGCACCCACCCACTGCACAGCCTTACTCTCTAATGATCCCCACCCCCTGCACAGCCCTGTCCTGTCAAGATCATCAACCCCTGCACGGCACTTCCTTCTCATGGTCCATGCCCTGCATTGCCCACCCCTCTCATGATATCCACCTCCTGCATTGACCTACCCTCTCATGATCCCCATCCCCTACAATGCCTTCCCCTTTCATGATTCACACCACCTACACTATCCTCCCCTCTCATGATCCCCACCCCTACGCTGCCCACCCCTCTCATGATCCCCAACTACTGCACGGCCCGCCCTTCACATGATCCCCGCCCCCTGCACGGTCCTCCCCTCTAATGATCCCTACCTTTTTCACTCTCACGATCTCTATTCCTTGAAGTGCCCTTCCTCTCATGATCCCCATCCCCTGCACGGCGCTCCCGTCTTACGATCCCCACCATCCTCACTGCCCTACCCTCTCATGATCCCCACTCCCTGCACTGTCGTCTCCTTTCATCATCCTTATCTTCTGCACGCCCCCCCCTCTTGATCCTCACCCACCTGCATGGCTCATCCCTCTCACGATCCCCATCCCTTGCACTACTTTGCTCTGTTATGATCCCCATCCCCTGCACGGCCGCCTCCTCTCATAACACCTACCCCCTGCAAGGCTTTCCCCCTCTCATGATCCCTACCCCCTGCACGACCGTCTCCTCTCATGATCCCTACCTCCTGCACGGCTGTCTCCTCTCATGATCCCTACCTCCTGCACGACCGTCTCCTCTCATGATCCCTACCTCCTGCACGGCTGTCTCCTCTCATGATCCCTACCTCCTGCACGACCGTCTCCTCTCATGATCCCTACCTCCTGCACGGCTGTCTCCTCTCATGATCCCTACCTCCTGCACGATCGTCTTCTCTCATGATCCCTACCTCCTGCACGATCGTCTCCTCTCATGATCCCTACCTCCTGCACGGCTGTCTCCTCTCATGATCCCTACCTCCTGCACGACCGTCTCCTCTAATGATCCCTACCTCCTGCACGATCGTCTTCTCTCATGATCCCTACCCCCTGCACGACCGTCTCCTCTCATGATCCCTACCTCCTGCACGACCGTCTTCTCTCATGATCCCTACCTCCTGCACGACCGTCTCCTTTCATGATCCCTACCTCCTGCACGATCGTCTTCTCTCATGATCCCTACCTCCTGCACGACCGTCTCCTCTCATGATCCCTACCTCCTGCACGACCGTCTCCTCTCATGATCCCTACCTCCTGCGCTGCCCTCCTTTCTCACGATCTTAACCCCCTGGACTGCATTCTCCTCTCATAAACCCCACCCCCTGCACTGCCCTTATCTTTCATGATCCCCACGCCCTGCACGTCCCTCCCCTCTCACGATCCCCTCACCCTGCACTGCCATTTCCTCTCACGATACCCACCCGCTGCACTAACGTCCTCTCTCATGATCCCAACCCCTTGCACGGCCATGCCCTCTCAAGATCACTACCCACTGCACGGCCCTCCCTTCTCATGATCCATCCTTTGAACTGCCCTTCCCTATCATGATACCCACTTTCTGCATGGACCTCCCCTCTCATGATAACCATTCCCTGCACTGACCCCGCCCCCTCTCATTCTCTTTATCCCCTGCACTGCCCACCCCTCTCATTTTATCCACCCCCTACACCACCCTTCTCTCTCATGATCCCCACCCTCTGCACGGCCCTCACCTCTCATGATCCCCACTCCCCGCACTGACCTCCCGTCTCATGATCCCATTCCCCGTATGGCCCTCCCCTCTATTGATTCCTACCCCCTACACGGCTTTTTTGTCTCATTATCCTCACCTCCTGCTCACCCCACTTATGATTCCCACCCCTTGCACGGCCCTCCCCTCTCATGATCTCCAACATCTGATCGGTACTCCACTCTCACGATCCATAACCCCTGCACGGCCCTTCCCTCCCCTGAACCTTCTATGGCCCTCTTCTTCTCAGCTTTGCACCCCTTGCACGGCCCTCCCTTCGAAAGACCATCTCCCAGCCCCAACATAGCCCTTCTTTTTTGCGACCTGCATCCAATAAGCGCCCCTTCATTCCTAAGATCTACCTCCCGCCCCGAGCCTCCCATTCCCTCCTCTTCCCGGAGTCCTGAGTAGTGGTGTCGTGTGGACGTGGAGGACATGATGCACTGTGCATACGTATATAGATTCAAAAGACATAGTGTGCTAGGAAGTTTTGCATTGGAAAAATGTTCTCTTAAACGGTCAGAGACTAAGCAGGCCAACACGTGCAGGCTGGAGAGGCTGCCACTAAGTGGGAATCTGGGAAGGGGAGGGCCGTGCAGGGGGTGGGAGTACACGGGGCGAAGAGATAAAGGAAGACATATATAAGAAATAAGTAAAACCAAATATAATGATAGTGATATGATAGCAAAACATATGGCACCTCCCACCTACTCTATCTCCGGCTCAACTGCAGACAGGAGAAAGACGTGAACAAAAATCATTATTGTATTAACTTTATAGGGAAAAGTGGACAGGAAAAAGCTCGCTACCAGTTTGATGACATCTGTTCTGTGGCTGAATTCTAAGAAAAAGAAAAAGTGATAACTAAATTCATAAATTCCTTACTGGTTAGAGATGTCAAGGGGAAGTATTTGTTCAGCCTCGATTCAAAGGTATTTATAGTCTTTGTATCTACTGCTTTGGGAAGTAGATTATTCATGTGCTCAGTTTGCCCACATTGCCATCACATCTCTTTTCTTTTATATTCATACCATCACTTCTGGTCAGTGCGTCTCTGTCTGTGATGAAAATGTTTTCGTATACATTTTATTAGAATGATTTAGGATTTTGAACACTTCTATTAGGTCACCTCAAAGTCTGAGCTTTCCTAGGGAGTGTAATATTAAGTCTTTGAATTTTTCCTCATCAGGCTTGTTTCTAAGTGAAGTGATTAGTTTGGCTGCTCTTCCTTAAATTCCTTCAAGTTTCTCTTAATCTCCAACCAGGTTTGATGACCATAACTGAGGGCGTACTCTAGGTGAGGTCTAACCAGGACATTGTATACTTTGTTTTGTACTTTACGTTTCTGATTATGAAGCCGAACGTCCTATAGGCTTTATTTTATGCACTTAGTTATGGTTTACCTTGATTGAGGTCACTACAGATAATTATTCTCAAGCGTTTTTCTTTACTTTTTGTGAAAGTTTACCAAAACGTTTTTACTCATGACAATTTTGGCACCAAAGTGCATAACTTGCACATGCCAATATCAAAAGTCGTCTGCTATGTCTCTGTCCACTCAGCCAGTATATCTAATTTCTGAATCTTCAGGCACTCTCCCTTTGGAGTTAGCTATGTTTCCCAAATTTGAGATTCTACAAGTGAGTCCAGTTTCTAGGCCACTGATATAGATGATGAAAAGTATGGGTCCTGGGACTGAGCCTTGTGAAACTCCAGTAGACTTGTGAAGCCAGTCAAGGGTGTCCTCGTTTAATGCCACTTTCTGCTTCCGCTAAGGATGTCAATCCGCTACTCTCGCACAGATTACATCTCCTACACCGTGAGCTTTGATTGTATTTAGCATTCTCCGATGTCGTACTTTATCAAAGGCTTTGCGAAAGTCTAGGTATATAGAACCAGGGAATGTTTTGGAGTCGCAGTTGTCACATGTATGACTAAAAACTTCATTCAGATTCATCATATACGATCTTTTATTCCAAAACCAGGTCGGTTATTAACTTTTTCTCAGAATTTACCTCTTCTACTCTAATCATTGTTTCTAATACGTTGTCTAGAGCAGAAGTGGGCTAATGAGGCACACTCGTGCAGGAGGTGGAGGATTGGGAGAGCAGTGCAAAGTTGGGGGGTTTAGGGATGACTGTGCATGGGGTTGGAATCATTTTAAGGCAGGGCCATGCTGCTGGGGGTCGTCAGGAGAAAGGACAACCGTTCAGGAGGTGGAGGCTGGAGGGAGTGGAGGTCTGTTCCAGGGTGATGGTCAGGGAAGGCTAAAGTCGTGAGGGGGTTAGGGTCTAGGTAGGGAAGACCCGTACAGTTGGGGCAAGGCTACTTGGAGGGAGCAAGCTGTAAGGGCTGGGGCAAAGGGTAGTGCAGTGGATGGGGTTAGGGGAAGGAAGGGTCATACACAGGATTCAGTCAAGGCAGGGAAAGGCTGGGCAAGGGCCGGGGGAGGGAAGGTAGTGTAGAGTGTGTATTGTAATGAAGGACTGTTGCGCAACTAAAATGACCAAAATGAAGGCAACTTGAAACCCAAAATGATCGGAACATGGAAGATGGTTTAAAGACCAGCCACAAGCCAGCCAATGAAGCTTATAATAATGACATTTCTCACTTGTTCAGAACAATAACTGGTGACCAATACAGTTTGTTCCTAACGACAGATATGGTTATCACTTACTATTGCAGTTACTTGTTGCGGTCGAAAGAATAACTAAAAGAGTTACCTACTGCAACTAAAGTTACTTCTGACCAACACAAATACTTAGCAAAACAGTTACAAGATATGAACATACTCATTAACGGTCATCTTGTAATTATCTTAGGCAATGACCAGTTAAAAACGCAGTTATTTGTGATCAGGACAGCTACTGATAACTGTAAGTTAGCAGGGAACAAGGTCGTTACCAGAAGTTAACAGTTACCATACAGCAGATCAGGAGGTCATTAGTGACCAAGAAACTACCATCGAGTATAGTTGCATCACCAACATGGATGTTGATGACCAACAGAGATACACAATGATGACCAATATATTTATCTGTATCTAAGTTGGGAGAATTACTTTCCAGTAGCTCAGGGCGTAGGCTATACGACAACTAGTTTCAAATTATCCAAATGCAATACGTTGAGTCACCGTCTACGGTAAATAGATATTAAGCTTAGATCCAGCAACAAGCGATTACCGATAAATTACTTTTACGTTAACGTTCAACACTACGTAATACTGGTCATCTTGAACGTTGTAACAAGAATACCAAGTTGTAGCCTTGTAAATTTTAAGGATCGTTCGTACTTAACAGGCAAATCTGGGATCATATCATTTTGCATTCGACATTTTTCTCGACTCCACTTCTCCGCTCACACGCGTACCAGTTACTGACCTGTATGGAATTGTTGCCGTTCTTTCAGAGCGAGGTTGTATCTACTCCTCCCTGTGTTGTCGCTACCCTCGCTTTGTTTTGAAGGTTTGTTGAACGTTATTGTTTATCAATATTTTTTCATAAGGTTCTTTTATGCAAAACAGATATTTCATTAACGGGTGTCGGCAGGAGAACTCCGCCTGACCTTTGTGCGGCCGGCTCTGCCCTGAAACGATTTTCTGTATAAAACAAATACATGATTATTTTTCTTTTTGTTAGCTATTTTTTTTCCATTATCTGGGTTGGTTTGCCACCCTAGAATTTGGGGCTAGGCTCCAATACGTTGGAGTCAGGTAAGCCATCCAGTGACCCCGCAGGGGCGAGTGGTGATGAACCTTCTATTAAGAATAAAACTGAGGATTTTGTTTAGGCCCATGCGACCGGAACAACGACCCTCGCCTCCCTCAGTCCCTTCCTAATCAGGAAGATCATTGATGGATGGTCTGGGCCTGTTGAAACGGCAAGGAAGCTAGTTAGTGATGACTTGCTGTTAAAAATGAAGTCGACGAATCAGGTGGCGGAACTGCTAAAGTTGACGAAGTTG
The DNA here is from genome assembly GCF_036320965.1 of Panulirus ornatus. NCBI lineage: Eukaryota > Metazoa > Arthropoda > Malacostraca > Decapoda > Palinuridae > Panulirus > Panulirus ornatus. The sequence continues at coordinate 32,044,959 of NC_092235.1, read as the reverse complement.
TAGTCTCCATACCAGTTTCCATGACTTCATGCAGGAGAGTCATCTACTGCACTGATGTCATGGATATGTCAGAGGACGACGTTGTAAGGAACTGGCAAACGAGGACGTGATCGCTGACAGAGTGATCACTAAATTTATCAATGGCGAACGACGTAGAACTCCCCTAATTAACTTTACATTCGGAAAATCTCGTCTACCGGATAATATCTCGATTAGTTACATGCGATGTCAAGTTCGTCCATACATTCCGAATCCCCTACGCTGTTTTAAATGCCAGAAATTTGGTCACCCTTTAAAGTCTTGCATTCATTCTGCAAAATGCGGGAATTGTGCTGAGGAGGGTCATACTGCGGAGGATTGTACGAGTAACAGGATGTTGTGTGTCAACTGTAATGGCAACCACAGAAGCTCGGACTAGGCTTGTCACGGGTTCCAGTTTGAGAAAAAAAAGTGTGCACAGTTAAGACGCAAAACACCATCTCATACGGCGAGTAACCGTAACTGTAAATCTAACTGTAATAATCAACAGTAATGAACTAACATCCATCATTACTAGTAACTGTATTGATCACCAGTAATATACTAACATCTGTCATTACTAGTAACGGTTCATATCACCAATATTGAACTAACATCCATCATTACTAGTAACTGTATTGATCACCAGTAATATACTAACATCTGTCATTACTAGTAACGGTTCATATCACCAATATTGAACTAACATCCATCATTACTATCACTGTACTGATCACCAGTAATGAACTAACTTTCAGCATTACAAGTAACTGTACTGATCACCAGTAATGAACTAACATAAATCATTACTAGTAACTGGATTGATCATCAGTTATAAACTAGCATCCATCATTACTAGTAACTAAACTGATCACCAGTAATGAACTAACATCCATCATTACTAGAAACTGTACTGGTCACCAGTAATCCACTAGTAATACATCATTACTAGTAACTGTACTGATGATTACCAGTAATGAACTAACATCCATCATTACTAGTAACTATAATGATCACCAGTAGTGAACTAACATCCATCATTACTAGTAACTATACTGATCACCAGTAACGAACTAACATCCATCATTACTAGTGATTGTACTGATCATCAGTAATGAACTAACATCCATCATTTAGAGTAACTGTACTGATCAAAAGTGATGAAATAGCATTCCACCCTTAATAGTAACTGGACTGATCACCAGTAATGAACTAATATCCATCATTACTAATAAATGTACTGGTCAGCAATAATGAATTGACATCCATCATTACTAGTAACTGTACCGATGACCAGTAATGAACTAACATCCATCATTACTAGTAACTGTACTTATCACCAGTAATGAACTAACATCCATCATTACTAGTAATTGTACTGACCACCAGTAATGAACTAACATCCATCATTACTAGTAACTGTACTGATCACCATTAATGAACTAACATCAACCATTAATAGTAACTGTACTGATCACCAGTAATGAAATACCATCCACCGTTAATAATATATGGATTGATCACCAGAAATTAACTAACATCCATCATTACTAGTAACTGGACTCATCACCAGTAACGAACTAACATCCACCATTACCAGTAATTGTATTGATCACCAATAATGAGCTAATATCCATCATTACTATTAACTGTACTGATCACCAGTGATAAACTAACATCCACCATTAAGAGTGACTGTAATGATCACCACAAATGAACCAACATCCATCATTACTAGTAACTGTACTAATCACCGGTATTAACTACCATTCATCATTACTAGTATCTGTACTGATCACGAATAATGAGCTAAAATCCATCATTACTAGTAACTGTAGTGATCACCAGTAATGAACTAACATCCATCAGTACTAGTAACTATACTGATCACCAGAAATGAACTAAAATCCACCAATAATAGTTACTGTACTGATCACCAGTCATGAACTAACATCCATCATTATTAGTACCTATACCGATCACCAGTAACGAACTAACATCCATCATTACTAGTAATTGTACTGATCACCAGTAATGAGCTAACATCCATCATTACTAATAATTGTACTGATCAACAGTAATGAACTAACATCCATCATTACTAGAAACTATACCGATCATCAGTAATGAACTAACATCCATCATTACTAGTAATTGTACTGATCACCAGTAATGACGTAACATCCATCAATCGTAATAACTGGGCTGATCACCAGTAATGAACTAACATCAATCATTTCTAGTGACTGCACTGAGCACCAGTAATGAACGAACATCCATCATTACTATAAACTGTACTGATCACCAATAATGAACTAACACTAGCATTACTAGTAAATGTACTGGTCACCAGTAATGAACTAACATCCTTCATTACTAGTAATTGTAACGATCACCATTAAAGAACTAACATCCATCAGTACTAGTAACGGTACTAATCACCAGTAATGAACTAACATCCACCAATAATAGTAACTTTACTGATCACAGGTAATGAACTAACATAAGATATTATTAGAAACTGGACTGATCACCAGTAATGAACTAACATCCATCAATGCTATTAACTATACTGATCACCAGTAATGACCTAACATCCATTGTTACTAGTAATTGTATTGATCACCAGCAATGAACTAACTTTCAACATAATTTTGTAACAGTAATGATCACCAGTAATGAAATTACATCCATAATTACTAGTAACTGGACTGATCACCAGTAATGAAAAATAACATCCATCATTACTTGTAACTGGACTGATCACCAGTAATGAACCAACATCCATCATTACTAGTAAATGTACTGGTCACCAGTAATGAACTAACATCCATCATTACTATTCATTGTACTGATCACCAGTAATGAACTAACATCCATCATTAATAGTTACTGTACTGATCACCAGTAATGAAATAACATCATTCATTACTATTACCTGTACTGATCACAAGTAATGAACTAACATCCATCATTACAAGTAACTGCACTGATCTCCAATAATGAACTAGCCTTCAGCATTACTATTAACTGTACTAATCACCAGTAGTGAAATAACATCCATCATTACTAGTAACTGAACTGATCACCAATAATGAACTAACATCCATTATTACTAGTAAATGTACTAGTCACCAGTAATGAACTAACATCCATCATTACTATTAGCTGTACTGATCACCAGTAATGAACTAACATCCATCATTCATAGTTACTGTACTGATCACCGGTAATGAACTAACATCCATCATTACTATTAACTGTACTGGTCACAGGTAATGAACTAACATCCATCATTACACGTAACTGCACTGATCACCCAAAATGAACTAGCTTTCAGCATTACTATTAACTGTACTTATCACCAATAAAGAATTAACATCCATCATTACCAATAACTGGACCGATCACCAGTAATGAACTAACATCCATCATTACTAATAACTGGACTGATCACCAGTAATGAGCTAACATCCATGATTACTAAAAACTGCACTGATCACCAGTAATGAACTAACATCCATCATTATTATTAACTGTACTGATCACCAGTAATTAACATCCATCATTAATAGTTACTATACTGATCACCAGTAATGAACTAAGATCCATCATTACTATTAACTGTACTCATCACAGGTAATGAACTAACATCCATCATTACAAGTAACTGCAATGATCACCCAAAATGAACTAGCTTTCAGCATTACTATTAACTGTACTTATCACCAATAAAGAACTAGCATCCATCATTACCAGTAACTGGACTGATCACCAGTAATGAACTAACATCCGTAATTACTAAAAACTGCACTGATCACCAGTAATGAACTAACTTACATCACTTCTATCAACTCTACTGGTCACCAGTAACGAACTAATATCCATTATTCCTAGCAACTGTACTGATCACCAGTAATTAACTAACATCCATCAACACTAGTAACTCTACTAATCAACAGTAATGAGCTAACATCCATCATTACTAGTAAATGTACTGATCACCAGTAATCATCTAACACCCAACATTAATGGTACCTGAACTGATCGCAAGTTATGATATAACACCCATCCTTACTGGTAACTGTACTGACCACCATTAATGAACTAACATCCATCGTTACTAGTAATTGTATTGATTACCAGTAATGAGATAACATCCATCATCACTAATAACCGCACTGATCACCAGTAATGAACTAATATCTATCATTACTATTAAGTGTACTGATTACCTGTAATGAGCTAATAACCATCATTACTATTACAGTAATGTTCACAAGTAATGAAATAAGTTTCAGAATTACTAGTAAGAGTACTGATCACAAAAATACCGAATTAACATCCATCATTACTACTAACTGTACTGATCAACAGTAATGAATTATCTTTCAGCATTACGAGTAACAGTACTGGTCACTAATAACGAACTAACATCCATCCTTACTTGTAACTGAACTCATCACCAGTAATGAACTAATATCCATCATTACTAGTAACTGTATTGATCACCAGTAATGAACTAACATCCATCATTGCTAGTAACTGTACAGATCACCAGTAATGAACTAACATCCATCACTACTAGTAACAGTACTGATCACCAGTAATGAACTAACATCCATCATTACTCGTAACTGTATTGATCACCAGTAATGAACTAACATCCATCACTACTAGTATCTGTACTGACCACCAGTAATGAACTAACATCCATCATTACTAGTAACTGTATTGATCACCAGTAATGAACTAACACCCATCTTTACTATTAAATGTACAGATCACCAGTAATGAACTGATAATCATCATTACAATCGCTGTGCTGATCACCAGTAATGAACTAACTTTCAGCTTAACTCGTAAATGTACTGATCAACAGTAATGAACTAACATCCATCATTGCTATCACTGTACTGATCATCAGTAATGAATTAACTTTCTGCATTACTAGTAACTGTGCTGATCACCAGTAATAAACTAACATTCATCATTACTAGTAGCTGGAATGATCACCAGCAATGAACTAACACCCATCATTACTGGTAACTATACGGATCACCAGTAATGAACTAACATCCAGCATTAATAGTAACTGTAATGATCACCATTAATGAACTAACATCCATCATTGTTCGTAGGTGTACTGATCACCAGTAATTACCTAACGTCCATCATTGCTTATAACTGTACTGATCAACAGTAATGAACTAACATCCATCATTACTAGTAATTGTACTGATCACCAGTAATGAACGAACTTTCAGCATTACTAGTAACTGTACTGATCACCAGTAATGAACTAATAATCATCATTAAAATCGCTGTGCTGATCACCAGTAACGAACTAACTTTCAGCATTACTCGTAAATGTACTGATCAACAGTAATGAACTAATATCCATCATTACTTGTAACTGGACTGATCACCAGTAATGAACTAACATGCATCATTACTAGTAAATATACTGGTCAGCAGTAATGAACTAACATCCATAATTACTAGTAACTGTACTAATCACCGGTAATGAACTAACATCCATCAGTACTAGTAACTGTACTAATCACCAGTAATGAACTAACATCGATCATTACTAGTAAATGTAATGATAACCATTAATGAATTAACATCCATCACTACTAGAAACTGTACTGATCTCCAGCAATGAACTAACATTCACCATTAATAGTAACTGGGCTGAAGACCAGTATTGAACTAACTTCCATCATTACTAGTAACTGTACTGATCACCATTAATGAACTAACATCCATCTTTACTAGTATCTGTACTGATCACCAGTAATGATCTAACATACATCATTACTTATAATTTTACTGATCAACAGTAATGAACTAACATCCATCATTACTAGAAACTATACCGATCATCAGTAATGAACTAACATCCATCATTTCTAGTAATTGTACTGATCACCAGTAATGACGTAACATCCATCAATCGCAATAACTGGGTTGATCACAAGAAATGAACTAACATCAATCATTTCTAGTAACTGCACTGAGCACCAGTAATGAACGAACATCCATCATTACTATAAACTGTACTGATCACCAATAATGAACCAACATCCATCATTACTAATAACTGGACTGATCTCCAGTAATGATATAACATCTATCATTACTAAAAACTGCACAGATTACCAGTAATGAACTAACACTATCATTACTAGTAAATGTACTGGTCACCAGTAATGAACTAATATCCTTCACTACTAGTAACTGTACCGATCACCATTAATGAACTAACATCCATCAGTACTAGTAACGGTACTAATCACCAGTAATGAACTAACCTCCACCAATATTAGTAACTGTACTGATCACAGGTAATGAGCTAACATAAAATATTATTAGAAACTGGACCGATCACCAGTAATGAACTACCATCCATCAATGCTAGTAACTGCACTGATCACCAGTAATGACCTAACATCCATTATTACTAGCAATTGTATTGATCACCAGCAATGAACTAACTTTCAACATAATTTGTAACAGTAATGATCACCAGTAATGAAATAACATCCATAATTACTAGTAAATGGACTGATCACCAGTAATGAAATAGCATCCATCATTACTAGTAACTGGACTGATCACCAGTAATGAACCAACATCCATCATTACTGGTAAATGTACTGGTCACCAGTAATTAACTAACATCCATCATTACTATTCACTGTACTGATCATCAGTAATGAACTAACATCCATCATTACAAGTAACTGCACTGATCACCAATAATGAACTAGCCTTCAGCATTACTATTAACTGTACTGATCACAAGTAATGAACTAACATCCATCATTATTATTACCTGTACTAATCACAAGTAATGAACTAACATCCATCATTACAAGTAACTGCACTGATCACCAATAATGAACTAGCCTTCAGCATTACTATTAACTGTACTAATCACCAGTAGTGAAATAACATCCATCATTACTAGTAAGTGAACTGATCACCAATAATGAACTAACATCCATCATTACTAGTAAATGTACTGGTCACCAGTAATGAACTAACATCCATCATTACTATTAACTGTACTGATCACCAGTAATGAACTAACATTCATTATTCATAGTTACTGTACTGATCACCAGTAATGAACTAACATCCATCATTACTATTAACTGTACTGGTCACAGGTAATGAACTAACATCCATCATTACAAGTAACTGCACTGATCACTCAAAATGAACTAGCTTTCAGCATTACTATTAACTGTATTTATCACCAATAAAGAACTAACATACATCATTACTAATAACTGGACTGATGACCAGTAATGAACTAACATCCATGATTACTAAAAACTGCACTGATCACCAGTAATGAACTAACATCCATCATTGCTATTAACTGTACTGATCACCAGTAATTAACATCCGTCATTAATAGTTACCGTACTGATCACCAGTAATGAACTAACATCCATCATTACTATTATCTGTACTGACCACAGGTAATGAACTAACATCCATCATTACAAGTAACTGCAATGATCACCCAAAATGAACTAGCTTTCAGCATTACTATTAACTGTACTTATCACCAATAAAGAACTAACATCCATCATTACCAATAACTGGACTGATCCCCAGTAATGAACTAACATCCGTAATTACTAAAAACTGCACTGATCACCAGTAATGAACTAACATCCATCACTTCTATCAACTCTACTGGTCACCAGTAACGAACTAATATCCATTATTCCTAGCAACTGTACTGATCACCAGTAATTAACTATCATCCATCAACACTAGTAACTCTACTAATCAACAGTAATGAGCTAACATCCATCATTACTAGTAAATGTAGTGATCACCAGTAATGATCTAACATCCAACATTAATAGTGCCTGTACTGATCGCAAGTTATGATATAACATCCATCCTTACAAGTAACTGTATTGAACACCATTAATGAACTATCATCCATCGTTACTAGTAATTGTATTGATTACCAGTAATGAGATAACATACATCATCACTAATAACCGCAATGATCACCAGTAATGAACTAATATCTATCATTACTATTAAGTGTACTGATTACCAGTAATGAGCTAATAACCATCATTACTATCACTGTAATGATCACAAGTAATGAAATAAGTTTCAGGATTACTAGTAACAGTACTGATCACTAATACCGAATTAACATCCATCATTACTAGTAACTGTACTGATCAACAGTAATGACCTATCTTTCAGCATTACTAGTAACAGTACTGGTCACTAATAATGAACTAACATCCATCATTACTTGTAACTGAACTCATCACCAGTAATGAACTAACATCCATCATTACTAGTAACTGTATTGATCACCAGGAATGAACGAACATCCATCAATAACAGTAACTGTACAGATCACCAGTAATGAACTAACATCCATCACTACTAGTAACTGTACTGATCACCAGTAATGAACTAACATCCATCATTACTCGTAACTGTATTGATCACCAGTAATGAACTAACATCCATCACTACTAGTATCTGTACTGATCACCAGTAATGAACTAACATCCATCATTACTAGTAACTGTATTGATCACCAGTAATGAACTAACACCCATCTTTACTATTAAATGTACAGATCACCAGTAATGAACTAACAACCATCATTACTAGTACTGTATTAGTCACCAATAATGAACTAACATCCATCATTACTAGTAACTGTACTGATCACCAATGATGAACTAACATCCATCATTGCTAGTAACTGTATTGATCAACAGTTATGAACTAACATCCATCATTACTAGTAAATGTACTGATAACCAGTTTTCAACTACCATCCATCATCACTAGTAACTGTGTTGATCACCAGTATTGAACTAACATCCATCTTTACTATTATATATACAGATCACCAGTAATTAACATTGCAATCATTACAATCACCGTGGTGATCACCAGTAATGAACTAACTTTCAACATTACTAGTAACTGTTGTGATCACCAGTACTGAAATAACATTCATCATTATTAGTAACTGGACTGATCACCAGAAATAAACTAACACCCATCAATACTGTCACTGTACCGATCACCAGTAATGAACTAACTTTCAGCATTACTGGTAACAGTACTGATCACTAATACTGCACTAACATCCCTCATTACTAGTAAGTGTACTGATCAACAATTATGAACTAACATCCATCATTACTATCACGGCACTGATCACCAGTAATGAACAAACGTTCAGCATTACTAGTAACAGTACTGGTGACTAATATTGAACTAACATCCATCATTACTAGTAACTGCACTCATAACCAGTTATGAACTAACATTCATCATTACTAGTAACTCTATTGATCACCAATAATGAACTAACATCCATCATTATTAGTAATTTTACTGATCACCACTAATGAACTAACATCCATCATTACTAGTAATTGTACTGATCACCAGGAATGAACTAGCATCCATCATTACTAGTAACTGTATTGATCACCACTAATGAACTAACATCCATCTTTACTATGAAATGTAGAGATCACCAGTACTGAAGTCACATCCATCATTACAATCACTGTGCTGATCACCGGTGATAAACTAACTTTCAGCATTACTAGTAACTGTACTGATCACCAGTAATGAACTGACATCCATCATTATTAATGACTGGACTGATCACAAATAATGAACTAACATCCATCATTACTGCCACTGTACTGATCACCAGTAATGAACTAACTTTCAGCATTACTGGTAACAGCACTGATCACTAATACTAAACTAACATCCTTCATTACTTGTAACAGTACTGATCACCAGTAATGAACTGACATCCATCATTACTATCACTGTACTGATCACCAGTAATGAACAAACCTTCAGCATTACTAGTAACAGTACTGGTCACTAATACTGAACTAACCTCCATCATTAATAGTAACTGCAGTGATCACCAGTAATGAACTAATATCCATCATTACTAGTAACTTTATTGATCACCAATAATGAACTAACATCCATCATTACTAGTAACTGAACTGATCACCAGTAATGAACAAACATCCATCATTACTGGGAACTGTATTGATCACCAATAATGAACTAACATCCATCATTACTAGGAACTGTACTTATCACCAGTAATTAACTAACATTAATCATTACTAGTAACAGTATTCATCACCAGTAATGAACATATATCCATCATTACTATTAACTGTAATGATCACAAGTAATGAATTAACATCCATCATTACAATCACTGTGCTGATCACCAGTAATGAACTAACTTTCAACATTACTTGTAACTGTACTGATCACCAGTATTGAACTAGCATCCATCATTACAAGTAACTGGATCAATCACCAATAATGAACTATCATTCATCATTACTAGTAAATATACTGGTCACCAGTAATGAACTAAAATCTGTCATTACCAGTAACTGTACTAATAACCAGTAATGAACTAACATCCATCATTACTAGTAACTATACTAATGAGCAGTAATGAACTAGTGTCAATCATTACTAGAAATTTTGCCGATCACCAGTAATGAACTAACATCCATCATTACTAGTAACTGTCCTGATCACCAGTAATGAACTAACATCCAACATTGATAGTAACTGTACTGATCAACGGTAATGAACTAACATCCACCATTACTAGTACCTAGACTGATAACTAGTAATGAACTAACATCCATCAGTACTAGTAACTGTACTGATCACAAGTAATGGAACTAACATCCATCATTACAAGTAATCGTACTGATCAAAAGTTCTGAACTAACTTTCAGCATTACTAGTAACTGTACTGAATTAGGGTAATGAAATAATATCCATCATTACTAGTACCTGTACTTATCACCAGTAATGAGCTAACATCCATCATTACTAGTAATTTTACTGATCACCAGTAATAAACTAATATCATCAATAATAGTAACTGTACTGATCACCTGTAATGCAGTAACATCCACAACTAATATTAACTGTGCTGATCACCAGGAATGAACTAACATCCATCATTGATAGTAACTATACCGATCACCAGTAATGAGCCAACATCCATCACTACTAGTAATTGTACTGATTACCAGTAATGACATAACAGCAATCATTACTAATAACTGGACTGATCACCAGTAATAAACTAACATCCATCACTACTAGTAACTGCAATGACCACCAGTAATAAACTAACATCCATCATTACTATAAAGTGTATTGATCACCAGTAATAAACTAACATCCATCATTACTATTACTGTACTGATCACCAGTAATTCACAAAATTTGAGCAGTACTACTAGTAACTGTACTTATCACCAAAACTGAGATAACATCCATCATTACTAATAAGTGTACTGATCACCAGTAATGAACTAATATCCATCAGTACTAATAATTGGACTGATCACCAGCAATGAACTAACATCCTTCATTTCTAGTAAATGTACTGGTCACCAGTAATGAACTAACATCCATCAATACTAGTAACTGTACAGATCATCAGTAATGAACTAACATCCACCATTACTAGTAACTGTACTGATCACCAGTAATGAACTAACTTTCAGCATTACTAGTAACTGTACTGATCACCAGTAATGAACTAACATCCATTATCACTAATAACTGGTCTGATCAACAGTAATGAACTAACATCCATCAATACTAATAACTGGAATTATCACCAGTAATGAACTAACACCGGTCATTACTAGTAAATATACTGATCACCAGTAATGAACTAACATGTATCATTACTAATAACTGTAATGATCGCCAGTAATGAACTAACATCCATCACTACTTGTAACTGTACTAATCACCGGTAATAAACTAACCTTTAGCACTACTAGTATTTGTACTGATCACCAGTAATGAACTAATGTCCTTCATTACAATCACTGTGCTGATCACCAGTAATGAACAAACTTTCAGCATTACTAGTAACTATACTGATCACCAGTAATAAGCTAACATCCATCATTACTAGTAACTGGACTTATCACCGGTAATGAACTAACATATATCATTACTAGCAAATGTACTGGGTAGCAGTAAAGGCCTAATGTCCATCATTACTAGTAAGTGTACTAATCACTAGTAATGAACTAACATTCATCATTACTAGTAACTCTATTGATCACCAGTAATGAACTAACATCGATCATTAAAAGTAATCGTAATGATCTCCAGTAATGAAGTACCATCCATCATTACTACTAACTGTACTGATCGTCAGTAATGAACTAACATCCATCATTACTATCACTGTACAGATCATCAGTAACGAAATAACTTTCAGCATTACTAGTAACTGTACTGATCACCAATAATGAACTAACATTCATAATTACTAATAACTGGACTGTTCACCAGTAATGAAATAACATCCATCATTACTAATAACTGCACTGATCTCCAGAAATGAGGTAACATCCATCATTACCAGTAAATGTACTGGTTTCCAGTAATGAACTAACATCCATCATTACTAGTATTTGTACTGATCACAATTAATGAACTAACATGCATTATTACTAATAACGGTACTGATCACCAGTAATGAACTAACATCCATCATTAATAGTAACTGTACTGATCACCAAAAATGAACTAACATCCATCATTACTAGTAACTGTACTGATCACCAGTAATAAACTAACATCTATCGTTACTAGTAATTGTATTGATCACCACTAATAAACTAACATCAATCATTACTAGTAACTGTACTGATCACCAGTAATGAAATAGCATCCATCATTACTAGTAACTGTATTGATCACCAGTTATGAACTAACATCCATCATTACTAGTAACTGTACTGATCACTAGTAATGAAATAACATCCATCATTACGAGTAACTGTATTGATCAACAGTAATGAACTAACATCCGTCTTTACTATTAAATGTACAGATCACCAGTAATGAACTAACATCCATCATTACAATCACTGTGCTGATCACCCGTAATGAACTAACTCAGCATTACTAGTAACTGTACTGATCACCATTGCTGAACTAACATCCATCATTACTAATAACTGGACTGATCACCAGTAATGAACTGACATCCGTCAATGCTTCTAACTATACTGATCACCAGTAATAAACTAACATCAATCACTATTAGTACTACTAGTAATGGTACTGATCACCAGAAATGAACTACCATCCACCATTGATAGCAACTGGACTGATCACCAGTAATAAACTTATATCCATCATTACTAGTAATTGTACTGATCACCATTTATAAACTAGCATGCATCATTACTAGTAACGGTACTGATCACCAGTAATGAACTAACATCCCTCATTAATAGTAACTGTACTGATCACCAGCAATGAACTATCATCCATCATTATTAGTAACTGGAATGATCAGCAGTAATGAACTAACATCCATCATTACCATAACCGTACTGATCACCAGTAATGAACTATCTTTCAGCATTACTAGTAACATTACTGGTCACTAATAATGAACTAACATAAATCATTACTAGTAACTGCACTCAGCACCAGTAATGAACTAACATCCATCGTTACTAGTAACTGTATTGATCCCCAGTAATGAACTAACATCCTTCATTACTATCAACTCTACTGATTACCAGAAATGAACTAACATCCATCATTACTATCGCTGTTCTGATCAATAGTAATGAACTATCTTTAAGCATTACTAGTAACTGTTCTTATCACCAGTAATGAATTATCATATATCATTACTAGTAACTCTAAAAAAACACCAGTAATGAACTAACATCCATCATTACTAGAAAATGTACTCATCACCAGTAATGAACTAATATCCAACATTAATAGTAATTGTACTGATCGCCAGTTATGATATAACATCCATCCTTACTAGTAGCTGTAGTGATCACCAATAATGAACTAACATCCATCATCAGTATTAAATATACTGATCACAAGTAATGAGCTAACAACCATCATTACCATCACTGTACTGATCACCAGTAACGAACTAAGTTTCAGCATTACTAGAAATAGTATAGATCACTAATACTGAACTAACATCCATCATTACGATGAACTGTACTGATCACCAGTAATGAACTAACATCCATCATTACCATCACTGTACTGATCACCAGTAATGAACTATCTTTCAGCATTACTAGTAACATTACTGGTCACTAATAATGAACTAACATACATCATTACTAGTAACTGCACTCAGCATCAGAAATGAACTAACATCCATCATTACTAATAACTGTATTGATCACAGTAATGAACTAACATCCATCATTACTAGTAACTGTAATGATCACCAGTAATGAACTAGCATCCATCACTACTAGTAACTGTACTCATCACCATTAATGGACTAACATCCATGGTTACTAGTAACTGTACTGATCACCAGTAATGAACTAACATCCATCTTTCCTATTAAATGTACAGATCACCAGTAATGAACCAACACACATCATTTCTAGTAACTGTACTGGTCACTAAAAATGAGCTAATATCCATCATTAATAGTAAATACATTGATCACCAGTAATGAACGAACATCCATCATTACTAGTAACTGTACTCATCACCAGTAATAAACTAACATCTATCATTACTAGTGATTGTATTGATCACCACTAATAAACTAACATCAATCATTACTAGTAACTGTACTGATCACCAGTAATGAAATAGCATTCATCATTACTACTAACTGTATTGATCACCAGTTATGAACTAACATCCATCATTACTAGTAACTGTACTGATCACTAGTAATGAAATAACATCCATCATTACGAGTAACTGTATTGATGAACAGTAATGAACTAACATCCGTCTTTACTATTAAATATACAGATCACCAGTAATGAACTAACATCCATCATTACAATCACTGTGCTGATCACCCGTAATGAACTAACTTTCAGCATTACTAGAAACTACTGATCACCATTGCTGAACTGACATCCATCATTACTAATAACTGGACTGATCACCAGTAATGAACAAACATCCATCATTACTATCACTTTAATGATCAACAGTAAGGAACTAATTCTCAGCATTACTGGTAACAGTACTGATCACTAATACTGAACTAACATCCTTCATTACTAGTAACTGTACTGATCACCAGTAATGAAGTAACATTCATCATTACTAGTAACTGTACTGATCACTAATAATGAACTAACATCCATCATTCCTAGGAACAGCAATTATCACCAGTAATGAACTAACATCCATCATTACTAGGAACTGTACTTATCACGAGAAATTAACTAACATCCATTATTACTAGTAGCAGTATTCATCACCAGTAATGAAATAACATCCATCATTATCATTAACTTTACCGAAAACCAGTAATGAACTAACATCCAACAGTACAATCACTGTGGTGATCACCAGTAATGAACTAACCTCCAGCATTACTAGTAACTGTACTGAGCTAACATCCACCATTACAAGTAACTGGACTAATCTCCAGTAATTAACATCATTACTAGTAAATGTATTGGTCAGTAGTAATAAACTAACATCCATCATTACTAGTAACTGTACTAATAAGCAGTAATGAACTAATATCAATAATTACTAGTAACTATACAAATCACCATTAATGAATTAGTACCAATCATTACTAGTAATTGTATTCATCACCAGTAATGAACCAACATCCATCATTACTAGTAACAGTCCTGATTACCAGTAATTAACTAACATCAATCATTACATATAACCAGTAATGAACTGACATCCATCATTACTACTAACTGTACTGATCACCAGTAATGAACTAACCTCCACCATTACTAGTAATTGTGCTGATCACCAGTAATGAACTAACTTTCAGCATTACTAGTAACTGTACTGATCTAGGGTAATAAACTAAAATCCATCATTACTAGTTCCTGTACTGATCACCAGTAATGACCTAACATGCATCATTACTACTAATTATACTGATCACCAGTAATGAACTAATATCCATCATTACTAGCAACTGTATTGATCATCTGTAATGAACTAACATCCACCACTTATATTAACTGTACTGATCACCAGTAATGAAGTAACATCGATCATTACTAGTAACTATACCGATCACCAGACTAACATCCATCAATGCTATTTACTGTACTGATCACCAGTAATGAAATAACATCCATCATTGCTAGTAATTGTACTGATCACCAGTAATGAACTAACTTTCAGCATTTCTAGTAACCGTACTGATCACCAGTGATGAACTATCATCCATCATTACCAGTAATTGGACTGATCACCAGTAATGAACTAACATCCATCATTACAAGTAACTGGACTGATCACCAGTAATGAACTAACATCCATCATTACTAGTAAATGTACTGGTCAACAGAAATGAACTAACCTCGATCATTACTATTAACTGTACTGATCACCAGTAATGAACTAACATCCACCATCAATAGTAACTGTACTGATCACCAGTAATGAACTAATATCCATCATTATTAGTAACTATACCGATTACTAGCTCTGAACTAACATCCATTATTACTAGTAACTGTACTGATCACCAGTAATGACCTAACATTGATCATTAGTAATAACAGGACAAATCACAACTAATGAACTAACATCCATCATTACTAGTAACTCCACTGGTCACCAGTATAGAACTAACATCCATCATTACTATTAACTGTACTGATCACCAGTAATGAACTAACATCCATCATTACTATCACTGTACTGATCACCAGTAATGAACTAACTTTCAGCATTACTAATAACAGTGCTTATCACCAGTAATGAACTATCATCCATCATTACTAGTAGCTGCACCGATCACCAGTTTGGAACTAACATCCATCATTTCTATTAACTATACTGGTCACCAGTAATGAACTGATATCCATCATTACTGGTAACTGTACTGATCACCTGTAATGAATTAACATCCATCAATACTAGTAACTCTACTAATCACCATTAATGAACTCACATCCATCATTACTAGTAAATGTACTGATCACCAGTAATGAACTAACAACCAACATTAATAGTACCAGTACTGATCGCGAGTTGTATTATAACATCCATCCCTAATAGTAACTGTACTGATCACCAGTTATGAACTAACATCCATCGTTACTAGTAATTGTACTAATCACCAGTAACGAACTGACGTCCATCATCACAAATAAATGCGCTGATCACCAGCAATGAAGTAACATCTATCAATGCTATTGATTGTACTGATAACCAGTAATAAGCTAACAACCATAGTTACTATCAATGTACTGATCCCCAGTAATGAGCTAAGTTTCAGCATTACTAGTAACAGTACTAATCACCAATACTGAGCTAACATCCATCATTACTAGTAACTGTACTGATCATAATTAATGAACTAACATCCTTCATTACTATCACTGTACTGATCACCAGAAATGAACTAACTTTCAGCATTACTAGTAACAGCACTGGTCACTAATAATGGTCTAACATCCATCATTACTAGTAACTGCACTCATCACCAGTAATGAAGTTACATCCATCATTACTAGTAGCTGTATTGATCACCAGTAATATACTAACATCCATCATTAGTAGTAACTGTAATGATCATCAGTAATGAACTAACATCCATCATTACTAGTAACTGTATTGATCACCAGTTATGAACTAACATCAGTCATTACTAGTAACTGTACTGATCACCAGTAATTAACTAACATCCATCATTACCAGTAACTGTATTGATCACCAGTAATAAACTAACATCCATCTTTACTATTAAATGTACAGATCACCAGTAATGAACTAACATCCATCCTTACAATCAATATGCTGATCACCGGTAATGAACTAACTTTCAGCATTACTAGTAACTGTGCTGATCACAAGTACTGAACAAACATCCATCATTACTAATAACTGGACTGATCACCGGTAATGAACTAACATCCATCATTACTAGTAACTGTACTGATCACCAATAATGAACTAACATTCGTCGTTACTATCACTGTCCTGATCACCAGTAATGAACAAACCTTCAGCATTACTAGTAACAGTACTGATCACCAATACTGAACTAATCCATCATCACTAGTAACTACACTGATCACCAGTAAAGAACTAACATCCATCATTACTTGTAACTGTATCTATCACCTATAATGATCTAACATACATCATTACTGGTAACTGTACTGATCACGAGTAATGAACTAACATCATCATTACTAGGAACTGTAGTGATCACCAGTAATGAACTAACAATCATCATTACAAGGAATTCTACTTATCGCTAGTAATCAACTAATATCCATCATTACTAGTAACTGTATTCATCACCAGTAATGAACTAACATCCGTCATTACTATTAACTGTACTGATCACCAGTAATGAACAAGCATCCATCATTACAATCCCTGTGCTGATCACCAGTAATGAACTAACTTTTCAGCATTACTAGTGACTGTTGTGATCTAGGGTAAAGAACTAAAATCCATCATTACTAGTACCTGTACTGATCATCAGTATTGAGGAAACATTCATCATTACTAGTAATTATACTGGTCACCAGTAATGAAATAATATCCATGATTACTAGTAACTGTACTGATCACCAATAATCAACAAACATCATCATTACTAGTAATGTACTGATCACCAGTAATGAAATAACTATCCATCATTACTAGTAACTGTACTGATCACCATTAAATGAACTAACATCCATCATACTAGTAACTGTACTGATCCCAGTAATGAACTAACTCCATCATTTAGTAACTGTATTGATCACTTAATGATCTACATCCATCATTACTAGTAACTGTACTGATCACAGTAATGAACTAACATCCATCATTATACTAACTGTACTGATCACCAGTAATGTACTAACATCATCATTACTAGAACTGTACTGATCACATAATGAACTAACATCCATCATTACTAGTAACTAATTCATCACAGTAATGAACTAACATCTCATTACTAGTAACTGTACTGATCACCAGTAATGAACTAACTCCATCATTATATAACTGTACTGATCACCAGTAATGAATAACATCCATCATTACTATAACTGAACTGATCACCAGTAATGAACAAACATCCCACATTACTATCACTTTAATGATCAACAGTAAGGAACTAATTCTCAGCAATTACTGGAAACATACTGATCACTAATACTGAACTAACATCCTTCATTACTAGTAACTGTACTGATCACCAGTAATGAAGTAACATTCATCATTACTAGTAACTGTACTGATCACTAATAATGAACTAACATCCATCATTCCTAGGAACAGCAATTATCACCAGTAATGAACTAACATCTCATCATTCTAGGAACTGTACTTATCACGAGAAATTAACTAACATCCATTATTACTAGTAGCAGTATTCATCACCAGTAATTGAAATAACATCCATCATTATCATTAACTGTACCGAAAACCAGTAATGAACTAACATCCAACAGTACAATCACTGTGGTGATCACCAGTAATGAACTATACCTCCAGCTTTCTAGTAACTGTACTGAGCTAACATCCACCATTACAAGTAACTGGAACTAATCTCCAGTAATAATCAATGAACTATCATCCATCATTACTAATAACTGGACTGATCACCAGTAATGAACTAACATCCATCATTACTAGTAACTGGACTGATCACAAGTAATGAAATAACATTAATCATTATTAATAACTGTACTGATCACCAATAATGAACTAATATCCATCAATACTAGTAAATGTACTAGTCACCAGTAGTGAACTAACATTCATTATTACGAGCAACTGTAATGATCACCATTAATGAACTAACATCTATCATTACTAGCAACAGTACTCATCACCAGTAATGAACTAACATTCACCATTAATAGTAAATGTACTGATCACCAGTAATGAACTAACATCCATCATTACTAGTAACTGGACTGATCACCAGAGATGAACTAACATCCATCAATGCTATTTACTGTACTGATCACCAGTAATGAAATAACATCCATCATTGCTAGTAATTGTACTGATCACCAGTAATGAACTAACTTTCAGCATTTCTAGTAACCGTACTGATCACCAGTGATGAACTATCATCCATCATTACCAGTAATTGGACTGATCACCAGTAATGAACTAACATCCATCATTACAAGTAACTGGACTGATCACCAGTAATGAACTAACATCCATCATTACTAGTAAATGTACTGGTCAACAGAAATGAACTAACCTCGATCATTACTATTAACTGTACTGATCACCAGTAATGAACTAACATCCACCATCAATAGTAACTGTACTGATCACCAGTAATGAACTAATATCCATCATTATTAGTAACTATACCGATCACTAGCTCTGAACTAACATCCATTATTACTAGTAATTGTACTGATCACCAGTAATGACCTAACATTGATCATTAGTAATAACAGGACAAATCACAACTAATGAACTAACATCCATCATTACTAGTAACTCCACTGGTCACCAGTATAGAACTAACATCCATCATTACTATTAACTGTACTGATCACCAGTAATGAACTAACATCCATCATTACTATCACTGTACTGATCACCAGTAATGAACTAACTTTCAGCATTACTAATAACAGTGCTTATCACCAGTAATGAACTATCATCCATCATTACTAGTAGCTGCACCGATCACCAGTTTGGAACTAACATCCATCATTTCTATTAACTATACTGGTCACCAGTAATGAACTGATATCCATCATTACTGGTAACTGTACTGATCACCTGTAATGAACTAACATCCATCAATACTAGTAACTCTACTAATCACCATTAATGAACTCACATCCATCATTACTAGTAAATGTACTGATCACCAGTAATGAACTAACAACAAACATTAATAGTACCAGTACTGATCGCGAGTTGTATTATAACATCCATCCCTAATAGTAACTGTACTGATCACCAGTTATGAACTAACATCCATCGTTACTAGTAATTGTACTGATCACCAGTAACGAACTGACGTCCATCATCACAAATAAATGCGCTGATCACCAGCAATGAAGTAACATCTATCAATGCTATTGATTGTACTGATAACCAGTAATAAGCTAACAACCATAGTTACTATCAATGTACTGATCCCCAGTAATGAGCTAAGTTTCAGCATTACTAGTAACAGTACTAATCACCAATACTGAGCTAACATCTATCATTACTAGTAGCTGTACTGATCATAATTAATGAACTAACATCCTTCATTACTATCACTGTACTGATCACCAGAAATGAACTAACTTTCAGCATTACTAGTAACAGTACTGGTCACTAATAATGGTCTAACATCCATCATTACTAGTAACTGCACTCATCACCAGTAATGAAGTTACATCCATCATTACTAGTAGCTGTATTGATCACCAGTAATATACTAACATCCATCATTAGTAGTAACTGTAATGATCATCAGTAATGAACTAACATCCATCATTACTAGTAACTGTATTGATCACCAGTTATGAACTAACATCAGTCATTACTAGTAACTGTACTGATCACCAGTAATTAACTAACATCCATCATTACCAGTAACTGTATTGATCACCAGTAATAAACTAACATCCATCTTTACTATTAAATGTACAGATCACCAGTAATGAACTAACATCCATCCTTACAATCAATATGCTGATCACCGGTAATGAACTAACTTTCAGCATTACTAGTAACTGTGCTGATCACAAGTACTGAACAAACATCCATCATTACTAATAACTGGACTGATCACCGGTAATGAACTAACATCCATCATTACTAGTAACTGTACTGATCACCAATAATGAACTAACATTCGTCGTTACTATCACTGTCCTGATCACCAGTAATGAACAAACCTTCAGCATTACTAGTAACAGTACTGATCACCAATACTGAACTAATCCATCATCACTAGTAACTACACTGATCACCAGTAAAGAACTAACATCCATCATTACTTGTAACTGTATCTATCACCTATAATGATCTAACATACATCATTACTGGTAACTGTACTGATCACGAGTAATGAACTAGCATCATCATTACTAGGAACTGTAGTGATCACCAGTAATGTACTAACAATCATCATTACAAGGAATTCTACTTATCGCTAGTAATCAACTAATATCCATCATTACTAGTAACTGTATTCATCACCAGTAATGAACTAACATCCGTCATTACTATTAACTGTACTGATCACCAGTAATGAACAAGCATCCATCATTACAATCCCTGTGCTGATCACCAGTAATGAACTAACTTTCAGCATTACTAGTGACTGTTGTGATCTAGGGTAAAGAACTAAAATCCATCATTACTAGTACCTGTACTGATCATCAGTATTGAGGTAACATTCATCATTACTAGTAATTATACTGGTCACCAGTAATGAAATGATATCCATGATTACTAGTAACTGTACTGATCACCAATAATGAACTAACATTCGTCGTTACTATCACTGTCCTGATCACCAGTAATGAACAAACCTTCAGCATTACTAGTAACAGTACTGATCACCAGTACTGAACTAATATCCATCATCACTAGTAACTGCACCGATCACCAGTAAAGAACTAACATCCATCATTACTTGTAACTGTATTGATCACCTATAATGATCTAACATACATCATTACTGGTAACTGTACTGATCAAGAGCAATGAACTAACATCATCATTACTAGGAACTGTATTGATCACCAGTAATGAACTAACAATCATCATTACAAGGAACTCTACTTATCACTAGTAATCATCTAATATCCATCATTACTAGTAACTGTATTCATCACCAGAAATGAACTAACATCTGTCATTACTATTAACTGTACTGATCACCAGTAATGAACAAGCATCCATCATTACAATCCCTGTGCTGATCACCAGTAATGAACTAACTTTCAGCATTACTAGTGACTGTTGTGATCTAGGGTAAAGAACTAAAATCCATCATTACTAGTACCTGTACTGATCATCAGTATTGAGGTAACATTCATCATTACTAGTAATTATACTGGTCACCAGTAATGAAATAATATCCATGATGACTAGTAACTGTCCTGATCACCTGTAATGAACTAACATCCACCACTAATATTAACTGTACTGATCACCTGTAATGAAGTAATATCCATCATTACTAGTAAGTATACCGATCACCAGTAATGAACTAACATCCATCATTACTAGTATTTGTACTGATCACCAGTAATGACCTAACATCAATCATTACTAATAACTAGACTGATAACCAGTAATGAACTAACGTCCATCATTCCTAGTAATTGCACTAATCATCAGTAATGAGCTAACGTCCATCATTACTATAAACTATAATGATTACCAGTAATTAACAAACTTTGAGCAATAGTAGTAATTATACTTATCACCAGAAAAGAACTAACATCCATCATTAATAATAAGTGTACTGATCACCAATAATGAACTAACATCCATCAGTAATAATAACTGAACTGATCACCAGTAATGAACTAACATTCCTCATTTCTAGTAAATGTGTAGGCCACCAGTAATGAGCTAACATCCATCAGTAATAATAACTGAACTGATCACCAGTAATGAACTAACATTCCTCATTTCTAGTAAATGTGTAGGCCACCAGTAATGAGCTAACATCCATCAATACTAGTAACTGTACAGATCATTAGTAATGAACTGACATCCATCATTACTAGTAACTGTACTGGTCACCAGTAATGAACTAACTTTCAGCAATACAGGTAACTGTGCTGATCAACTGTAATGCACTAACATCTTTCATTACTAATAACTGAACTTATCACCAGTAATGAACTAACACCCATCATTACTTGCAGATATACTGATCATCAGTATTGAACTAACATCCATCATTACTAGTAACGGCAATGATCACCAGTAATGAACTAAAATCCACCATCAATAGTAACTGTACTGATTACCAGTAATGAACTAACATCCATCATTAATGATTACTGGACTGATCACCAGTAATGAACTAACATCCTTCATTACTAGTAATTGTACTGATCACCAATAATGAACTAACATCCATCATTACTATCACTGTACTGATCACCAGTAATGAACAGACCTTCAGCATTACTAGTAACGGTACAGGTTATTAATACTGAACTAATATCCATCATCACTAATAACTGCACTGATCACTAGTAAAGAACTAAGATCCATCACTACTAGTAACTGTATTGATCAATAATGAACTAACATCCACCATTACAAGTATCTGTACTGATCACCAGTAATGGACTAGCATCCATCATTACTAGGAAGTGTATTGATCACTACTAGTGAACTAACATCCATCATTCCTAGTACCTGTACTGATCACCAGTAACGAGCTAACATCCATCATTACTAGTAATTATGCTGATGACTGGATATGAACTAATATCCATGATTACTAGTAATTGTACTGATCACCTGTAGTGAACTAACATCCACCACTAATATTAGCTGTACTGATCACCAGTAATGATCTAACATCCATTATTAGTAGTAATTGCACTGATCACCAGTAACAGGCAAACATCCACCATTACTAGTAACAATACCGATCACCAGTAATGAACTAACATCCATCATTACTACTAATCGTGCTGATCACCAGTAATGAGCTAACATCAATCATTCCCAATAACTGGAGGGATACCAGTAATGAAATAACGTCCATCATTACTATTAACTGCACTGATCACCAGTAATGAACTAACATCCATCATTACGATAAACTGTACTGATCACGAGTAATTAGCAAACTTTGAGCAGTACTAGTAATTATACTTATCACCAGAAATGAACTAACATCCATCATTACTAATAAGTGTACTGATCAGCAGTAATGAACTAACATCCATCAGTACAAATAACTGGACTGATCATAGGTAATTAACTAAATTCCATCATTTCTAGTAAATGTACTGGTCACCAGTAACGAACTAACATCCATCAATACCAGTAACTGTAGAGATCATCAGTAATGAACAAACATCCATCATTACTAGTAACTTTACTGATCACCAGTAATGAACTATCTTTCACCATTACTAGTAACTGTACTGATCAACTGTAATGAAATAACATCCATCATTACTAATAACTGAATAACAGTAATCGAATAACATCTACTATTACTAGTAACTGTACTAATCATCACTAATGAACAAACGTCCATTATTTCTATTAACTGTAGTGATCACCAACACTGAACTAACATACATCATTACTAGTAACTGTACTGATCATCAGTAATTAATCAACATCCATCATTACCAGTAGTTGTACTGATCAAAAGTAATGAAGTAATATCTATCATTGCTAGTGACTTTCTTGATCACCAGTAATGAAGTAACATTTATCATTGCTAGTGACTTTCTTGATCACCAGTAATGAACTAACATCTATCATTACTGGTAACTGAGCTGATCATCACTAAAACATCCATCATTATTAGTAACGGTACTGGTCACCAGTAATAAACCTACATCCATCATAACTCGTAACTGTACTGATTACCAGTAATAAACTAACATCCATCGTTACTAGTAGTTGTACTGATCACCAGTAATGGAATAACATCCAGCATTACTATTAAATGTACTGATCAGCAATAATGAACTAACATCCGTCATTACTTGAATCATTACTGATCACCAGTGATGAACTAACATCCATCATTACTAGCAATTGTACCGATCACCATTAATGAACTTATCCCCATCATTACAAGTAAATTTACTGATCACCAGTAATGAAATAACATCCAGCATTACTATTAACTGTATTGATCAGCAATAATGAGCTAACATCCGTCATTACTTAAATCTTTACTGATCACCAGTAATGAACTAACATCCATCATTACTAGCAACTGTACCGATCACCAGTAATGAACTTATCTCCATCATTACAAGTAAATTTACTGATCACCAGTAATGAACTAACCTCTATCATTACTACTTAATGTACTGATCACCAGTAATGAATTAATATCCATCATTACCTGCAGCTTTACTGATCACCAGTAATGAACTAACATCCATCATTA
Organism: Panulirus ornatus; assembly: GCF_036320965.1. Taxonomy (NCBI): domain Eukaryota; kingdom Metazoa; phylum Arthropoda; class Malacostraca; order Decapoda; family Palinuridae; genus Panulirus; species Panulirus ornatus. Next base: position 32,018,771 of record NC_092235.1, on the reverse strand, counting down.
CTAGCAACTTTACTGATCACCAGTAATGAACGTACCTCCATCATTGCTAGTAACTGTACTGAACACTAGGAAGGAGCTAACATCCATCATTACTGGTATCTGTACTGATCACCAGTAATGAACTAACATCCATCATTTCTAGTAACTGTGCTGATCGTAAGTAATGAAGTAACATCCTTCATTACTAGTAACTATGCTGATCAGTAGTAATGAACTAACCTCTATCATTACTAGTAAATATACTGATCACCAGTAATGAACTAACATCCATCGTTACTAGTAACTCTAATGATCGCCAGTAATGAACTAACATCCGTTATTACTAGTAACTGTACTGACAACCTGTAATGAACTAACAACCATCATTACAAATAACTATTCTGATCAACAGTAATGAACTAACATCCATCATTGCTAGTGAATTACTGATCAGCAGTAATGAACTAACATCCATCATTACTAGTAACTGTTTTTATCACCAGTAATGAAGTAACATTGATCATTAATAGTAATTATACTGATCACTGGTAATAAACTAACATCCAATATTACTAGTAACTGTACTGGTCACCAGTAATTAACGAACATCCATCAATACTAGTAACTATACTGATCACCAGTAATGAAATAATATCCATCATTACTAGTAAATGTACTAATCATCAGTAATGAACTAACTCCCATCATTACTATTTACTATACTGATCACCAGTAATGAACTAATATCCATCATTTGTAGTATCTATATTGATCACCAGCAATGAACTAAAATCCATCATTTGTAGTATCTATATTGATCACCAGTACCGAGCTAACATCCATCATTACTAGTAACTTAACTGAGCACCAGGAATGAACTAACATACATCATTACTAGTAACTCTGCTGATCAGCAGCAATGAACTAACATCCATCATTACTCGAAATTATACTGATCACCAATAATGAGCTAACAACCATCATTACTGGCAATGTACTGATCATCCGTAATTAAGTAACATCCATCATTACAGGTAATTACACTAATCGTTAGCAAAAACCTAACATCCATCATTACTAGTAACTGTACTGGTCACCAGTAATGAACTAACATCCACCATTCCTCTTAATTGTACCGATCACCAGAAATAAACTAACATCCATAATTACTAGTAACCCTATTGATCACCAGTAATGATCCACGATTACTGATTATCTGTACTGATAAACTAACATTCATGATCAATATTAACTATACTAATCTCCAGTAATGACTCAACATCCTTCATTACTCGTATATATACTGATAATTAGTGATGAAATGACATCTATCATTACTAGTAACTGTACCAATCATCAGTAATGAACTAACGTCCATCATTACTATCAACTGTACTGATCACCAGTAATGAACTAACATCCATAAAATATTAACTGTACTGATCACCAGTAATGAAATAACATCTACCATTACTAGTAACTGTACCAATCATGAGTAATGAACTAACGTCCATCATTTCTATTGACTGTGCTGATGACCAATACTAAACTAATATCCATCATGACTAGTAACAACTGATTACCAGTAATGAATTAACATACATCATTACTAGCAACTGTTCTGATCAACAGTAATGAAAACCATCTATCATTGCTAATGACCTTCCTGATCACCAGTAATGAACTAAAATCTATTATCACTAGTAATTCTACTGATCACCAGTAATAAACCTACATCCATGAATAACATTAACTATACTAATCACCAGTAATGAATTAAAATCCTGCATTACTCGTATATATACTAATCACCAGTAATCGAATAACATCTATCATTACTAGTAAGTGTACTAATCATCATTAATGAACAAACGTCCATCATTTCTATTAACTGCACTGATCACCAGTACTGAACTAACATACATCATTACTAGTTAAATGTACTCATCACCAGTAATTAAATTAACATCCATCATTACTGAATTTACTGATCACCAGTAATGAACTAACATCCATCATTACTGTAACTGTACTTATCACCAGTAATGAACTAACATCCATCATTACTGTAATACATAACAGTAATAAATAACATCCATCATTACTAGTAACTTACTGATCACCAGTAATGAACTAACATCCACTCATACTGTAATGTACCGATCACCAGTAATAAAACAACTCTATATTACTAGTAACTCCTATGATCCAGTAATGACTAATCCAGTATTACTATTACTGTACTGTCACATAATAACTAACATCATCATTCTAGTAACTTACTAATCACCAGTAATGAACTAACATCCTCATTACTCGTAATCATAATGAAATTAATAGTATTCCCAAATGAACACTCTAATCATTACTAGTAACTGTACTGATCATCAGTAATGAACTAACATCCATCATTACTAGTAACTCTACTGATCATTAGCAATGAACTAACATCCGTCATTACTAGTAATTCTACTGATCACAAGTAATGAACTAACAACCATCATTACAAAGAACTGTTCTGATCAACAGTAATGAACTAACAACTATCATTACAAAGAACTGTTTTGATCAACTGTAATGAACTAACATCCATCATTACAAAGAACTGTTCTGATCAACAGTAATGAACTAACATCCATCATTACTAGTAATTCTACTGATCACCAGTAATGAACTAACATCGAATATTACTATTTACTGGACAGATCACCAGTACCGAACTAACATCCATCATTACTAATAACTTAACTGAGAACCAGTAATAAACTAACATACATCATTACTAGAAACTGTGCTGATCAGCAGTAATGAACTAACATCCATCATCACTGGAATTGTACTGATCACCAGTAATGAACTAGCATCCATCATTACTAGCATTGTACTGATCAACAGTAATGAAATAACATCCATCATTACTCGTATTATACTAATCACTAGCAAAAAACTAACATCCATCATTACTAGTAACTGTACTGGTCGCCAGTAATGAGCTAACATCCACCATTTCTATTAATTGTACCGATCACCAGTAATTAACATCCATCATTACTAGTAACCCTATTGATCACCAGTAATGAACTGACATCCATCATTACTGGTTATCTGTACTGATCACCAGTAACAAACTAACATCCATGATTAATATTAACTGTACTAATCTCCAGTAATGAATCAACATCCTTCATTACTCGTATAGATACTGATAATCAGTAATCAAATAACATCTATCATTACTAGTAACTGTACTAATCATGAGTAATGAACTAACGTCCATCATTTCTATTAACTGTGCTGATGACCAATACTAAACTAATATCCATCATGACTAGTAACAACTGATTACCAGTAATGAATTAACATACATCATTACTAGCAACTGTTCTGATCAACAGTAATGAAAAACATCTGTCATTGCTAATGACCTTCCTGATCTCCAGTAATGAACTAAAATCTATTATTACTAGTAATTGTACTGATCACCAGTAATTAACCTACATCCATGAATAATATTAACTATACTAAACACCAGTAATGTATCAAAATCCTGCATTACTCGTATATATACTAATCACCAGTAATCGAATAACATCTATCATTACTAGTAAGTGTACTAATCATCATTAATGAACAAACGTCCATCATTTCTATTAACTGCACTGATCACCAGTACTGAACTAACATACATCATTACTAGTAAATGCACTCATCACCAGTAATTAATTAACATCCATCATTACCAGTAATTGTACTGATCACCAGTAATGATCTAACATCTATCATTGCTGGTGACTTTCCTAATCACCAGTAATGAACTAATATCTATCAACACTGGTAACTGTGCTGATTATCAGTAATGAGATAACATCCATTCTTCCTAGTAACTGTACTGATCACCAGTAATAAACTAACATCCATCATTACTAGTAGCTGTACTGATCACCACTAATGAACTTACCTCCATCATTACTATTAACTGTACTGATCACCAGTAATAATTAACATCCATCATTACTAGTAACCTATTGATCACCAGTAATGAACTGACATCCACCATTACTGTTACTGGTACTAATCACCATAATGAACTAACATCCACATTCTTTAATTGTACCGATCACCAGTAATAAACTAACATCCATCTTACTAGTAACCCTATGATCACCAGTAATGAACTACATCCACAATTACTGGTATACTGTACTGATCACCAGTAATAACTAATATCCATATTATTTAACTGTACTAATCCCAGTAATGAATCAAAATCCTTCACTGCTCGAATATATACGATAATCAGTAATGAAATAACATCCATCATTACTAGCAATGTACTAATCATCAGTAATGAACTAACGTCTATCATTCTATTAATGTACTGATCACCAGTACTGAACTAATATCCATCATGACTAGTAACTAACTGATCACAGTAATGAATTAACATACATCATTACTAGTAACTGTGCTGATCAACAGCATAATGAACTAACATCTGTCATTGCTATGACTGTCCTGATCACCAGTAATGAACTAACATCATCATTACTAGTAACTGATGATCACCAGTAATAAACTACATCTATCATTACTAGTAACTGTACTGACACCAGTAATAAACCAACATCCCTGATTAATATTACTGTCCTAATCACAGTAATGAATTAACATCCTTCATTATTCGTATATATACTGATCACGAGTAATCGAATAAATCATACCATTTACTAGTATCGTACTAATCATCACTAATGAACAAACGTCATCATTTCTATTAACTGTACTGATCACCAGTATGAACTAACATCATCATTACTAGTAACTGTACTGATCACCAGTAATTAATCTAACATCCATCATTACAGTAATGTACTGATCACCAGTAATGAATAACATCTATCATTGCTAGTGACTTTCTGATCACAGTAATGAAGTAACATCTATCATTGCTAGTGACTTTCTTGATCACCAGTAATGAACTAACATCTATCATTACTGGTAACTGAGCTGATCACATAATAACAAACTCATCCATCATTATAGTAACGGTACTGATCACCAGTAATAAACTAACATCCATCATTACTGAACTGTACTGATCACAGTAATAAACTAACATCCATCGTTACTAGTAGTTGTACTGATCACCAGTAATGAATAACATCCAGCATTACTAATAACTGTATCTGATCCCAATAATGAACTAATATCCATCATTACTGAATCTTTACTGATCACCAGTAATGAACTAACATCCATCATTACTACTAACTGTACTGATCACCAGTAATGAACTTACCTCCATCATTACTAGTAACTTTACTGATCACTAGTAATGAACTAACTCTATCATTACTAGCTAACTGTACTGATCACCAGTAATGAATAATACCATCATTACTAGTACTTTACTGCACCAGTAATGAACTAACATCCATCATTACTAGTAACTGTACTGATCAACAGTAATGAACTAACATCCATCATTACTAGTAACTGTTTTGATCACCAGTAATGAAGCATCATTGATCATTTTTAGTAATTATAATGATCACTGGTAATAAACTAACATCCAATATTACTAGTAACTGTACTGGTCACCAGTAATGAACTAATATCCATCAAAACTAGTAACTGTACTGATCACCAGTAATGAAATAACATTCATTATTACTAGTAACTGTACTAATCATCAGTAATGAACTAACGTCTATCATTACTATTAACTGTACTGATCAGCAGTAATGAACTAATATCCATCATTTCTAGTATCTGTTTTGATCACCAGTAATGAACTAACATCGAATATTACTATTAACTGGACAGATCACCAGTACCGAAGTAACATCCATCATTACTAATAACTTAACTGAGAACCAGTAATAAACTAACATACATCATTACTAGAAACTGTGCTGATCATCAGTAATGAACTAACATCCATCATCACTGGAATTGTACTGATCACCAGTAATGAACTAGCATCCATCATTACTAGCATTGTACTGATCAACAGTAATGAAATAACATCCATCATTACTCGTATTATACTAATCACTAGCAAAAAACTAACATCCATCATTACTAGTAACTGTACTGGTCGCCAGTAATGAGCTAACATCCACCATTTCTATTAATTGTACAGATCACCAGTAATAAACTAACATCCATCATTACTAGTAACCCTATTGATCACCAGTAATGAACTGACATCCATCATTACTGGTTATCTGTACTGATCACCAGTAACAAACTAACATCCATGATTAATATTAACTGTACTAATCTCCAGTAATGAATCAACATCCTTCATTACTCGTATAGATACTGATAATCAGTAATCAAATAACATCTATCATTACTAGTAAGTGTACTAATCATGAGTAATGAACTAACGTCCATCATTTCTATTAACTGTGCTGATGACCAATACTAAACTAATATCCATCATGACTAGTAACAACTGATTACCAGTAATGAATTAACATACATCATTACTAGCAACTGTTCTGATCAACAGTAATGAAAAACATCTGTCATTGCTAATGACCTTCCTGATCACCAGTAATGAACTAAAATCTATTATCACTAGTAATTGTGCTGATTACCAGTAATAAACCTACATCCATGAATAATATTAACTATACTAATCACCAGTAATGAATTAAAATCCTTCATTACTCGTATATATACTAATCACCAGTAATCAAATAACATCTATCATTACTAGTAAGTGTACTAATCATCATTAATGAACAAACGTCCATCATTTCTATTAACTGCACTGATCACCAGTACTGAACTAACATACATCATTACTAGTAAATGTACTCATCACCAGTAATTAATCAACATCCATCATTACCAGTAATTGTACTGATCACCAGTAATGATCTAACATCTATCATTGCTAGTGACTTTCCTAATCACCAGTAATGAACTAATATCTATCATTACTGGTAACTGTGCTGATTATCAGTAACGAGATAACATCCATTCTTCCTAGTAACTGTACTGATCACCAGTAATAAACTAACATCCATCATTACTAGTATCTCTACTAATCACCAATAATGAACTAACATGCACCTTTTCTATTAATTGTACCGATCACCAGTAATAAATTAACATCCATCATTACTAGTAACCCTATTGATCACCAGTAATGAACTGACATCCACCATTACTGGTTATCGGTACTAATCACCAATAATGAACTAACATCCACCATTCCTATTAATTGTACCGATCACCAGTAATAAATTAACATCCATCATTACTAGTAACCCTATTGATCACCAGTAATGAACTGACATCCACAATTACTGGTATATGTACTGATCACCAGTAATAAACTAATATCCATGATTAATATTAACTGTACTAATCTCCAGTAATGAATCAAAATCCTTCACTGCTCGAATATATACTGATAATCAGTAATGAAATAACATCCATCATTACTAGCAAATGTACTAATCATCAGTAATGAACTAACGTCTATCAATTCTATCAACTGTACTGATAACCAGTACTGAACTAATATCCATCATGACTAGTAACAACTGATCAACAGTAATGAATTAACATACATCATTACTAGTAACTGTGCTGATCAACAGCAATGAACTAACATCTGTCATTGCTAGTGACTTTCCTGATCACCAGTAATGAACTAACATCTATCATTACTAGTAACTGTACTGATCACCAGTAATAAACCTACATCTATCATTACTAGTAACTGTACTGACCACCAGTAATAAACCAACATCCTTGATTAATATTGACTGTCCTAATCAGCAGTAATGAATTAACATCCTTCATTATTCGTATATATACTGATCACGAGTAATCGAATAACATCTACCATTACTAGTATCTGTACTAATCATCACTAATGAACAAACGTCCATCATTTCTATTAACTGTACTGATCACCAGTACTGAACTAACATACATCATTACTAGTAACTGTACTTATCACCAGTAATTAATCAACATCCATCATTACCAGTAATTGTACTGATCACCAGTAATGAAGTAACATCTATCATTGCTAGTGAGTTTCTTGATCACCAGTAATGAAGTAACATCTATCATTGCTAGTGACTTTCTTGATCACCAGTAATGAACTAACATCTATCATTACTGGTAACTGAGCTGATGATCACTAATAACATCCATCATTATTAGTAACGGTACTGATCACCAGTAATAAACCTACATCCATCATTACTCGTAACTGTACTGATTACCAGTAATAAACTAACATCCATCGTTGCTAGTAGTTGTACTGTTCACCAGTAATGAAATAACATCCAGCATTACTATTAACTGTACTGATCCGCAATAATGAACTAATATCCGTCATTACTTGAATCTTTACTGATCACCAGTAATGAACTAACATCCATCATTACTAGCAACTGTACCGATCACCAGTAATGAACTTATCTCCATCATTACAAGTAAATTTACTGATCACCAGTAATGAACTAACCTCTATCATTACTACTTAATGTACTGATCATCAGTAATGCATTAATATCCATCATTACCTGCAGCTTTACTGGTCACCAGTAATGAACTAACATCCATCATTACTAGCAACTTTACTGATCACCAGTAATGAACGTACCTCCATCATTGCTAGTAACTGTACTGATCACTAGGAAGGAGCTAACCTCCATCATTACTAGTAACTGTACTGATCACCAGTAATGAACTAACATCCATCATTTCTAGTAACTGTACTGATCGTAAGTAATGACGTAACATCCTTCATTACTAGTAACTCTGCTGATCAGTGTAATGAACTAACCTCTATCATTACTAGTAAATATGCTGATCACCAGTAATGAACTAACATCCATCGTTACTAGTAACTCTAATGATCGCCAGTAATGAGCTAACATCCGTTATTACTAGAACTGTACTGACTACCAGTAATGAACTAACAACCATCATTACAAATAACTATTCTGATCAACAGTAATGAACTAACATCCATCATTACTAGTGAATTACTGATCAGCAGTAATGAACTAACATCCATCATTACTAGTAACTGTTTTTATCACCAGTAATGAAGTAACATTGATCATTAATAGTAATTATACTGATCACTAGTAATAAACTAACATCCAATATTACTAGTAACTGTACTGGTCACCAGTAATTAACTAACATCCATCAATACTAGTAACTATACTGATCACCAGTAATGAAATAATATCCATCATTACTAGTAACTGTACTAATCATCAGTAATGAACTAACTTCCATCATTACTATTTACTATATGATCACCAGTAATGAACTAACATCCATCATTTGTAGTATCTATATTGATCACCAGCAATGAACTAAAATCCATCATTTGTAGTATCTATATTGATCACCAGTACCGAGCTAACATCCATCATTTCTAGTAACTGTTCTGATCGTAAGTAATAAAGTAACATACATCATTACTAGTAACTCTGCTGATCAGCAGCAATGAACTAACATCCATCATCACTCGAAATTATACTGATCACCAATAATGAGCTAGCAACCATCATTACTGGCAATGTACTGATCATCCGTAATGAAGTAACATCCATCATTACAGGTAATTACACTAATCGTTAGCAAAAACCTAACATCCATCATTACTAGTAACTGTACTGGTCACCAGTAATGAACTAACATCCACCATTCCTCTTAATTGTACCGATCACCAGAAATAAACTAACATCCATTATTACTAGTAACCCTATTGATCACCAGTAATGATCCACGATTACTGATTATCTGTACTGATAAACTAACATCCATGATCAATATTAACTATACTAATCTCCAGTAATGACTCAACATCCTTCATTACTCGTATATATACTGATAATTAGTAATCAAATGACATCTATCATTACTAGTAACTGTACCAATCATCAGTAATGAACTAACGTCCCATCATTACTATCAACTGTACTGATCACCAGTAATGAACTAACATCAGTTATTTGTAGTATCTATATTGATCACCAGTAATGAACTAACATCGAACATTACTTTAACTGTACTGATCACCAGTACCGAACTAACATCCATCATTACTAGTAACTTAACTAACATGCAATATCACTAGTAACTGTACTGGACACCAGTAATAAACTAACATCCATCAATACTAGTAAATGTCCTGATCACCAGTAATGAAATAACATCCATCATTATTAGTACTGTACTAATCATTAGCAATGAACTAACGTCCATCATTACTATCAGCTGTACTGATCACCAGTAATGAACTAACATCTATCATTTCTAGTAACTGTACTGATCAACAATAATGAACTAACATCGAACATTTCTATAACTGTACTGATCACCAGTACTGAACTAACATCCATCATTACTACTAAGTTCACTGATCACCAGTAATGAACTAACATACATCATTACTAATTACTGTACCGATCAACAGTAATGAATTAACATCCATCATCACTAGAAGTTTCACTGATCACCAGTAATGAACTAACATCCATCATTACTTGCAATGTACTGATCACCAGTAATCAAGTAACATCCATCATTATTGTTAATCATATTAGTCACTAGTAAGATATTAACATCCATCATTACTAGTAACTGTACTGGTCACCAGTAGTGAACTGACATCCACCATTTTTATTAATTGTACTGATTACAAGCAATAAAATAAGATCCATCATTACTAGTAACGCTATTGATTACCAGTAGTGAACTGACATCCACCATCACTGGTAACTATACTGATCATCATTAGTAAACTAACATCCATGATTAATATTAACTGTAGTAAACTAACATCCATGATTAATATTAACTGTAGTAAACTAACAGCCATGATTAATATTAACTGTACTAATCACCAGTAATGAATTAATATCCTTCATTACTCGAATATTTACTGATAATCATTAATCAAATTATATCTATCATAACTAGTAGCTGTACTGATCATCAGTAATGAATTAACGTCCATCATTTCTATTAACTGTACTGATGACCAGTACTGAAATAACATCCATCATTACTAGTAACTTAACTGATCGCCAGTGATGAACTAACATACATCATTAATAGTAACTTTGCTGATCACAGTAATGAACTAACATCTATCATTGCTAGTGATTTTCCTGATCACCAGTAATGAAATAACATCTGTCATTACTAGTAACTGTACTGATCACCAGTAATGTGATAACATCCATCATTTCTAGTAACTGTACTGATCACCAGTAATAAACCTACATCACTCATTACTAGTAACTGTACTGATCACCCGTAATAAGCTAACATCAATGATTAATATTAACTGTAATAATCACCAGCAATGAATTAACATACTTCATTACTTGTATGTATACTGATAATAATTAAACAAATAACATCTATCATTACTATTAACTGTACTAATCATCAGTATTGAACTAACATCCATCATTTCTATTAACTGTACTGATCACCAGTACTGAACTAACATACATCATTACTAGTAACTATACTGATCACCAGTAATTAGCTGACATTCATCATTACCAGTAACTGTACTGATCACCAGGAACGAATTAACATCTATCATTGCTAGTGATTTCCCTGATCACCAGTTATGAACTAACGTCCATCATTACTGATCACCAGTAATGAAATAACATCCATCATTACTAGAAACTGTACTGATTACCAGCAATAAACCTACATCCATCATTACTAGTAACTGTACTGATCACCACTAATATACTAACATCCATCATAACTAGCAGCTGTACTGATCACCAGTAATGAAATAACAGCCATCATTACTATTAATTGTACTGATCATCAGTATTGAACTTGCATGCATTATTACAAATAACTTAATTGATCACCAGTAATGAACTAACATCCATCCTTACTATTAACTGTACTGATCACCAGTAATGAACTAATATCCATCATACCTTGTAACTTTACTGATCAACAGTAATGAACTAACATCCCTCATTACTATTAACTGCACTAATCACCGGTACTGAACTAACATCTATCATTAAAATTAACTTTACTCTTCCCCAGTATTGAACTAACATCTATCATTACTAGTTACTGTACTGATCACCAGTAATAAGATAACATCCATTATTACTAGTAACTGTACTGATCACCAGTAATAAACTTACATCCATCATTACCAGTAACTGTACTGATCAACAGTCATAAAGTACATTAATCATTACTAGTAATTGAAGCGATCACCAGTAATGAACTAACATCCATCATTACTAATAACTGTACTGATCACAAGTAATGAACTAACATCCATCATTTTTAGTAACTCTTCTGATCACCAGTAATGAACGAACATCCATCATTACTAGTAACTGTATTGATAACCAGTGATGAACTAACATTCGTCTTTACTAGTAACTGTACTTTTCACCTGTAATGATCTAACATTCATCAATAAAGGTAATTTTGTTGATCACCAGTAATGAAATAACATCCATCAATACTAGCAACTGTACTGATCATCATTAATGAACTAACATCCATTTTAAATAGTAAGTATACTGAACCCTAGTAATGAACTAACCTCTATCATTACTAGTAATTGTACTGATTACCAGTAATGAAGTAACATCCATCGTTACTAGTAACTGTACTGATCGCAAGTATTGAACTAATATCCTTCATTACTAGTTACTATGCTGATCAGTAGTAATGAATTAAAATCCGTGATTAATACTGACTGTACTAATCACCAGTAATAAATTAACTTCCTTCATTACTGATATATATACTGATCACCAGTAATGAAATGATATCTATCATTACTTGTAACTGTACTAATCATCAGTATTCAACTAACGTCCATCATTTCTATTAACTGTACTGATCACCAGTACTGTCCTAACATACATCTTTATTAGTAACTGTACTGATCACCAGTATCTAACTAACATCCATCATTACCAGTAACTGTACTGATCAGCAGTAATGAACTAACATCTACCATTGCTAGTGACTTTCCTGATCACCAGTAATGAACTAAAATCTATCATTACTAGTAACTGTACTGATCACCATTAATGAGATAACATCCGTCATTACTAGTAACTGTTGTGATCACCAGTAATGAACTACATCCATCATTTCTAGTAACTGTGCTGATTCCAAGTAATGAAGTAACATCCTTTTAATACTAGTTACTACGCTGATCACTAGTAATGAACAAACCTCCATCATCACTTGGAACTGTACTGATTACCAGTAGTGAACTAACATCCATCATTACTAGTAACTCTACTGATCAACGGTAATGATCTAACATCCATCATTACTAGTAACGCTATTGATTACCAGTAATGAACTGACATCCACCATTACTGTTAACTGTACTGATCATCAGTAGTAAACTAACATCCAGCATTAATATCAACTGTAGTAATCACCAGTAATGAAGTAACATCCTTCATTCTTCGTATATATACTGATCACACAGTAATAATCTAAATCCATTATTACTAGTAACTGTTACTGATCACCAGTAATGAACGAACATCAATCATTACTAGTAACTGTATTGATAAGCAGTGAAGAACTAGCATTCGTCATTACTAGTAACTGTACAGATCACCAGTATTGATCTAACATCCATCAATATTAGTAATTTTGCTGATCACAAGTAATGAAATAACATCCATCAATACTAGTAACTGTACTGATCACCATTAATGAACTAACATCCATTTTCAATAGTAAGTATAATTATCCCTAGTAATGAACTAACCTCTAATATTACTAGTAATTACTGATTACCAGTAATGAACTAACATCCATCGTTACAGTAACTACTATCGCAAGTAATAACTAAACCTCATTACTGGTAACTATGCTGATCAGTAGTAATGAATTAACATCCGTGATTAATATTGACTATACTAATCACCAGTAATGAATTAACTTCCTTCATTATTCGTATATATATACTGATCACCAGTAATCAAATAACATCTATCATTACTTGTAACTGTACTAATCATCAGTATTGAACTAACGTCCATCATTTCTATTAACTGTACTGATCACCAGTACTGACCTAACATACATCTTTACTAGTAACTGTACTGATCACCAGTATTTAACTAACATCCATCATTACCAGTAATTGTACTGATCACCAGTAATGAACTAACATCTACCATTGCTAGTGACTCTCCTGATCACCAGTAATGAACTAACATCTATTATTACTAGTAACTGTACTGATCACCATTAATGAGATAACATCCATCATAACTAGTAACTGTAGTGATCACCAGTAATGAACTAACATCCATCATTTCTAGTAACTGTACTGATCGCAAGTAATGAAGTAACATCCTTTTAATACTAGTTACTACGCTGATCACTAGTAATGAACTAACCTCCATCATCACTAGAAACTGTACTGATCACCAGTAATGAACTAACATCCATCATTACTAGTAACTCTACTGATCAACAGTACTGATCTAACATCCGTCATTGCTAGTAATTGTACTGATGACCTGTAATGAACTAACAACCATCATTCCAAATAACGGTTCTGATCACCATTAATGAACTTACATCCATCATTACTAGTGACTGTATTGATCAGCAGTAATTAACTAACATCCATCATTACTAGAAACTGTTTTGATCACCAGTAATGATGTAACATCGATCATTACTAGTAACTATATAGATCACTGGTAATAAACTAACATCCAATATTACTAGAACCTGTACTGGTCACTAGTAATGAACTAACATCAATCAATACTAGTGACTGTAGTGACCACCAGTGATGAAATAACATCCATCATTACTAGTAACTGTACTAATCATCAGTAATGAACCAACATCCATCATTTCTAGTAACTGTACTGATCACCAGTAATGAACTAACATCGAACATTACTATTAACTGTACTGATCATCAGTACTGAACTAATATCCATCATTACTAGTAACTTAACTGATCACCAGTAGTGAAATAACATACATCATTACTAATAACTGTGCTGATCAACAGTAATGAACTAACATCCATCATTACCAAAAATTGTACTGATCACCAGTAATGAACTAACATCCATCATTCTAAGACTGTCCCGTAGAATAACATCATCATCATTTCACTAATAATCATTACAGATAATCATTTCATAACGTATGATACAATAATACACCATTTCATAATTGACCAAAATACCTAAATACGATCCAGATAAAACCATTATAATTAATATAATCATCTATTATATTTACAATACACAATATATACTGATATACATATACACCTCTTATAACTATCCCGAATAAACATATCATTGTATGTCATAAGAACACATCTCATTACAATACAACTGTAACAATCACCAGTGATGAATCAATATCCTTCCTTACTCGAATATTACTAACATAATCAATATATTTATACATAATCAACTGCTACTGACTCAGTAATAATTAACGTCCATCATTTTATTAACTGTACTGATGACCATGAATAACATCCATC
>NC_092235.1:31873913-32003130 GCF_036320965.1 Panulirus ornatus | reverse complement strand
ATATATATATATATATATATATATATATATATATATATATATATATATATATATATATATATATTTTTTTTTTTTTTTTTTTTTTTTTGCGCTGTCGCTGTCTCCCGCGTTTGCGAGGTAGCGCAAGGAAACAGACGAAAGAAATGGCCCAACCCACCCCCCATACACATGCCTTGATTCAATCCACTGACAGCACGTCCACCCCGGTATACCACATCGCTCCAATTCACTCTATTCTTTGCCCTCCTTTCACCCTCCTGCATGTTCAGGCCCCGATCACACAAAATCTTTTTCACTCCATCTTTCCACCTCCAATTTGGTCTCCCTCTTCTCCTCGTTCCCTCCACCTCCGACACATATATCCTCTTGGTCAATCTTTCCTCACTCATTCTCTCCATGTGACCAAACCATTTCAAAACACGCTCCTCTGCTCTCTCAACCACGCTCTTTTTATTTCCACACATCTCTCTTACCCTTACGTTACTTACTCGATCAAACCACCTCACACTACACATTGTCCTCAAACATCTCATTTCCAGCACATCCATCCTCCTGCGCACAACTCTATCCATAGTCCACGCCTCGAAACCATACAACATTGTTGGAACCACTATTCCTTCAAACATACCCATTTTTGCTTTCCGAGATAATGTTCTCGACTTCCACACATTCTTCAAGGCTCCCAGAATTCTCGCCCCCTCCCCCACCCTATGATCCACTTCCGCTTCCATGGTTCCATCCGCTGCCAGATCCACTCCCAGATATCTAAAACACTTCACTTCCTCGGGTTTTCTCCATTCAAACTCACCTCCCAATTGAATTGACCCTCAACCCTACTGTACCTAATAACCTTGCTCTTATTCACATTTACTCTTAACTTTCTTCTTTCACACACTTTACCAAACTCAGTCACCAGCTTCTGCAGTTTCTCACATGAATCAGCCACCAGCGCTGTATCATCAGCGAACAACAACTGACTCACTTCCCAAGCTCTCTCATCCCCAACAGACTTCATACTTGCCCCTCTTTCCAAAACACTAGCATTCACCTCCCTAACAACCCCATCCATAAACAAATTAAACAACCATGGAGACATCACACACCCCTGCCGCAAACCTATTTTCACTGAGAACTAATCACTTTCCTCTCTTCCTACACGTACATATGCCTTACATCCTCGATGAAAACTTTTCACTGCTTCAAACAACTTTCCTCCCACACCATATAATCTTAATACCTTCCACAGAGCATCTCTATCAACTCTATCATATGCCTTCTCCAGATCCATAAATGCTACATACAAATCCATTTGCTTTTCTAAGTATTTCTCACATACATTCTTCAAAGCAAACACCTGATCCACACATCCTCTACCACTTCTGAAACCACACTGCTCTTCCCCAATCTGATGCTCTGTACATGCCTTCACCCTCTCAATCAATACCCTCCCATATAATTTGCCAGGAATACTCAACAAACTTATACCTCTGTAATTTGAGCACTCACTCTTATCCCCTTTGCCTTTGTACAATGGCACTATGCACGCATTCCGCCAATCCTCAGGCACCTCACCATGAGTCATACACACATTAAATAACCTTACCAACCAGTCAAAAAAAAAAAAAAAAATATATATATATATATATATATATATATATATATATATATATATATATATATATATATATATATATATATATATATTTCATTCTTATTTTCCTTTGTCGCTGTCTCCCGCGTTTGCGACGTAGCGCAAGGAAACAGACGAAAGAAATGGCCCAAACCACCCCCATACACATGTATATACATACACGTCCCCACATGCAAATATACATACCCATACATCTCAATGTACACATATATATACACACACAGACATGTATATATATACACATGGACACAATTCACACTGTCTGCCTTTATTCATTCCCATCGCTACCTCGCCACACATGGAATAACATCCCCCTCCCCCCTCATGTGTGCGAGGTAGCGCTAGGGAAAGACAACAAAGTCCCAATTCGTTCACACTGTCTCTAGCTGTCATGCAATAATGCCCGAAACCACAGCTCCCTTTCCACATCCATGCCCCACACAACTTTCCATGGTTTACCCCAGACGCTTCACATACCCTGATTCAATCCACTGAAAGCACGTCAACCCCCGTATACCACATCGACCCAATTCACTATATTCCTTGTCCACCTTTCAATCTCATCCATGTTCAGGCCCCGATCACTCAAAATCTATTTCACTTCATCTTTCCACCTCCAATTTCGTCTTCCACTTCTCCTAGTTCCCTCCACCTCCGACACATATATCCTCTTGGTCAATTTTTCCTCATTCTTTCTCTCCATGTGCCCAACCCATTTCAGAACACCCACTTCTGCTCTCTCAACCACGCTCTTCTTATTTCCACACATCTCTCTTACCCTTACATTACTTACTCGATCAAACCACCTCACACCACATATTGTCCTCAAACATCTCATTTCCAGCACATCCACTCTCCTGCGCACAACTCTATACATAGCCCACGCCACGCAACCATACAACACTATTCTTTCAAACATACCCATTTTTGCTTTCCGAGATAATGTTCTCGACTTCCACACATTCTTCAAGGCTCCCAGGACTTTCGCCCCCTCCTCCAACCTATGATTCACTTCCGCTTCCATGGTTCCATCCGCTGCCAGATCCACTCCCAGATATCTATCTAAAACACTTTACTTCCTCCTGTATTTCTCCATTCAAACTTACCTCCCAAATGACTTGACCCTCAACCCTACTGTACCTCATAACCTTGCTCTTATTCACATTTACTCTTAAGTTTCTTCTTTCACACACTTTACCAAACTCAGTCACCAGCTTCTGCAGTTTCTCACATGAATCAGCCACCAGCGCTGTATCATCAGCCAACAAAAACTGACTCACTTCAAAACCTCTCTCATCCACAACAGACTGCATACTTGCCCCTCTTTCCAAAACTCTTGCATTCACCTCCGTAACAACCCCATCCATAAACAAATTAAACAACCATGGAGACATCACACACCCCTGCTGCAAACCTACATTCACTGAGAACCAATCACTTTCCTCTCTTCCTACACGTACACATGCCTTACATCATCGATAAAAACTTTTCACTGCTTCTAACAACTTGCCTCCCATATATTCTTAAAACCTTCCACAGAGCATCTCTATCAACTCTATCATATGCCTTCTCCAGATCCATAAATGCTACATACAAATCCATTTGTTTTTTTATGTATTTCTCACATACATTCTTCAAAGCAAACACCTGATCCACACATCGTCTACCATTTCTGAAACCACACTGCTCTTCCCCAATCTGATGCTCTGTACATGCCTTCACCCTCTCAATCAATACCCTTCCATATAATTTACCAGGGATACTCAAGAAACTTATACCTCTGTAATTTGAACACTCACTCTTATCCCCTTTGATTTTGTACAATGGCATCATGCAAGAATTCCGCCAATCCTCAGGCACCTCACCATGAATCATATATACATTAAATAACCTTACCAACCAGTCAACAATACAGTCACCCCCTTTTTTAATAAATTGCACTGCAATACCATCCAAACCTGCTGCCTTGCCGGCTTTCATCTTCCGTGAAGCTTTTACTACCTCTTCTCTATTTACGAAATCCTTTTCCCTAACCCTCTCACTTTGCACACCACCTCGACCAAAACACCCTATATCTGCCACTCTATTATCAAACACATTCAACAAACCTTCAAAATACTCACTCCATCTCCTCACATCACCACTACTTGTTATCACCTCCCCATTAGCCCACTTCACTGAAGTTCCCATTTGCTCCATTGTCTTACGCACTTTATTTACCTCCTTCCAAAACATCTTTTTATTCTCCCTGAAATTTATTGATACTCTCTCACCCCAACTCTCATTTGCCCTCTTTTTCACCTCTTGCACCTTTCTCTTGACCACCTGCCTCTTTCTTTTATACCTCTCTCCACTTCCATTTTTTCCCTGCAAAAATCGTCCAAATGCCTCTCTCTTCTCTTTCACTAATAATCTTACTTCTTCATCCCACCACTCACTACCTTTTCTAATCAATCCACTCCCACTCTTCTCATGCCACAAGCATCTTTTGCGCAATCCATCACTGCTTCCCTAAATACATCCCATTCCTCCCCACTCTCCTTACCTCCTTTGTTCTCACCTTTTTCCATTCTGTACTCAGTCTCTCCTGGTACTTCCTCACACAAGTCTCCTTCCCAAGCTCACGTACCCTCACCACTCTCTTCACCCCAACATTCTCTCTTCTTTTCTGAAAACCCCCACAAATCTTCACCTTCGCTTACACAAGATAATGATCAGACATCCCTCCAGTTGCACCTCTCAGCACATTAACATCCAAAAGTCTCTCTTTCGTGCGTCTATCAATTAACACGTAATCCGATAGCGCTCTCTGGTCATCTCTCCTACGTACATACATATACTTATGTATATCTCGCTTTTTAAACCAGTTATTCCCAATCACCAGTCCTTTTTCAGCACATAAATCTACAAGCTCTTCACCATTTCCATTTACAACACTGAACACCCCATGTATACCAATTATTCCCTCAACTGCCACATTACTCACCTTTGCATTCAAATCACCCATCACTATAACCTGGTCTCGTGCATCAAAACCACTAACACACTCATTCAGCTGCTCCCAAAACACTTGCCTCTCATGATCTTTCTTCTCATGCCCAGGTGCATATGCACCAATAATCACCCATCTCTCTCCATCAACTTTCAGTTTTACCCATATCAGTCGAGAATTTACTTTCTTACATTCTATCACATACTCCCAAAACTCCTGTTTCAGGAGTACTGCTACTCCTTCCCTTGCTCTTGTCCTCTCACTAACCCCTGACTTTATTCCAAAGACATTCCCAAACCACTCTTCCCCTTTACCCTTGAGCTTCGTTTCACTCATATATATATATATATATATATATATATATATATATATATATATATATATATATATATATATATATATATATATATATATATATTTTTTTTTTTTTTTTTTTTTTCAAACTATTCGCCATTTCCCGCGTTAGCGAGGTAGCGTTAAGAACTGAGGACTGGGCCATTGAGGGAAATCCTCACCTGGCCCCCTTCTCTGTCCCTTCTTTTGGAAAATTAAAAAAAATTGAGAGGAAGTAAGGGGAGTGATGGAGGAATGGGATGTATTTTGGGAATCAGTGATGGATTGCGCAAAAGATGCTTGTGGCGTGAGAAGAGTGGGAGGCGGGTTGATTAGAAAGGGTAGTGAGTGGTGGGATGAAGAAGTAAGATTATTGGTGAAGTAGAAGAGAGAGGCATTTGGACGATATTTGCAGGGAAAAAATGCAATTGAGTTGGAGATGTATAAAAGAAAGAGACAGGAGGTCAAGAGAAAGGTGCAAGAGGTGAAAAAGAGGGCAAATGAGAGTTGGGGTGAGAGAGTATCATTAAATTTTAGCGAGAATAAAAAGATGTTCTGGAAGGAGGTAAATAAAGTGCGTAAGACAAGGGAGCAAATGGGAACTTCAGTGAAGGGCGCCAATTGGGAGGTGATAACAAGTAGTGGTGATGTGAGAAGGAGATGGAGTGAGTATTTTGAAGGTTTTTTGAATGTGTTTGATGATAGAGTGGCAGATATAAGGTGTTTTGGTCGAGGTGGTGTGCAAAGTGAGAGGGTTAGGGAAAATGATTTTGTAAACAGAGAAGAGGTAGTAAAAGCTTTGCGGAAGATGAAAGCCGGCAAGGGAACACTGTATTGTTGACTGGTTGGTAAGGTTATTTAATGTATGTATGACTCACGGTGAGGTGCGTGAGGATTGGCGGAATGCGTGCGTAGTGCCATTGTATAAAGTAAAAGGGGATAAGAGTGAGTGCTCAAATTACAGAGGTATAAGTTTGTTGAGTATTCCTGGTAAATTATATGGAAGGGTATTGATTGAGAGGGTGAAGGCATGTACAGAGCATCAGATTGGGGAAGAGCAGTGTGGTTTCAGAAGTGGTAGAGGATGTGTGGATCAGGTGTTTGCTTTGAAGAATGTATGTGAGAAATACTTAGAAGAGCAAATGGATTTGTATGTAGCATTTATGGATCTGGAGCAGGCATATGATAGAGTTGATAGAGATGCTCTGTGGAAGGTTTTAAGAATATATGGTGTGGCTGGCAAGTTGTTAGAAGCAGTGAAAAGTTTTTATCGATGATGTAAGGCATGTGTACGTGTAGGAAGAGAGGAAAGTGATTGGTTCTCAGTGAATGTAGGTTTGCGGCAGGGGTGTGTGATGTCTCCATGGTTGTTTAATTTGTTTATGGATGTGGTTGTTAGGGACTTGAAGAAAGACTTGGAAAGAGGGGCAAGTATGAAGTCTGTTGTGGATGATAGAGCTTGGGAAGTGAGTCAGTTGTTGTTGGCTGATGATTCAGCGCTGGTGGCTGATTCATGTGAGAAGCTGCAGAAGCTGGTGACTGAGTTTGGTAAAGTGTGTGAAAGAAGAAAGTTAAGAGTAAATGTGAATAAGAGCAAGGTTATTAGGTACAGTAGGGTTGAGGGTCAAGTCAATTGGGAGGTGAGTTTGAATGGAGAAAAACTGGAGGAAGTGAAGTGTTTTAGATATCTGGGAGTGGATCTGGCGGCGGATGGAACCATGGAAGCGGAAGTGGATCATAGGCTGGGGGAGGGGGCGATAATTCTGGGGGCCTTGAAGAATGTGTGGAAGTCGAGAACATTATCTCGGAAAGCAAAAATGTGTATGTTTGAAGGAATAGTGGTTCAAACAATGTTGTATGGTTGCGAGGCGTGGGCTATGGATAGAGTTGTGCGCAGGAGGATGGATGTGCTGGAAATGAGATGTTTGAGGACAATCTGTGGTGTGAGGTGGTTTGATCGAGTGAGTAACGTAAGGGTAAGAGAGATGTGTGGAAATAAAAAGAGCGTGGTTGAGAGAGCAGAAGATGGTGTTTTGAAGTGGTTTGGGCACATGGAGAGAATGAGTAAGGAAAGATTGACCAAGAGGATATATGTGTCGGAGGTGGAGGGAACGAGGAAAAGAGGGAGACCAAATTCGAGGTGGAAAGATGGAGGGAAAAAGATTTTGTGTGATCGGGCCTGAACATGCAGGAGGGTGAAAGGAGGTCAAGGAATAGAGTGAATTGGAGCGATGTGGTATACCGGGGTTGACGTGCTGTCAGTGGATTGAATCAAGGCATGTGAAGCGTCTGGGGTAAACCATGGAAAGCTGTGTAGGTATGTATATTTGCGTGTGTGGACGTATGTATATACATGGGTATGGGGGGGGGGGTTGGGCCATTTTTTTCGTCTGTTTCCTTGCGCTACCTCGCAAACGCGGGAGACAGCGACAAAGTATAATAATAAAATAATGATAATATATATATATATATATATATATATATATATATATATATATATATATATATATATATATATATATATATATATATATATATATATATATATATATATATATATATATATATGTATATATATATTTTTTTTTTCCTTTGTCGCTGTCTCCCGCGTTTGCGAGGTAGCGCAAGGAAACAGACGAAAGAAATGGCCCAACCCACCCCCATACACATGTATATACATACGTCCATACACGCCAATATACATACCTACACAGCTTTCTATGGTTTACCCCAGACGCTTCACATGCCTTGATTCAATCCACTGACAGCACGTAAACCCCGGTATTCCACATTGCTCCAATTCACTCTATTCCTTGCCCTCCTTTCACCCTCCTGCATGTTCAGGCCCCGAACACACAAAATCTTTTTCATTCCATCTTTCCACCTCCAATTTGGTCTCCCTATTCCCCTCGTTCCCTCCACCTCCGACACATATATCCTCTTGGTCAATCTTTCCTCACTCATTCTCTCCATGTGACCAAACCATTTTAAAACACCCTCTTCTGCTCTCTCAACCACGCTCTTTTTATTTCCATACATCTCTCTTACCCTTACGTTACTTACTCGATCAAACCACCTCACACCACACATTGTCTTCAATCCGCTGCCAGATCCACTGCCAGATATCTAAAACACTTCACTTCCTCCAGTTTTTCTCCATTCAAACTCACCTCCCAATTGACTTGACCCTCAACCCTACTGTACCTAATAACCTTGCTCTTATTCACATTTACTCTTAACTTTCTTCTTTCACACACTTTACCAAACTCAGTCACCAGCTTCTGCAGTTTCTCACATGAATCAGCCACCAGCGCTGTATCATCAGCGAACAACAACTGACTCACTTCCCAAGCTCTCTCATCCCCAACAGACTTCATCCTTGCCGCTCTTTCCAAAACTCTTGCATTCACCTCCCTAACAACCCCATCCATAAACAAATTAAACAACCATGGAGACATCACACACCCCTGCCGCAAACCTACATTCACTGAGAACCAATCACTTTCCTCTCTTCCTATACGTACACATGCCTTACATCCTCGATAAAAACTTTTCACTGCTTCTAACAACTTGCCTTCCACACCATATATTCTTAATACCTTCCACAGAGCATCTCTATCAACTCTATCATATGCAGATATAGGGTGTTCTGGTCGAGGTGGTGTGCAAAGTGCGAGGGTTAGGGAAAATGATTTGGTAAACAGAGAAGAGGTAGTAAAAGCTTTGCGGAAGATGAAAGCCGGCAAGGCAGCAGGTTTGGATGGTATTGCAGTGGAATTTATTAAAAAGGGGGGTGACTGTATTGTTGACTGGTTGGTAAGGTTATTTAATGTATGTATGACTCATGGTGAGGTGCCTGAGGATTGGCGGAATGCGTGCATAGTGCCATTGTACAAAGGCAAAGGGGATAAGAGTGAGTGCTCAAATTACAGAGGTATAAGTTTGTTGAGTATTCCTGGTAAATTATATGGGAGGGTATTGATTGAGAGGGTGAAGGCATGTACAGAGCATCAGATTGGGGAAGAGCAGTGCGGTTTCAGAAGTGGTAGAGGATGTGTGGATCAGGTGTTTGCTTTGAAGAATGTATGTGAGAAATACTTAGAAAAGCAAATGGATTTGTATGTAGCATTTATGGATCTGGAGAAGGCATATGATAGAGTTGATAGAGATGCTCTGTGGAAGGTATTAAGAATATATGGTGTGGGAGGCAAGTTGTTAGAAGCAGTGAAAAGTTTTTATCGAGGATGTAAGGCATGTGTACGTGTAGGAAGAGAGGAAAGTGATTGGTTCTCAGTGAATGTAGGTTTGCGGCAGGGGTGTGTGATGTCTCCATGGTTGTTTAATTTGTTTATGGATGGGGTTGTTAGGGAGGTAAATGCAGGAGTCCTGGAAAGAGGGGCAAGTATGAAGTCTGTTGGGGATGAGAGAGCTTGGGAAGTGAGTCAGTTGTTGTTCGCTGATGATACAGCGCTGGTGGCTGATTCATGTGAGAAACTGCAGAAGCTGGTGACTGAGTTTGGTAAAGTGTGTGGAAGAAGAAAGTTAAGAGTAAATGTGAATAAGAGCAAGGTTATTAGGTACAGTAGGGGTGAGGGTCAAGTCAATTGGGAGGTGAGTTTGAATGGAGAAAAACTGGAGGAAGTGAAGTGTTTTAGATATCTGGGAGTGGATCTGTCAGCGGATGGAACCATGGAAGCGGAAGTGGATCATAGGGTGGGGGAGGGGGCGAAAATTTTGGGAGCCTTGAAAAATGTGTGGAAGTCGAGAACATTATCTCGGAAAGCAAAAATGGGTATGTTTGAAGGAATAGTGGTTCCAACAATGTTGTATGGTTGCGAGGCGTGGGCTATGGATAGAGATGTGCGCAGGAGGATGGATGTGCTGGAAATGAGATGTTTGAGGACAATGTGTGGTGTGAGGTGGTTTGAGCGAGTGAGTAACGTAAGGGTAAGAGAGATGTGTGGAAATAAAAAGAGCGTGGTTGAGAGAGCAGAAGAGGGTGTTTTGAAATGGTTTGGGCACATGGAGAGAATGAGTGAGGAAAGATTGACCAAGAGGATATATGTGTCGGAGGTGGAGGGAACGAGGAGAAGAGGGAGACCAAATTGGAGGTGGAAAGATGGAGTGAAAAAGATTTTGTGTGATCGGGGCCTGAACATGCAGGAGGGTGAAAGGAGGGCAAGGAATAGAGTGAATTGGAGCGATGTGGTATACAGGGGTTGACGTGCTGTCAGTGGATTGAATCAAGGCATGTGAAGCGTCTGGGGTAAACCATGGAAAGCTGTGTAGGTATGTATATTTGCGTGTGTGGACGTATGTACATGTGTATGGGGGGGGTTGGGCCATTTCTTTCGTCTGTTTCCTTGCGCTACCTCGCAAACGCGGGAGACAGCGACAAAGTATAAAAAAAAAAAAAAAAAAAAAAAAAAAAAAAAATATATATATATATATATATATATATATATATATATATATATATATATATATATTATTATTATTGTTTTTATTATACTTTGTCGCTGTCTCCCGCGTTTGCGAGGTAGCGCAAGGAAACAGACGAAAGAAATGGCCCAACCCCCCCCCCCCATACACATGTGTATACATACATCCACACACGCAATATACATACCTACACAGCTTTCCATGGTTTACCCCAGACGCTTCACATGCCTTGATTCAATCCACTGACAGCACGTCAACCCCGGTATACCACATCGCTCCAATTCACTCTATTCCTTGCCCTCCTTTCACCCTCCTGAATATTCAGGCCCCGATCACTCAAAATCTTTTTCACTCCATCTTTCCACCTCTAATTTGGTCTCCCTCTTCTCCTCGTTCCCTCCACCTCCGACACATATATCCTCTTGGTCAATCTTTCCTCACTCATTCTCTCCATGTGCCCAAACCACTTCAAAACACCCTCTTCTGCTCTCTCAACCACGCTCTTTTTATTTCCACTCATCTCTCTTACCCTTACGTTACTCACTCGATCAAATCACCTCACACCACACATTGTCCTCAAACATCTCATTTCCAGCACATCCATCCTCCTGCGCACAACTCTATCCATAGTCCACGCCTCGCAACCATACAACATTGTTGGAACCACTATTCCTTCAAACATACCCATTTTTGCTTTCCGAGATAATGTTCTCGACTTCCACACATTCTTCAAGGCCCCCAGAATTCTCGCCCCCTCCCCCACCCTATGATCCACTTCCGCTTCCATGGTTCCATCCGCTGCCAGATCCACTCCCAGATATCTAAAACACTTCACTTCCTCCAGTTTTTCTCAATTCAAACTCACCTCCCAATTGACTTGACCCTCAACCCTACTGTACCTAATAACCTTGCTCTTATTCACATTTACTCTTAACTTTCTTCTTCCACACACTTTACCAAACTCAGTCACCAGCTTCTGCTGTTTATCACATGAATCAGCCACCAGCGCTGTATCATCAGCGAACAACAACTGACTCACTTCCCAAGCTCTCTCATCCCCAACAGACTTCATACTTGCCCCTCTTTCCAAAACTCTTGCATTTACCTCCCTAACAACCCCATCCATAAACAAATTAAACAACCATGGAGACATCACACACCCCTGCCGCAAACCTATATTCACTGAGAACCAATCACTTTCCTCTCTTCCTAAACGTACACATGCCTTACATCCTCGATAAAAACTTTTCACTGCTTCTAACAACTTTCCTCCCACACCATATATTCTTAATACCTTCCACAGAGCATCTCTATCAACTCTATCATATGCCTTCTCCAGATCCATAAATGCTACATACAAATCCATTTTCTTTTCTAAGTATTTCTCACATACTTTCTTCAAAGCAAACACCTGACCCACACATCCTCTACCACTTCTGAAACCACACTGCTCTTCCCCAATCTGATGCTCTGTACATGCCTTCACCCTCTCAATCAACACCCTCCCATATAATTTACCAGGAATACTCAACAAACTTATACCTCTGTAATTTGAGCACTCACTCTTATCCCCTTTGCCTTTGTACAATGGCACTATGCACACATTCCGCCAATATATATATATATATATATATATATATATATATATATATATATATATATATATATATATATATATATATATATTCTATCTATTTTGATTTGTCGCTGTCTCCCGCGTTTGCGAGGTAGCGCAAGCAAACAGACGAAAGAAAATGGCACAACCCACCCCCATACACAATGTACACAAACGCATGCCCACACACGCAAATATACATACCTATACATCTCAATGTACACATATATATATACACACACAGACACATACATATATACCCATGCACAAAATTCACATTTCCGGCCCCTATTCATTCCCATCGCCACCTCGCCACACATGGAATACCATCCCCCTCCCCCCTCATGTGTGCGAGGTAGCACTAGGAAAAAACAAGAAAGGCCCCATTCGTTCACACTCAGTCTCCAGCTGTCACGCAATAATGCCCGAAAACCACAGCTCCCTTTCCACATACAGGCCCCACACAAATTTCCATGGTTTACCCCAGACGCTTCACATGCCTAGATTCAATCCACTGACAGCACATCAAACCCGGTATACCACATCGATCCAACTCACTCTATTCCTTGCCCGCCCTTCACCCTCCTGCATGTTCAGGCCCCGATCACTCAAAACCTTTTTCACTCCATCTTTCCACCTCCAATTTGGTCTCCCAATTCTCCTCGTTCCCTCCACCTCTGACCCATATATCCTCTTGGTCAATCTTTCTTCACTCATTCTCTCCATGT
This sequence comes from Panulirus ornatus, assembly GCF_036320965.1. NCBI lineage: Eukaryota > Metazoa > Arthropoda > Malacostraca > Decapoda > Palinuridae > Panulirus > Panulirus ornatus. Next base: position 31,990,369 of record NC_092235.1, on the reverse strand, counting down.
GAACAAACCATTTCAAAACACCCTCTTCTGCTGTCTCAACCACGCTCTTTTTATTTCCACAAATCTCTCTTACCCTTACATTACTTACTCGATCAAACCACCCCACACCACACATTGTCCTCAAACATCTCATTTCCAGCACATCCACCCTCCTGCGCACAACTCTATCCATAGCCCACGCCTCGCAACCATACAACATTTTTGGAACCACTATTCCTTCAAACATACCCATTTTTGCTTTCCGAGATAATGTTTTCGACTTCCACACATTCTTCAAGGCTGCCAGGATTTTCGCCCCCTCCCCCCACTTTCATGGTTCCATCCGCTGCCAGATCCACTATCAGGTATCTTAAACACTTTACTTCCTCAAGTTTTGATCCATTGAAACTTACCTCCCAATTGACTTGAGCCTCAACCATACTGTACCTAATAACCTTGCTCTTCTTCACATTTACTCTTAACTTTCTTCCTTCACACACTTTACCAAACTCATTCACCAGCTTCTGCAGTTTCTCACATGAATCAGCCACCAGCGCTGTATCATCAGTGAGCAACAACTGACTCACTTCCCAAGCTCTCTCATCCACAATAGACTTCATACTTGCCCCTCTTTCCAAAACTCTTGCATTCACCTCCCTAACAACCCCATCCATAAACAAATTAAACAACCATGGAGACATCACACACCCCTGCCGCAAACCTACATTCACTGAGAACCAATCACTTTCCTCTCTTCCTACACGTACACATGACTTACATCCTCGATAAAAACTTTTCACTGCTTCTAACAACTTGCCTCCCACACCATATATTCTTAATACCTTCCACAGAGCATCTCTATCAACTCTATCATATGCCTTCTCCAGATCCATAAATGGTACATACAAATCCATTTGCTTTTCTAAGTATTTCTCACATACATTCTTCAAAGCAAACACCTGATCCACACATCCTCTACCACTTCTGAAATCACACTGCTCTTCCCCAATCTAATGCTCTGTACATGCCTTCACCCTCTCAATCAATACCCTCCCATATAATTTATCAGGAATACTGAACAAACCTATACCTCTGTAATTTGAGCACTCACTCTTATCCCCTTTGCCTTTGTACAATGGCACTATGCACGCATTCCGCTAATCCTCGGGCACCTCACCAGGAGTCATACATACATTAAATAACCTTACCAACCAGTCAACAATACAGTCACCCCCTTTCTAGTAAATTCAACTGCAATACCATCCAAACCTGCTGCCTTGCTGGCTTTCATCTTCCGCAAAGCTTTTACTACCTCTTCTCTGTTTACCAAATCATTTTCCCTAACCCTCTCACTTTGCACACCACCTCGACCAAAACACCCTATATCTGCCACTCTATCATCAAACACATTCAACAAACCTTCAAAATACTCACTCCATCTCCTTCTCACATCACCACTACTTGTTATCGTCTTCCCATTTGCGCCATTCACTGAAGTTCCCATTTGCTCTCTTGTCTTACGCACTTTATTTACCTTTTTCCAGAACATCTTTTAATTCTCCCTGAAATTTAATGATACTCTCTCACACCAACTCTCATTTGCCCTCTTTTTCACCTCTTGCATCTTTCTCTTGACCTCCTGTCTCTTTCCTTTATACATCTCCCACTCAAATGCATTTTTTCCCTGCAAAAATCGTCCAAATGCCTCTCTCTTCTCTTTCACTAATAATCTTACTTCTTCATCCCACCACTCACTACCCTTTCTAATCAATCCACCTCCCACTCTTCTCATGCCACAAGCATCTTTTGCGCTATCCATCACTGATTCCCAAAATACATTCCATTCCTCCCCCACTCCCCTTACTTCCATTGTTCTCACCTTTTTCCATTCTGTACTCAGTCTCTCCCCTTTACTTCCTCACACAAGTCTCCTTCCCAAGCTCACTTACTCTCACCACCCTCTTCACCCCAACATTCACTTTTATTTTTTGAAAACCCATACAAATCTTCACCTTAGCCTCCACAAGATAATGATCATACATCCCTCCAGTTGCACCTCTCATCACATTAACATCCAAAAGTCTCTCTTTCGCGCGCCTGTCAATTAACACGTAATCCAATAAAGCTCTCTGGCCATCTCCCCTACTTACATACGTATACTTATGTATATCTCGCTTTTTAAACCAGGTATTCCCAATCACCAGTCCTTTTTCAGCACATAAATCTACAAGCTCTTCACCATTTCCATTTGCAACACTGAACACCCCATGTATACCAATTATTCCCTCAACTGCCACATTACTCACCTTTGCATTCAAATCACCCATCACTATAACCCGGTCTCGTGCATCAAAACCACTAACACACTTCATTCAGCTGCTCCTAAAACACTTGCCTCTCATGATCTTTCTTCTCATGCCCAGGTGCATATGCACCAATAATCATCCATTTCTCTCCATCACCTTTCAGTTTTACCCATATCAATCTAGAATTTACTTTCTTACATTCTATCACATATTCCCACAACTCCTGGTAAAGTGTGTGAAAGAAGAAAGTTAAGAGTAAATGTGAATAAGAGCAATGTTATTAGGTACAGTAGGGTTGAGGGTCAAGTCAATTGGGAGGTAAGTTTGAATGGAGAAGAACTGGAGGAAGTGGGGTGTTTTAGATATCTGGGAGTGGGTCTGGCAGAGGATGGAACCATGGAAGCGGAAGTAACTCATAGGGTGGGGGAGGGGGCGAAAATTCTGGGAGTCTTGAAGAATGTTTGGAAGTCGAGAACATTATCTCGGAAAGCAAAAATGGCTATGTTAGAAGGAATAGTGGTTCCAACAATATTGTATGGTTGCGAGTCGTGGGCTATGGATAGAGTTGTGAGCAGGAGGGTGGATGTGCTGGATATGAGATGTTTGAGGACAATATGTGGTATGAGGTGGTTTGATCAAGTAAGTAATGTAAGGGTAAGAGAGATATGTGGAAATAAAAAGAGTGTGGTTAAGAGAGCAGAAGAGGGTGTTTTGAAATGGTTTGGTCACATGGAGAGAATGAGTGAGGAAAGATTGACCAAGAGGATATATGTGTCAGAGGTGCAGGGAACGAGAAGTGGGAGACGAAAGTGGAGATGGAAAGATGGAGTGAAAAAGATTTTGTGTTATCGGGGCCTGAACATGCAGTAGTGTGAAAGGCATGCAAGGAAGAGAGTGAATTGGAACCAAGTGGTATACCGGGGTCGACGTGCTGTCAATGGATTGAAACAGGGCATGTGAAGTGTCTGGGGTAAACCATGGGAAGTTGTGTGGGGCCTGGATGTGTAAAGGGAGTTGTTGTTTCGGTGCATTATTACATGACCGCTATAGACTTAGTGTGAACGAATGTGGCCTTTGGTGTCTTTTCATAGCGCTACCTCGCACACATGAGGGGGGAGGGGCTTGTTATTCCATGTGTGGCGAGGTGGCGATGGGAACAAATAAAGGCAGACATTATGAATTATCCCTGGGGATAGGGGAGAAAGAATACTTCCCACGTATTCCCTGCGTGTCGTAGAAGGCGACTAAAAGGGGAGGGAGCGGGGGGCTGGAAATCCTCCCCTCTCGTTTTTTTTTTAGTTTTCCAAAAGAAGGAACAGAGAATTGGGCCAGGTGAGGGTATTCCCTCAAGGCCCAGTCCTCTGTTCTTAACGCTACCTCGCTAATGCGGGAAATGGCGAATAGTTTGAAAAAAAAGAAGATTATGAATTATGAATGCATATTTATATATGTATATCTCTCTGTGTGTATATATATGTGTACATTGAGATGTATAGGCATGTATTTTCGTGTGTGGACATCACCAGCTTCTGCAGTTTCTTACATGAATCAGCCACCAGCGTTGTATCATCAGCGAACAACAACTGACTCACTTCCCAGGCTCTCATCCAGAACAGACTGCATACTTGTCCCTCTTTCCAAAACTCTTGCATTCACCTGCCTAACAACCCCATCCATAAACAGATTAAACAACCATGGAGACATCACACACCCCTGCCGCAAACCCACATTCACTGAGAACCAATCACTTTCCTCTCTTCCTACACGTACACATGCATTGCATCCTCGATAAAAACTTTTCACTGCTTCTAACAACTTGTCTCCCACAACATATATTCTTAAAACCTTCCACAGAGCATCTCTATCAACTCTATCATATGTCCTTCTCCAAATCCATAAATGCTACATACAAATTCATTTGTTTTTCTAAGTATTTCTCACATACATTCTTCAAAGCAATCACCTGATCCACACATTTTCTACCACTTCTGAAACCACACTGCTCTTCCCCAATCTGATGCTCTGTACATGCCTTCACCCTCTCAATCAATACGCTCCCATATAATTTACCAGGAATACTCAACAAACTTATACCTCTGTAATTTGAGCACTCACTCTTATCCCCTTTGCCTTTGTACAATGGCACAATGCAAGCATTCCGCCAATACTCAGGCAACTCGCCATGAATCATACATACATTAAATAACCTTACCAACCAGTCAAAAATACAGTCACCCCCTTTTTTAATAAATTCCACTGCAATACCATCCAAACCTGCTGCCTTGCCGGCTTTCATCTACCGTAAAGCTTTTACTACGTCTTCTCTATTTACCAAATCATTTTCCCTAACCCTCTCTCTTTGCACACCACCTCGACCAAAACACCCTATATCTGCCACTCTATCATCAAACACATTCAACAAACCTTCAAAATACTCACTCCATCTCCTTCTCACATCACCAATACTTGTTATCACCTCCCCATTAGCCCCCTTCACTAAAGTTCCCATTTGCTCCCTTGTCTTAAGCACTTTATTTACCTCCTTCCGAAACATCTTTTTATTCACCCTAAAATTTAATTATACTCTCTCACCCCAACTCTCATTTGCCATCTTTTTCACCTCTTGCACCTTCTTTTGACCTCCTGCCTCTTTCTTTTATACCTCTCCCACTCATTTGCATTTTTTCCCTGCAAAAATCGTCCAAATGCCTCTCTCTTCTCTTTCACTAATACTCTTACTTCTTCATCCCACCACTCACTACCTTTTGTAATCAACCCACCTCCCACGCTTCTGATGCCACAAGCATCTTTTGCGCAATCCATCACTGATTCCCTAATTACATCCCATTTCTCCCCCACTCCCCTTACCTCCTTTGTTCTCACCTTTTTCCATTCTGTACTCAGTCTCTCCTGGTACTTCCTCAGACAAGTCTCCTTCCCAAGCTCACTTACTCTCACCACTCTTTTCACCCCAACATTCTCTCTTCTTTTCTGAAAACCCCCACAAATCTTCACCTTCGCCTCCACAAGATAATGATCAGACATCCCTCCAGTTGCACCTCTCAGCACATTAACATCGAAAAGTCTCTCTTTCGTGCGTCTATCAATTAACACGTAATCCAATAACGCTCTCTGTCCATCTCTCCTACTTACATACGTATACTTATGTATATCTCGCTTTTTAAACCAGGTATTCCCAATCACCAGTCCTTTTTCAGCACATAAATCTACAAACTCTTCACCATTTCCATTTACAACACTGAACACTCCATGTATACCAATCATTCCCTCAACTGCCACATTACTCACCTTTGCATTCAAATCACCCATCACTATATATATATATATATATATATATATATATATATATATATATATATATATATATATATATATATATATATTTGCTTTGTCGCTGTCTCCCGCGTTTGCGAGGTAGCGCAAGGAAACAGACGAAAGAAATGGCCCAACCCACCCCCATACACATGTATATACATACGTCCACACACGCAAATATACATACCTACACAGCTTTCCATGGTTTACCCCAGACGCTTCACATGCCTTGATTCAATCCACTGACAGCACGTCAACCCCGGTATACCACATCGCTCCAATTCACTCTATTCCTTGCCCTCCTTTCACCCTCCTGCATGTTCAGGCCCCGATCACACAAAATCTTTTTCATTCCATCTTTCCACCTCCAATTTGGTCTCCCTCTTCTCCTCGTTACCTCCACCACCGACACATATATCCTCTTGGTCAATCTTTCCTCACTCATTCTCTCCATGTGCCCAAACCATTTCAAAACACCCTCTTCTGCTCTCTGAACCACGCTCTTTTTATTTCCACACATCTCTCTTACCCTTACGTTATTTACTCGATCAAACCACCTAACACCACACATTGTCCTCAAACATCTCATTTCCAGCACATCCATCCTCCTGCGCACAACTCTATCCATAGCCCACGCCGCGCAACCATACAACATTGTTGGAACCACTATTCCTTCAAACATACCCATTTTTGCTTTCCGAGATAATGTTCTCGACTTCCACACATTCTTCAAGGCTCCCAGAATTTTCGCCCCCTCCCCCACCCTATGATCCACTTCCGCTTCCATGGTTCCATCCGCTGCCAGATCCACTCACAGATATCTAAAACACTTCACTTCCTCCAGTTTTTCTCCATTCAAACTCACCTCCCAATTGACTTGACCCTCAACCCTCCTGTACCTAATAACCTTGCTCTTATTCACGTTTACTCTTAACTTTCTTTTTTCACACAGTTTACCAAACTCATTCACCAGCTTCTGCAGTTTCTCACATGAATCAGCCACCAGCGCTGTATCATCAGCGAACAACAACTGACTCACTTCTCAAGCTCTCTCATCCCCAACAGACTTCATACTTGCCCCTCTTTCCAAAACTCTTGCATTCACCTCCCTAACAACCCCATCCATAAACAAATTAAACAACCATGGAGACATCACACACCCCTGCCGGAAACCTTCATTCACTGAGAACCAATCACTTTCCTCTCTTCCTACACGTACACATGCCTTACATCCTCGATATATATATATATATATATATATATATATATATATATATATATATATATATATATATATATATATATATATATATATATATATATATATATATATATATATATATATATATATATATATATATATATATATATATATATATATATATATATATATATATATATATATATATATATATATATATATATATATATATTTTTTTTTTTTTTTTTTTTTTTTTTTATACTTTGTCGCTGTCTCCCGCGTTTGCGAGGTAGCGCAAGGAAACAGACGAAAGAAATGGCCCAACCCCCCCCCCCCATACACATGTACATACACACGTCCACACACGCAAATATACATACCTACACAGCTTTCCATGGTTTACCCCAGACGCTTCACATGCCTTGATTCAATCCACTGACAGCACGTCAAACCCTGTATACCACATCGCTCCAATTCACTCTATTCCTTGCCCTCCTTTCACCCTCCTGCATGTTCAGGCCCCGATCACACAAAATCTTTTTCACTCCATCTTTCCACCTCCAATTTGGTCTCCCTCTTTTCCTCGTTCCCTCCACCTCCGACACATATATCCTCTTGGTCAATCTTTCCTCACTCATTCTCTCCATGTGCCCAAACCATTTCAAAACACCCTCTTCTGCTCTCTCAACCACGCTCTTATATATATATATATATATATATATATATATATATATATATATATATATATATATATACATATATATATATATATATATATACATATATATATATATATATATATATATATATATATATATATATATATATATATATATATATATATATATATATATATATATATATATATATATATATATATATATATATATATATATATATATATATATATATATATATATATATGTACATTTATTGTACTTTGTCGTTGTCTCCCGAGTTCGCGAGGTAGCGCAACGAAACAGACGAAAGAATTGCCCAACCCACCCAAATATACATGTATATACATACACGTCCACACACGCACTTATTCATAACTATACATCACAACGTATACATATGTCTACACACACAGACATATACATACATACACATATGTACATAATTCATACTGTCTGCCCTTATTCATTCCCGTCGCCAACCCGCTACACATGATATGCCAACTCCCTTCCCCCGCATGTGGGGAAGGTGGCACTATGAAAAGACAACAAAGACCACATTCGTTCACACTCAGTCTCTAACTGTCATGTATAATGCTCAGAAACCACAAGTCCCTTTTCACATCCAGACCCCACAAAACTTATCATAGTTTACACCAGACGCTTCACATGCCCTTGTTCAATCCATTGACAGCACGTCGACCCCGGTATACCACATCGTTCCAATTCATTCTATTCCTTGCACGCCTTTCCCCTCATGCATGTTCAGACTCCGATCACTCAAAATCCTTTTCACTCCATCTATCCACCTCCAATTTTGTCTCCCACTTCTCCTCGTTCCCTTCACTTCTAACACATATATCCCCTGTGTCTGTCTCTCCGCACTCATTCTCTCCATGCGACCAAACCATTTCAAAACACCCTCTTCTGCTTTCTCAACCACACACTTTTCATTACCACAAATCTCTCTTTCCCTTTCATCACTTGCTCGATCAAACCACCTTAGACAACGCATTGTCCTCAAACTCCTCATTTCCAACCCATCCACCCTTCTCCGCATAACTCAATCTGCCATCCCACGTCTCACAACCATATAACATTGTCGAAACCTCTATTCCTTCAAACATAGCCATTTTTGCTTTCAGAGATAACGTTTTCGCCCTCCACACATTTTTCAACTCTTCCAGAATTTTCGCCCCTTCTCCACCCTATGACTCACTTCCGCTTCCATGGTTCCATCTGCTGCGAAATCCACTGTCAGACATCTGAAACACTTCACTTCCTCAAGTTTTTCTCAATTCAAACGTACCTCCCAATTGACTGGTCATTCAACCCTACTGCACCTAATAACCTTGCACTTATTCACATTTATTCTCATCTTTCTTCTTTCACTCACTTTACCACACTGAGTCATCAGCTTGGGCAGTTTCTCCCTAGAATCAGCCATCAGCGTTCTATCATCAGCGAATAACAAATGACTCACTTCCCAAGCTCTCTCATCCACAACAGACTGCATACTTGCCCCTCTCTCCAAAACTCTTGCATTCACATCCCTAACAACCCCATCCATAAACAAATTAAACAACCACGGAGACATCTCGCAACCCTACGGCAAGTCGTCGTTTACTGAGAACCAATCACTATCCTCTCTTCCTACTCTCACACATTCCTTACATCCTCGATAAAAACTTTTCACTGCTCCGAACAACTTGCCTCCCACAGCATGTATTCTTAATACTTTCCACAGAGCATCTCTATCAACTCTATCATATGCCTTCTCCAGATCCATAAATGCTACATACGAATCCATTTGCTTTTCTAAGTTTTTCTCACATACATTCTTCAAAGCAAACACCTGATTCACACATCCTCTATCACCTCTGAAACCACATTGTTCTTTCCCAATCTGATGCTCTGTACATGCCTTCACTCTCTCAATCAATACCTTCTTATATAATTTCCCAGGAATACTCAACAATCTTATACCTCTGTAATGTGAGCACTCACCTTTATCCCTTTTCCTTTGTATAATGGTACTATGCAAGCATTCCGCCAATCCTCAAGGACCTCACCACGAGTCACACATACATTAAATAACCTTACCAACCAGTGAACAACAGAGTCACCCTCTTTTTTCATAAACTTCACTGCAATGCCATCCAAAATCGTTGCCTTGCCGGTTTTCATTTTCCGCAAAGCTTTTACTACGTAGTTAGCTTTGATGTTTCCTGACGTTTCACTAAAGTTCCAATTGTTGGCCTCTTAAAATATTCATTTCATGTCTTGAATGATATTCATTTACCTGTATCAGAGTCTGTTTTCCCTGAACTGATAAACCTGTGTATAAAAGACTGTATTTCAATTCAATGGAGATTATTATGCTCAAAAATTTGGTATGGCAATGGGTAACCCTCTTTCACCTGAACTAAGTAATCTTTATATGGAATTTTTTGAAACGAAATTACTAAAGGATATCATACCTTCAACGCAATTTGGTTTAGGTATGTAGATGATGTTCTTTGTGTTTGGCGAACAAATGAAAATTTACAAATATTTCTCTTCTTGCTTAACAATTTAGTACCTACCATCAAATTTACTGTAGAAAATGAAAATAATGGTATGTTACCATTTTCAGATTGCATGATCCTTAGGCAAGGAAACAAGTTTAAGTTTAGCATATACAGAAAACCTACCAATGTATGCTCATATATCCATTATTACTCATCTCAACATGACAGAGTTGAATTATCATCATTTCAATCTATGTTCCTTAGGGCATTACGTATTTGCAGTTCAGAGTTTATTGATGATGAGTTTGAGAAGATATTCTATATATATATATATATATATATATATATATATATATATATATATATATATATATATATATATATATATATATATATATATATATATGTATATATATTGTACTTTGTAGTTGTCTCCCGCGTTAGCGAAGTAGCGCAACAAACAGACGTAAGAATGGCCTAACCCACTCATACACATGCATATACATGCTCGTCCACACAGGCACATATACATACCTATACATTTCAACTTATACATATAAATACATACACTGACATATACATATACACACAAGTACAAAATCCATACTTGCTACCTTCACTCATTCTCGTCGCCACCCCGCCACACACGAAATGACACCCCCCTCCCCTCGCACGCGCGCGAGGTAGCGCTGGGAAAACACAACAAAGGCCACATTTGTTCATACCCAGTCTCTAGCAGTCATACATATTGCTCCAAAACCACAGCCCCCCTTCCACATCCAGGCACCATGAAACCTTCAATGGTTTGCCCCAGACGCTTCAAATGCCCTAGTTCAATCCATTGACAGCATGTCGACCCCGATATACCACATCGTTCCATTTCACTTTATTTCTTGCACGCCTTTCATCCACCTGCATGTTCAGGCCCCGATCGCTCAAAATCTTTTTCACGCCATCCCTCCTCCTCCAAATTGGCCTCCCACTTCTCGTTCCCTCCACCTCCCTCTTTATCAATCTTTCCTCACTCATACTCTCCATGTAACCAACCCATTTCAATAAACCCTATTCTGCTTTCTTAACCACACTCATTCTTGCCACACATCTCTCTTACCCTTTCATTACTTGCTCGATCAAACTCACACCACATATTGTCCTCAAACATCTTATTTCCAACACATCTACCCCTTCCGCAAAACCCCATCTGTAACCCAAGCTTCGCATCCATATAACATTGCTGGAACCACTATTCCTTCAAACACACCCATTTTTGGTTTCCGAGATATTGTTCTCTCCTTCCACACATTCTTCAACGCTACCAGAACTTCTGTCCCCTCCCCCACACTGTGACTCACTTCCGCTTCCATGGTTTCATCCGCTGCCAAATCCACTACCAGATATTTAAAAGATTCACTTCCTTCAGTTTTTCTCCATTCAAACTTATCTTCCAATTGACTTGTCCCTCAACCCTATTGTACCTAATAACCTTCCTCTTATTCACATTTACTCTCAGACTTCTTCTTTCACACACTTCGCCAAACTCAGTTACCAGCTTCTGCAGTTTCTCACCCGAATCAGCCACAAGCGATGTATCATCAGCGAACAACAGCTGATTTACTTGCAAAACCCTCTCATCCATAACAGACGGTATACTTGCCGCTCTTTCCAAAACTCTTGCATTCACCTCCCTAACAACTCCATGCATAAACAAATTGAACAACCATGGAGAAATCACACACCCCTGCTGCAAACCAACATTCACTGAGAACCAATCACTTTCCTCTCTACCTGCACGTACACATGCCTTACATCCTTGATAAAAACTTTTCACTGCTTCTAACAACTTGCCCCCACCCCATATACTCTTAATACCTTCCGCAGAGGATCTCTATCAACTCTATCATATTCCTTCTCCAGATCCATGAATGCTACATACAAATTCATTTGTTTTGCTAAGTATTTCTCACATACATTCTTCAAAGCAAACACCTGATCCACACATCCTCTACGCTTTTGAAACAACACTGCTCTTCCCCAGTCTGATGCTCTGTACATTTCTTCACCCTCTCAATTAATGCCCTCCCATATAATTTCCCAAGAATACTTAGCAGACTTATACCTCTGTAAAATGAACACTCTCCTCTAGCCCCTTTTCCTTTGTACAATGGCACTATGCATGCATTCCGCCAATCAGCAGGCGCTTCGCCATAATCCATACATACATTCAATATCCTCACCATCCAGTCAACAATAGTCACCCCCTTTTTTAATAAATTCCATAGCAATACCATCCAAACCTGCTGTCTTGCTGGGTTTCCTCTTCCGCAGAGCTTTCACTACCTCCTTTCTGTTTGCCAAATCATTCTCCCTGACCCTCTCACTTCGCACAACACCTCGACCTAAACACCCAATTTATGCCACTCTATCATCTAACACATTCATGAAACCTTCAAACTACGCACTCCATCTCCCTTTCACATCACCACTACTTGTTATCGCCTTCTCGTTAGCCCTTCACCTATGTTCCCATTTGTTCTCTTGTTTTACCTACTTTATTTACCTCTTTCCAAAACATCTTTTTATTCTCCCTAAAATTTAATGATACTCTCTCACCCCAACTCTCATTTGCCATCTTTTTCACCTCTTGCACCTTTCTCTTGACCTTCTGCCTCTTTCTTTTACACATCTCCCAGTCATTTGCACTATGTCTCTGCAAAAATCGTCCAAATGCCTCTCTCTTCTCTTTCACTACTAATCTTACTTCTTTATCCCACCACTCAATACTCTTTCTAATCTGCCCTCCTCCCAAGTTTCCCAAGCCAGAAGCATCTTTTGCTGATCCCAAAACTCTTGCCTCTCATGATCTTTCTTCTCTTTACCAGGTGCATAGGCACCAATAATCACCCATCTCTCTCCATCCACTTTCAGTTTTACCCATATCAATCTAGAGTTTACTTTCTTACACTCTATCACATACTCTCACAACTGCTTCAGGAGTTTACTCCCAGTACATTCCCAAACCACTCTTCACCTTTACCCTTGAGCTTCGTTTCACTCAGAGCCAAAACATCCAGGTTCCTTTCCTCAAACATCCTACCTATCTCTCCTTTTTTCTCATCTTGGTTACATCCACACACATTTAGACACCCCACTCTGAGCCTTCGAGGAGGATGAGCACTCCTCGCGTGACTCCTTCTGTTTCCCCTTTTAGAAAGTTGAAATGCAAGGAGGGGAGGGTTTCTAGCCTCCCGCTCCCGTCACCTTGATTTACCTTCTACAACACGCGGGAAATGCGTGGGAAGTATTCTTTTTTCCCTATCCCCAGTCTCTTCCTATCTTCATGTATTCGTTAATTAGATATCTTTTTTATTGTATTGATTCAATTAAGTAACTTGTGATCTCCACATTCTGTTATTACTATGTATATTTTCTTTATTTCTCTTGACTTTCATTTGGTCATTTGGTTGGCAGGGATCTCTAGTAGACGACGAAGATCTGATCATGGTGCTGCAAGACACTAAGTCAACTGCACAGGATGTGAGCACGAAGCTCCTCATCGCCTCAGAGACGGAGCGTAAGATCAACGGAGCGCGGGAAGAGTACAGACCAGTGGCCACACGGGGATCCATACTATATTTCCTCATCACGGAGATGGCTGCTGTCTCTTGCATGTATCAGACATCCCTACGACAGTTCCTCGTCCTCTTCGATATGTCTATGACTAGGTAACAACTATCGATAATCGTTACTATTAATTTTTTCTCTCTTGAATATTCCTGAAAATCTTTTCTATGGTTACATTTATGGTTGAGGATCTTCCCTCACCTTGCACTACCAGATCACTAGTTCTTTGTATATGACACCACGACCGAATAACAACCATCATTTTGTTGAACATCATCATTTATTTATGTTAGCTGAGACGGCACGGACAAATGAATGACCTAATCAAAGCCATCTCATTAACTCTGTATACAAATACACCAGTATTAGCCAGGCACCCAATTTATCGACCAGCTCGTAGGGGAAGATGCACAGCTGAGTGAAATGTGGACCATCTGCCGTGACCAAGATTCGTAACTATGAGGGTTCAACTTAGAGTGACCTATGAATGCATCTTAGTCAGAAAGGCTGACAGCTACACCATGGAGGTCCAGATATTTCAAAACCATACAGTTCTAAATTACCATAATCACGCAATTAACCTCATAAGAATCCGTGGCCAATGATTCTCTTATTGAAACTCCTTTGACTAAACCCTTTCTATTCTCACGTTCTTGACCAAGTAGTCACCCAAAAATCTAACTGTGGCTTCGCTCTGTTCCTTAAATTCATGAGTGAATGACTTGTCAAAAAGTACTTGACCAAATATCGTAACGTGTATGTGACCACGATCAAACGATATATAACACACAGGTTTGTAGACATATAATTAAGATATGCTCTTGACAAAACAACATGTATCATATATGTTCACGACTTAATATTCTCACATATATTAAAATAATTTCATGTAATCCCCAAAATTTGTCTTGTAGCCAAATCCTTCGTCTGTGCTTACGATCTTCCCAAAAATACTGCCAAGATGAAGAAACTGATCTCACATCTGCGCACATAACGGTAATTTGCTTCACCAACATCATCACAAAGTAACTCACCACATGTATTCATTTTACTAGGATAAGCATCATACTAATTCTACGCTAAATATTTGAGTATCGTCTTTGCAGCTTGTAAAAGCGTGGGAGATGGGCAGGTCACATAGGGTAGTGAGTAGTGGGATGAAGAAGTAAGATTATTAGTGAAAGAGAAGAAAGAGGCATTTGGACGATTTTTGAAGGGAAATAATGCAAATGTCTGGGAGATGTATAAAAGAAAGAGGCAGGAAGTCAAGAGAAAGGTGCAGGAGGTGAAAAAGAGGGCTAATGAGAGCTGGGGCGAGAGAGTATCATTAAATTTTAGGCAGGATAAAAAAAAGATGTTTTGGAAGGAGGTAAATAAAGTGCGTAAGACAAGTGCACAAATGGAAACATCGGTGAAGGGGGCTAATGCGGAGGTGATAACAAGTAGTGGTGATATGAGAAGGAGATGGAGTGAGTATTTTGAAGGTTTGTTGAATATGTTTGATGATAGCAGAATAGCGTGCTTTAGTCGAGGTGGTGTGCAAAGTGAAAGGGTTAGGGAGAATGATTTGGTTAACAGAGGAGGTAGTAAAAGCTTTGCGGAAGATGAAATCCGGCAAGGCATCGGGTTTGATGGTATTGCAGTGGAATTTATTAAAAAAGGGGGTCACTGTGTTGTTGACTAGTTGGGAAGATTATTCAATGTATGTATGACTCATGATGAGGTGCCTGAGGACTAGCGGAATAATTGCATATTGCCATTGTACAAAGGCAAAGAGAAAAAAGGTGAGTGCTCAAATTACAGAGGTATAAGTTTGTTGAATATTCCTGGGAAATAATATGGAAGGGTATTTGATTCAGAGGGTGAAGGCAAGTACAGAGCATCAGATTAGGGAAAAGCAATATGGTTTCTGAAGTGGTAAAGGATGTGTGCATCAGGTGTTTGCTTTAAAAAACTTAGTGAGAAATACTTAGAAAAACAAATGGATTTGTATGTAGCATTTATGGATCTGGAGAAACCATATGATAGAGTTGATGGAGATACTCTGTGGAAGGAATTAAGAATATAGGGTGTGGGAGGCAAATTGGAAGAAGCAGTGAAAAGTTTTTATCAAGAGAAAAGTGATTCATTCTCAGTGACTTTCGCTTTCCGGCAGGGGTGCGTGATCTATCCATGGCTGTTTAATTTCTTTATGGAGGGGTTGTTAGAGAGATGACTGCAAGTGTTTTGGAGAGAGGGGCAAGTATGCAGTCTTTTGTGGGTGAGAAAGCTTGGGATGAAAGTCAGTTGTTGTTCGCTGATGATACAACGATTCGGGTAAAAACTGCAGAAGCTGGTAACTGAGTTTGGTAAAGTGTGTGAAAGAAGAAAGTTGAGAGTAAATGTGAATAAGAGGAAGGTTATTAGGTATAGTAGGATTGAGGGACAAGTCAACTAGGAGGTAAGTTTGAATGGAGAAAAACTGGAAGAAGTGAAATGTTTTAAATATCTAGGGGTGGATTTGGCAGCAGATAGAACCATGGAAGCGGAAGTGAGTTACAGGGTTGGGGAGGGGGCGAAGCCTCTGGGAGAGTTGAAAAGTGTGTGGAGGGGGAACACATTATCTCGGAAAGCAAAAATGGGTATGTTTGAAGGAATAGCGGTTCCAACAATGTTATATAGTTGCGAGAAGTGGGCTATAGATAGAGTTGTGCGGAGGAAGGTGGATGTGTTGGAAATAACATGTTTGTGGACGA
Source organism: Panulirus ornatus (assembly GCF_036320965.1). Classification (NCBI taxonomy): domain Eukaryota; kingdom Metazoa; phylum Arthropoda; class Malacostraca; order Decapoda; family Palinuridae; genus Panulirus; species Panulirus ornatus. The sequence continues at coordinate 31,974,004 of NC_092235.1, read as the reverse complement.
TTTGTGGTGTGAGGTGGTTTGATCGAGTAAGTAATGAAAGGGTAAGAGGGATGTGTGGTAACAAAAAGAGTGTGGTTGAGAGCAAAAGAGTGTGTTTTGAAATTGTTCGGTCACTTGGAGAGAATAAGTGAGGAAAGATTGACAAAAAGGATATGTGTCAGAGGTAGAGGGAAAGAGAAGTGGGAGACCAAATTGGAGGTGGAAAGATGAGGTGAAAAAGATTTTGAGCAATCGGAGCCTGAACATACATGAAAGGCGTACTAGAAATAGAGTGAATTGGAACGATGTGGTATACCGAGGTCGACATGCTGTCAATCGATTGAACCAGGGCATGTGAATTTTCTGAGGTAAACCATAGAAAGTTTTGTGGGGTGTGGATATGGAAAGAAAGCCGCGATTTCGGTGCATTATACATGACAGCTAGAGACAGAGTGTGAACGAATGTGACCTGTGTTGTCTTTTGCTATCGCAACCTCGCGCTCACGCGGAGGGAGGGGGTTGTCATTTCATGTGTAGTGGGGTCGCGACGGGAATGAATACAGGCAGCGACTTTCAGATATGTACATATCTCACCATGAGTCATACATACATTAAATAATCTTACCAACCGGTCAACAATACAGTCATCCCCTTTTTTAATAAACACCACTGCAATACCATCCAAATCCGCTGCCTTGCCGCCTTTCATCTTCCGCAAAGCTTTTACTACCTCTTCTCTGTCTACCAAATCATTTTCCCTAACCCTCTCACTTTCCAAACCACCTAGACCAAGACACGCTATATCTGCCACTAAATAATCAAACACATTCAACAACCCTTCAAAATACTCACTCCATCTCCTCACATCACCACTACTTGTTATCACCTCCCCATCAGCCCCATTCACCAACGTTCATATTTGTTCCCTTGTCTTGCGCACTTTATCTACCTCCTTCCAAAACATCTTTTCATTCTCCCTAAGACTTAATGATACTCTCTCACCCCACCTCTCATTTCCTCTCTTTCTCGCCCCTTGCACCTTTCTCTTGACCTCCTGCCTCTTTCTTTTATAAATTTCCCAGTCATTTGCATTATTTCCCTATATAAATCGTCCAAAACCTTTCTCTTCTCTTTCACTAACAGTCTTACTTCTTTACCGACCACTCACTACCCTTTCTAATCTGCCTGCCTCCCACGCTTTAAATGCCACAAGCATCTTTTGCGCATGCCATCACTGCTTCCCTAAACACATCACATTCCAGCCCCTCTCCCTTAGGTCCTTTCTTCTCACCTTTTTCCATTCTATACCCAGTCTCTCCTGGTACTTCGTCACACAAATCTCCTTCCCAAGCTTACTTACTCTCACCACTCTATTCACAAACCATTCTCTCTTCTTTTCTGAAAACCTCTACAAATCGCCACGTTCGCCTCCGCAAGATAATGATCAGACATCCCTCCAGTTGCACCTCTCAGCACATTAGCATCCAAAAGTCTTTCTTTCGCGTGACTATCAATCAACACGTATTCAAATATATTTATTTATTTATTTATTTATTTTGCTTTGTTGCTGTCTCCCGCGTTAGCGAGGTAGTGCAAGGAAACAGACGAAAGAATGGCCCAAACCACCCGCATACACATGTATATACATACACGTCCACACACGCAAATATACATACCTATACATCTCAACGTATACATATATATACACACACAGATATATACACACGCACATAATTCATACTATCTGCCTTATTCATTCCCACCGCCACCTAGCCACACATGAGATAACAACCCCCTCCCCTTGATGTGTACGAGGTAGCGCTAGGAAAAGACAACTAAGGCCCCATTCTTTCACACTCAGTCTCTAGCTGTCATGTAATAATGCAACGAAACCACAGCTCCCTTTCCACATCCAAGCCCCACAGAACTTTCCATCGTTTACCCCAGACGCTTCATATGCCCTGGTTCAATCCATTGACAGCACGATGACCTTGGTATATCAAATCGATCCAATTTACTATATTTCTTGCACGCCTTTGACCCTCCTGCACGTTCAGGCCCCGATCACTCAAAATCTTTTTCACTCCATCTTTTCACCTCCAATTTGGTGTCCTGCTCCTCCTCGTTCCCTCCACATCTGATGCATGTATCCTCTTGGTCAATATTTCCTCACTCATTCTCTCCATGTTACCAAACCATTTCAAAACACCCTCTTCTGCTCTCTCAACAACACTCCTTTTATTACCACACATCTCTCTTACCCTTACATTACTAACTCGATCAAACCACTTCACACCATATATTGTCCTTAAACATTTTCACTATCCATCCATTTCCAATTTGGTCTCCGACTTCTCGTTCCCTCCTCCTCTGACACATATATCCTCTTGGTCAATCTTTCCTCATTCATTCCCTCCATGTGACCAAACCATTTCAAAACACCCTCTTCTGCTCTCTCAACCATACTCTTTTATTACCGCACATCTCTCTTACCCTTACATTACTTACTCGATCAAACCACCTCACACCACATATTGTCCTCAAACATCAAACTTCCAGCATATCCACCCTCCTCGGCACAACTTTATACATAGCCCACGACTTGAAACCATATAACATTGTTGGAACCACAATTCCTTCAAACATATCCATTTTTGCTTTACGAGGTAATGTTCTCGACTTCAACACATTCTTCAAGGCTCCCAGAACTTTCGTCCCCTCCCCCACCCTATGATACACTTCTGTTTCCATGGTTCAATCCGCTGCCAAACCCACTCCCAGATATCTAAAACACTTTACTTCCTCCAGTTTTCCTGTATTCAAACTTACCTTCCGATTGACTTGTCCCTCAACCCTACTATACCAGATAACCTGCTCTTATTCACGTTTACTCTCAGCTTTCTTCTTTAACACACTTTACCAAACTCAGTCACAAGATTTTGCAGTTTCTCAAACGAATCAGCCACCAGCGTTATATCATCAGCGAAGAACAACTGACTCACTTCCCAAGCTCTCACATCCATAACAGAGTGTATACTTGCCCCTCTTTCCAAAACTCTTGCATTCATCTCCCTAACAACCCCATCCATACAAAATTGAACAACCATGGAGACATCACAAACCCCTGCCGCAAACATACATGCACTGAGAACCAATCACTTTCCTCTCTTCCTACACTTACAAATGCCTTACATCCTCGATAAAAACTTTCCACTGCTTCTAACAACTTGCCTCCAATACCATATATTCTTAACACCTTCCACAGAGCATCTCTGTCAACTCTATCATATGCTTTGCATAGGTACATAAATGCTGCACACAAATCTATTTGCTTTTCTAAGTCCTTCTCACATCCATAAAAGAGTGTATACTTGCCCCTCTTTCCAAAACTCTTGCATTCACCTCCCTAACAACCCCATCCATACAAAATTGAACAACCATGGAGACATCACAAACCCCTGCCGCAAACATACATGCACTGAGAACCAATCACTTTCCTCTCTTCCTACACTTACAAATGCCTTACATCCTCGATAAAAACTTTCCACTGCTTCTAACAACTTGCCTCCCATACCATATATTCTTAACACCTTCCACAGAGCATCTCTGTCAACTCGTATCATATGTTTTGCATAGGTCAATAAATGCTACATACAAAACTATTTGCTTTTCTAAGTCTTTCTCACATACATACTTCAAAGAAAACACCTGATCCACACATCCTCTACCACTTCTGAAACCACAGTGCTCTTCCACAACCTGATGCACTGTACATGCCTTCACCCTATCAATCAATACCCTCCCGTATAATTTTCCAGGATTACTCAACAAACTTATACATCTGTAATTTGAACACTCACTTTTATCCCCTTTGCCTTTGTACAATTTCACAAAGCAAGCATTCCGCCAATCCTCAGGCACCTCACTATGAGTCATACGTACATTAAATAACATTACCAACCAGTCAAAAATACAGTCACCCCCTTTGTTAATAAATTCCACATCAGTACCATCCAAACCTGCTGCCTTGCTGGCTTTCATACTTCCGCAAAGCTTTTACTACCTCTTCTCTGTTTACCAAATAATTTTCCCTAACCCTCTCACTTTGCTCACCACCTCGACCAAAGACCATATATCTGCCACTCTATCATCAAACATATTCAACAAACCTTCAAAATCCTCACTCCATCTCCTTCTCTCATCACCACTACTTGTTATCACCTCCCCATTAACCCCCTTCACTGAAGTTCCCATATTTTCCCATTCCTTACTCACTTTATTTATCTGCTTCCAAAACATCCTTTTATTCTCCCTAAAATTTAACAATAGTCTCTCGCCAGAACTCTCATTTGCCCTCTTTTTCACCTCTTGCATCTTTCCCTTGACCTCCTGCCTCTTTCTTTTATACGTCTCCAAATCATTTGCATTATCTCCCTATAAAAATCGTCCAAATGCCTCTCTTATCTCTTTTACTAATAATCTTACTTATTCATCCACCCACTGACTACCCTTTGTAAGCTTGTCCACCTCCCACGCTTCTGATGCCGCAAGCTTCTTTTGCGGAAACCATCACTGCTTCCCTAAATATACCCCATTCCTCCCCTACTCCCCTTACGTCCTTTGTTCCCACCTTTTTCCATTCTATACCCAGTCTTTTCTGGTACTTCCTCACACAAATCTCCTTCCCAAGATCACCTACCTTCACTACTCTTCTCACCCTAACATTCTCTCTTCTTTTCTGTAAACCTCTGTAAATCTTCACCTTCGCCTTCACAAGATAATGATCAGACATCCCTACAGTTCCACTTCTCAGCATATTAACATCCAAAAGTCTATCTTTCGCTCGCCTATCAATTAACACATAATCCAATAACGCTCTCTGGCCATCTCTCCTACTTACATACGTATACTTATGTATATCTTTCTTTTTAAAGCAGGTATTCCCGATCACCAGTCCTTTTTCAGCACATAAATCTACAAGCTCTTACCATTTCCATTTACAACACTAATTTTTCCCTCAACTGCCACATTACTCACCTTTGCATTCAAATCACCCATCACCATAACTCGGTCTCGTGCTCAAAACTACTAGCACACTAGCCCAGGTGCTCCCAAAACACTTGCCTCTTATGATCTTTCTTCTCATGCCTAGTTTCATATGCACCAATCGTCACTGTCTCTCTACATCCACTTTCAGTTTTACCCATATGAATCTAGAGTTTACTTTCTTGCACTCTGTCACATACTCCCAACACTCATGTTTCAGTAGTTCTACTCCTTCCCTTGCTCTTGTCCTCTCACTAACCCCTGACTTTACTCCCAACACATTCCCAAACAACACTTCCCCTTTACCCTTGAGCTTCGTTTCACTCAGACCCAAAACATCCAGGTTCCCTTCCTCAAAGATGCTACCTATTTCTCCTATTTTCTCATCTTGGTTACATCCACACACATTTTGACACCCCAATCTGAGCCTTCGAAAGGATGAGCACTCCCCGCGTGACTCCTTATCTTTGCCCTTTTAGAAATTCAAAATACAAGGAGGGAAGGGCTTCCAGTTCCCGGCTCCCGTCCCTTTTAGTCCCCTCCTATGACAGGTGACGAATGCGTTGGATGTATTCCTTCTCCCCTATCCTCAGGGACAGCATATATATATATATATATATATATATATATATATATATATATATATATATATATATATATATATTTTTTTTTTTTTTTTTTATACTTTGTCGCTGTCTCCCGCGTTTGCGAGGTAGCGCAAGGAAACAGACGAAAGAAATGGCCCCACCCCCCCCCCCCATACACATGTACATACACACGTCCACACACGCAAATATACATACCTACACAGCTTTCCATGGTTTACCCCAGACGCTTCACATGCCTTGATTCACTCCACTGACAGCACGTCAACCCCTGTATACCACATCGCTCCAATTCACTCTACTCCTTGCCCTCCTTTCACCCTCCTGCATGTTCAGGCCCCGATCACACAAAATCTTTTTCACTCCATCTTTCCACCTCCAATTTGGTCTCCCTCTTCTCCTCGTTCCCTCCACCTCCGACACATATATCCTCTTGGTCAATCTTTCCTCACTCATTCTCTCCATGTGCCCAAACCATTTCAAAACACCCTCTTCTGCTCTCTCAACCACGCTCTTTTTATTTCCACACATCTCTCTTACCCTTACGTTACTTACTCGATCAAACCACCTCACACCACACATTGTCCTCAAACATCTCATTTCCAGCACATCCATCTGTGAATTGTGTGCTTGGGTATATATGTATGTGTCTGTGTGTGTGTATATATGTGTACATTGAGATGTATGGGTGAGTAGGTTTGCGTGTGTGGACGTGTGTGTATATACATGTGTATGGGGGTGGGTTGGGCCATTTCTTTCGTCTGTTTCCTTGCGCTACCTCGCAAACGCGGGAGACAGCGACAAAGTATAAAAAAAAAAAAATATATATATATATATATATATATATATATATATATATATATATATATATATATATTTTTATTTTATTTATTTTGCTTTGTCGCTGTCTCCCGCATTTGCGAGGTAGCGCAAGGAAACAGACGAAAGAAATGGCCCAACCCACCCCCATACACATGTATATACACACACGTCCACACACGCAAACCTACTCACCCATACATCTCAATGTACACATATATACACACACACAGACACATACATATATACCCAAGCACACAATTCACACTGTCTGCCTTTATTCCTTCCCATCGTCACCTCGCCACACATGGAATACCATCCCCCTCCCACCTCATGTGTGCGAGGTAGCGCTAGGAAAATATAACAAAGGACCCATTCGTTCACACTCAGTCTCCAGCTGTCATGCAATAATGCCCGAAACCACAGCCCCCTTTCCACATCCAGGCCCCACACAACTTTCCATGGTTTACCCCAGACGCTTCACATGCCCTGATTCAATCCACTGACAGCACGTCAACCCCGGTATACCACATCGATCCAGTTCACTCTATTCCTTGCCCTCCTTTCACCCTCCTGCATGTTCAGGCCCTGATCACTCAAAATCTTTTTCACTCCATCTTTCCACCTCCAATTTGGTCTCCCACTTCTCCTCGTTCCCTCCACCTCCGACACACATATCCTCTTGGTCAATCTTTCCTCACTCATTCTCTCCATGTGCCCAAACCATTTCAAAACACCCTCTTCTGCTCTCTCAACCACGCTCTTTTTATTTCCACACATCTCTCTTACCCTTACATTACTTACTCGATCAAACCATCTCACACCACACATTGTCCTCAAACATCTCATTTCCAGCACATCCACCCTCCTGCGCACAACTCTATCCATAGCCCACGCCTCGCAACCATACAACATTGTTGGAACCACTATTCCTTCAAACATACCCATTTTTGCTTTCCGAGATAATGTTCTCGACTTCCACACATTCTTCAATGTTCCTAGGATTTTCGCCCCCTCCCCCCACCCTATGATTCACTTCCGCTTCCATGGTTCCATCCGCTGGCAGATCCACTCCCAGATATCTAAAACACTTTACTTCCTCTAGTTTTTCTCCATTCAAACTTACCTCCCAATTGACTTGACCCTCAACCCTACTGTACCTAATAACCTTGCTCTTATTCACATTTACTCTTAACTTTCTTCTTTCACACACTTTACCAAACTCAGTCACCAGCTTTTGCAGTTTCTCACATGAATCAGCCACCAGCGCTGTATCATCAGCGAACAACAACTGACTCACTTCCCAAGCTCTCTCATCCACAACAGACTTCATACTTGCCCCTCTTTCCAAAACTCTTGCATTCACCTCCCTAACAACCCCACCCATAAACAAATTAAACAACCATGGAGACATCATACACCCCTGCCGCAAACCTACATTCACTGAGAACCAGTCACTTTCCTCTCTTCCTACACGTACACATGCCTTACATATATATATGCCTTATATATATATATATATATATATATATATATATATATATATATATATATATATATATATATATATATATATATATATATATATATATATATATATATATATATATATATATATATATATATATATATATATATATATATATATATATATATATATATATATATATATATATATATATATATATATATATATATATATATATATATATATATATATATATATATATATATATATATATATATATATATATATATATATATATATATATATATATATATATATATATATATATATATATATGGGAGTATGTGATAGAGTGTAAGAAAGTAAATTCTAGATTGATATGGGTAAAACTGAAAGTTGATTGAGAGAGATGGGTGATTGGGCATGAGAAGAAAGATCATGAGAGGCAAGTGTATTGGTTATAGCTAAATGAGTGTGTTAGTGGTTTTGATGCACAAGACCGGGTTATAGTGATGGGTGATTTGAATGCAAAGGTGAGTAATGTGGCAGTTGAGGGAATAATTGGTATACATGGAGTGTTCAGTTTTGTAAATGGAAATGGTGAGTAGCTTGTAGATTTCTGTGCTGAAAAAGGACTGGTGATTGGGAATACCTGGTTTAAAAAGCGAGATATACATAAGTATACGTATGTAAGTAGGAGAAATGGCCAGAGAGCGTTATTGGATTACGTGTTATTTGATAGACGCACGAAAGAGAGACTTTTGGATGTTAATGTGCTGAGAGGTGTACCTGCAGGGATGTCGGATCATTATCTTGTGGAGGCGAAGGTGAAGATTTGTGGGGGTTTTCAGAAAAGAAGAGAGAATGTTGGGGTGAAGAGAGTGGTGAGAGTAAGTGAGCTTGGGAAGGAGACTTGTGTGAGGAAGTACCAGGAGAGACTGAGTACAGAATGGAAAAAGGTGAGAACAAAGAAGGCAAGGGGAGTAGGGGAGGAATGGGATGTATTTAGGGAAGCAGTGATGGCTTGCGCAAAAGATGCTTGTGGCATGAGAAGCGTGGGAGGTGGGTTGATTAGAAAAGGTAGTGAGTGGTGGGATGAAGAAGTAAGATTATTAGTGAAAGAGAAGAGAGAGGCATTTGGACGATGTTTGCAGTGAAAAAATGCAAATGAGTGGGAGAGGTATAAAAGAAAGGGGCAGGAGGTCAAGAGAAAGGTGCAAGAGGTGAAAAAGAGGGCAAATGAGAGTTGGGGTGAGAGAGTATCATGAAATTTCAGGGAGAATAAAAAGATGTTTTGGAAGGAGGTAAATAAAGTGCGTAAGACAAGGGAGCAAATGGGAACACTGTATATATATATATATATATATATATATATATATATATATATATATATATATATATATATATATATATATATATATATATATATATATAATTTGTTTATGGATGGGGTTGTTAGAGAGGTAAATGCAAGAGTTTTGGAAAGAGGGGTAAGTATGAAGTCTGTTGGGGATGAGAGAGCTTGGGAAGTGAGTCAGTTGTTGTTCGCTGATGATACAGCGCTGGTGGCTGATTCATGTGAGAGACTGCAGAAGCTGGTGACTGAGTTTGGAAAAGTGTGTGGAAGAAGAAAGTTAAGAGTAAATGTGAATAAAAGCAAGGTTATTAGGTACAGTAGGGTTGAGGGTCAAGTGAATTGGGAGGTGAGTTTGAATGGAGAAAAACTGGAGGAAGTGAAGTGTTTTAGATATCTGGGAGTGGATCTGGCAGCGGATGGAACCATGGAAGCGGAAGTGGATCATAGGGTGGGGGAGGGGGCGAAAATCCTGGGGGCCTTGAAGAATGTGTGGAAGTCGAGAACATTATCTCGGAAAGCAAAAATGGGTATGTTTGAAGGAATAGTGGTTCCAACAATGTTGTATGGTTGCGAGGCGTGGGCTATGGAAAGAGTTGTGCGCAGGAGGATGGATGTGCTGGAAATGAGATGTTTGAGGACAATGTGTGGTGTGAGGTGGTTTGATCGAGTGAGTAACGTAAGGGTAAGAGAGATGTGTGGAAATAAAAAGAGCGTGGTTGAGAGAGCAGAAGAGGGTGTTTTGAAGTGGTTTGGGCACATGGAGAGGATGAGTGAGGAAAGATTGACCAAGAGGATATATGTGTCGGAGGTGGAGGGAACAAGGAGAAGAGGGAGACCAAATTGGAGGTGGAAAGATGGAGTGAAAAAGATTTTGTGTGATCGGGGCCTGAACATGCAGGAGGGTGAAAGGAGGGCAAGGAATAGAGTGAATTGGAGCGATGTGGTATACCGGGGTTGACGTGCTGTCAGTGGATTGAAGCAAGGCATGTGAAGCGTCTGGGGTAAACCATGGAAAGCTGTGTAGGTATGTATATTTGCGTGTGTGGACGTATGTATATACATGTGTATGGGAGGGGGGTTGGGCCATTTCTTTCGTCTGTTTCCTTGCGCTACCTCGCAAACGCGGGAGACAGCGACAAAGTATAATAAAAAAAAAATAAAAATATGTATATATATATATATATATATATATATATATATATATATATATATATATATATATATATATATATATATATATATATGTATATATATATATATATATATATATATATATATATATATATATATATATATATATATATATACAGTCATATACATCAATTCATGTGTACCATAAAATTATTCTTAAATTACTGAAAATAAGGAAAATACTTTCATTTAAACTAAAACATATGATGTAAAAGCCTTACATCACCAAATGTTAAGCATCCAAAAAACTAAGACAACCAGGAGAGACTGATTCTCTTGAAATTACTGAACTTTATCTTGCTTCATCTTCAGCACATCATCTTCATCTTCAGTGAAGGGGGCTAATGGGAAGGTGATAACAAGTAGTGGTGATGTGAAAAGGAGATGGAGTGAGTATTTTGAAGGTTTGTTGAATGTGTTTGATGATAGAGTGGCAGATATAGGGTGTTTTGGTCAAGGTGGTGTGCAAAGTGAGAGGGTTAGGGAAAATGATTTGGTAAATGGAAAAGAGGTAATAAAAGCTTTACGGAAGATGAAAGCCGGCAAGGCAGCAGGTTTGGATGGTATTGCAGTGGAATTTGTTAAGAAAGGGGTTGACTGTATTGTTCACTGGTTGGTAAGGTTATTTGATGTATTTATGATTCATGGTGAGGTGCCTGAGGATTGGCGGAATGCTTGCATAGTGCCATTGTACAAAGGCAAAGGGGATAAGAGTGAGTGCTCAAATTACATAAGTCTGTTGAGTATTCCTGGTAAATTATATGGGAGGGTATTGATTGAGAGGGTAAAGGCATGTACAGAGCATCAGATTTGGGAGGAGCAGTGTGGTTTCAGAAGTGGTAGAGGATGTGTGGATCAGGTGTTTGCTTTGAAGAATGTATGTGAGAAATACTTAGAAAAACAAATGGATCTGTATGTAGCATTTATGGATCTGAAGAAGGCATATGATAGAGTTGATAGAGATGCTCTGTGGAAGGTATTAAGAATATATGGTGTAGGAGGCAAGTTGTTAGAAGCAGTGAAAAGTTTTTATCGAGGATGTAAGGCATGTGTACGTGTAGGAAGAGAGGAAAGTGATTGGTTCTCAGTGAATGTAGGTTTGCGGCAGGGGTATGTGATGTCTCCATGGTTGTTTAATTTGTTTATGGATGGGGTTGTTAGGGAGGTGAATGCAAGAGTTTTGGAAAGAGGGGCAAGTATGCAGTCTGTTGTGGATGAGAGAGCTTGGGAAGTGAGTCAGTTGTTGTTCGCTGATGATACAGCGCTGGTGGCCGATTCATGTGAGAAACTGCAGAAGCTGGTGACTGAGTTTGGTAAAGTGTGTGAAAGAAGAAAGTTAAGAGGAAATGTGAATTAGAGCAAGGTTATTAGGTAGAGTAGGTTTGAGGGTCAAGTCAATTGGGATGTAAGTTTGAATGGAGAAAAATTGGAGGAAGTAAAGTGTTTTAGATATCTGGGAGTGGATCTGGCAGCGGATGGAACCATGGAAGCGGAAGTGAATCGTAGGGTGGGGGAGGGGGCGATAATTCTGGGAGCCTTGAAGAATGTTTGGAAGTCGAGAACATTATCTCGGAAAGCAAAAATGGGTATGTTTGAAGGAATAGTGGTTCCAACAATGTTGTATGGTTGCGAGGCGTGGGCTATGGATAGAGTTGTGCGCAGGAGGATGGATGTGCTGGAAATGAGATGTTTGAGGACAATGTGTGGTGTGAGGTGGTTTGATCGAGTGAGTAACGTAAGGGTAAGAGAGATGTGTGGAAATAAAAAGACCGTGGTTTAGAGAGCAGAAGAGGGTGTTTTGAAATGGTTTGGTCACATGGAGAGAATGAATGAGGAAAAATTGACCAAGAGGATATATGTGTCAATGATGGAGGGAACGAGAAGTGGGAGACAAAATTGGAGGTCTAAAGATGGAGTGAAAGAGATTTTGAGTGATCGGGGCCTGAACATGCAGGAGGGTGAAAGGCGTTCAAGGAATAGAGTGAATTGGAACGATGTGGTATACCGGGGTCGACGTGCTGTCAATGGATTGAACCGGGGCATGTGAAGCGTCTTGGGTAAACCATGGAAAGGTTTATGGGGCCTGGATGTGGAAAGGGAGCTGTGGTTTCGGTGCATTATTACATGACAGTTAGAGACTGAGTGTGAACGAATGGGGCCTTTGTTGTCTTTTCCTAGCGCTACCTCGCACACATGAGGGGGGAGGTATTGTTATTCCATGTGTCCCGAGGTGGCGATGGGAACAAATAAATGCAGACAGTATGAATTATGTACAGGTGTATATATGTATGTATGTGTACATTGAGATGTATAAGTATGTATATTTGCGCGTGTGGACGTGTATGTATATACATGTGTATGTGGGCGGGTTGGGCCATACTTTCGTCTGTTTCCTTCCAATACCTCGCTAACGCGGGAGACAGCGACAAAGCAAAATAGAAAAATAAGAATGTATATATATATATATATATATATATATATATATATATATATATACATCTTCCGCAAAGCTTTTACTACCTCTTCTCTGTTTACCAAATCATTTTTCTAACCCTCTCTCTTTGCACACCGCCTCGACCAAAACACCCTATATCTACCACTCTATCATTAAACACATTCAACAAAGCTTCAAAATACTCTAACCATCTCCTTTTCACATCACCACTACTTGTTATCACCTTCCCATTTGCCCCCTTCACTGAAGTTCCCATTTGCCCCCTTGTCTTACGCACTTTATTTACCTTCATCCAGAACATCTTTTTATTCTCCCTAAAATTTTATGATACTCTCTCTCACCCTAACTCTCATTTGCCCTCTTTTCACCTCTTGCACCTTTCTCTTTATCTCCTGCTTCTTTCTTTTATATATCTCCCACTCATTTGCATTATTTCCCTGCAAAAATAGTCCAAATGCCTCTCTCTTCTCTTTCACTAATAATCTTATTTCTTCATCCCACCACTAACTACCCTTTCTAATCAACCCACCTCCCACGCTTTTCATGCCACAAGCATCTTTTGCGCAAGCCCTCACTGCTTCCCTAAATACATTCCATTCCTCCCCCACGCCCCTTACCTCCTTTGTTCTCACCTTTTACCATTCTGTACTCAGTCTCTCCTGGTACTTCCTCACACAAGCTTCCTTCCCAAGCTCACTTACTCTCACCACCCTCTTCACCCCAACATTCTCTCTTCTTTTCTGAAAACCCATACAAATCTTCACATTCGCCTCCACAAGATAATGATCAGCCATCCCTCCAGTTGCACCTCTCAGCACATTAACATCCAAAAGTCTCTCTTTCGCGCGCCTGTCAATTAACACTTAATTGTAAGTAAGGATGGTGGCATGCATATAGCATCAGATTGAGGAGAAACATTTTGGCTTCAGGACATAGGATGTATGGACCACGTGTTTGATTTGAAGAAATTGTATGAAAAATACATAGAGAATGCCTGTATAGTGCCGGTAAATAAAGTCAGGGGAAACAAAAGTAAATGTTCAAATTACAGAGTCGAGTGTATAGCATCAGATTAAGGAGAAACAATGTGGCTTCAGGACAGAGGATGCATGGACCAGGTGTTTTCTTTGAAGAAAGTGTGTGAAAAAAACCTAGAGAAAGAAAGATTTTTGTGTTGTATTTATAGATCTAACTCTGGGACTTTCCCATAATTGAGAACTTTTCTTCATGTCAGGTTTTCTGGGCTGAGAAGGCAGTTTATATTCAAATTATTGTTACAAAACTATCTCAATAAATATCATCCAGATCCTTGTGATGAATGTTAAATATTGCAAGTGTAATGAGAGATTTTAACTATGTATAATGTTTCTTGTACATTAGCACATTCCTGGGAAGATGTGCTCAAGATGAATCAAAGATAAAGTTCAGTAATTTCAAGAGAATCAGTCTCTCCTAGTTGTCTTAGTTTTTTGGATGCTTAACATTTGGTGATATAAGGCATTTACATCATATGTTTTAGTTTAAATGAAAGTATTTTCCTTATTTTCAGTAATTTAAGAATAATTTTATGGAACATATGAATTGATGTATATGACTGTGTATATATATATATATATATATATATATATATATATATATATATATATATATATATATATATATATATATATATATATATATATATATATATATATATATATATATATTTTTTTTTTTTTTATACTTTGTCGCTGTCTCCCGCGTTTGCGAGGTAGCGCAAGGAAACAGACGAAAGAAATGGCCCAACCCCCCCCCATACACATGTACATACACACGTCCACACACGCAAATATACATACCTACACAGCTTTCCATGGTTCACACCGGACGCTTCACATGCCTTGATTCAATCCACTGACAGCACGTCAACCCCTGTATACCACATCACTCCAATTCGCTCTATTTCTTGCCCTCCTTTCACCCTCCTGCATGTTCAGGCCCCGATCACACAAAATCCTTTTCACTCCATCTTTCCACCTCCAATTTGGTCTCCCTCTTCTCCTCGTTCCCTCCACCTCCGACACATATATCCTCTTGGTCAATCTTTCCTCACTCATTCTCTCCATGTGCCCAAACCATTTCAAAACACCCTCTTCTGCTCTCTCAACCACGCTCTCTTTATTTCCACACATCTCTCTTACCCTTACGTTACTTACTCGATCAAACCACCTCACACCACACATTGTCCTCAAACATCTCATTTCCAGCACATCCATCCTCCTGCGCACAACTCTATCCATAGCCCACGCCTCGCAACCATACAACATTGTTGGAACCACTATTCCTTCAAACATACCCATTTTTGCTTTCCGGGATAATGTTCTCGACTTCCACACATTTTTCAAGGCTCCCAAAATTTTCGCCCCCTCCCCCACCCTATGATCCACTTCCGCTTCCATGGTTCCATCCGCTAACAGATCCACTCCCAGATATCTAAAACACTTCACTTCCTCCAGTTTTTCTCCATTCAAACTCACCTCCCAATTGACTTGACCCTCAACCCTACTGTACCTAATAACCTTGCTCTTATTCACATTTACTCTTAACTTTCTTCTTCCACACACTTTACCAAACCCCGTCACCAGCTTCTGCAGTTTCTCACATGAATCCGCCACCAGCGCTGTATCATCAGCGAACAACAACTGACTCACTTCCCAAGCTCTCTCATCCCCAACAGACTTCATACTTGCCCCTCTTTCCAAAACTCTTGCATTTACCTCCCTAACAACCCCATCCATAAACAAATTAAACAACCATGGAGACATCACACACCCCTGCAGCAAACCTACATTCACTGAGAACCAATCACTTTCCTCTCTTCCTACACGTACACATGCCTTACATCCTCGATAAAAACTTTTCACTGCTTTTAACAACTTGCCTCCCACACCATATATTCTTAATACCTTCCACAGAGCATCTCTATCAACTCTATCATATGCCTTCTCCAGATCCATAAATGCTACATACAAATCCATTTGCTTTTCTAAGTATTTCTCACATACATTCTTCAAAGCAAACACCTGATCCACACATCCTCTACCACTTCTGAAACCACACTGCTCCTCCCCAATCTGATGCTCTGTACATGCCTTCACCCTCTCAATCAGTACCCTCCCATATAATTTACCAGGAATACTCAACAAACTTATACCTCTGTAATTTGAGCACTCACTCTTATCCCCTTTGCCTTTGTACAATGGCACTATGCACGCATTCCGCCAATCCTCAGGCACCTCACCATGAGTCATACATACATTAAATAACGTTACCAACCAGTCAACAATACAGTCACCCCCTTTTTTAATAATTTCCACTGCAATACCATCCAAACCTGCTGCCTTGCCGGCTTTCATCTTCCGCAAAGCTTTTACTACCTCTTCTCTGTTTACCAAATCATTTTCCCTAACCCTCTCACTTTGCACACCACCTCGACCCAAACACCCTATATCTGCCACTCTGTCATCAGACACATTCAACAAACCTTCAAAATACTCATTCCATCTCCTTCTCACATCACCACTACTTGTTATCACCTCCCCATTTACGCCCTTCACTGAAGTTCCCATTTGCTCCCTTGTCTTACGCACCCTATTTACCTCCTTCCAGAACATCTTTTTATTCTCCCTAAAATATATATATATATATATATATATATATATATATATATATATATATATATATATATACATATATATATATATATATATATATATATATATATATATATATATATATATATATATATATATATATATATATATCACCTCATGGGGATAGGGGAGAAAGAATACTTCCCACGTATTTCCTGCGTGTCGTAGAAGGCGACTAAAAGGGAAGGGAGCGGGGGCTGGAAATCCTCCCCTCTCGTTTTCATTTTTTTTTTTTAATTTTCCAAAAGATGGAACAGAGAAGAGGGCCAGGTGAGGATATTCCCTCAAAGGCCCAGTCCTCTGTTCTTAACGCTACCTCGCTATCGCGGGAAATAGCGAATAGTATGAAAAAAAAAAAAAAATCACCTCATGGTGAGGTGCCTGAGGATTGGTGGAATGCGTGCATAGTGCCATTGTACAAAGGCAAAGGGGATAAGAGTGAGTGCTCAAATTATAGAGGTATAAGTTTGTTGAGCATTCCTGGTAAATTATAAGGGAGGGTATTGATTGAGAGGGTGAAGGCATGTACAGAGCATCAGATTGGGGAAGAGCAGTGTGGTTTCAGAAATGGTAGAGGATGTGTGGATCAGGTGTTTGCTTTGAAGAATGTATGTAAAGCACACTTAGAAAGTCAAATGGATTTGTGTGTAGCATTTATGGATCTGGAGAAGGCATATGATAGAGTTGATAGAGATGCTCTGTGGAAGGTATTAAGAATATATGGTGTAGGAGGCAAGTTCTTAGAAGCAGTGAAAAGTTTTTATCGAGGATGTAAGGCATGTGTACGTGTAGGAAGAGAGGAAAGTGATTGGTTCTCAGTGAATGTAGGTTTGCGGCAGGGGTGTGTGATGTCTCCATGGTTGTTTAATTTGTTTATGGATGGGGTAGTTAGGGAGGTGAATGCAAGAGTTTTGGAAAGAGGGGCAAGTATGAAGTCTGTTGGGGATGAGAGAGCTTGGAAAGTGAGTCAGTTGTCGTTCGCTGATGATACAGCGCTGGTGGCTGATTCATGTGAGAAACTGCAGAAGCTAGTGACTGAGTTTCGTAAAGTGTGTGAAAGAAGAAAGTTAAGAGTAAATGTGAATAAGAGCAAGGTTATTAGGTACAGTAGGGTGGAGGGTCAAGTCAATTGGGAGGTAAGTTTGGAGAAAATCTGGAGGAAGTGAAGTGTTTTAGATATCTGGGAGTGGATCTGGCAGCGGATGGAACCATGGAAGCGGAAGTGGATCATATGGTGGGGGAGGGGGCGAAAATCCTGAGAGCCTCGAAGAATGTGTGAAAGTCGAGAACATTATGTCGGAAAGCAAAAATGGGTATGTTTGAAGGAATAGTGGTTCCAACAATGTTTTATGGTTGCGAGGCATGGGCTATGGAGAGAGTTGTGCGCAGGAGGATGGATGTGCTGGAAATGAGATGTTTGAGGACAATGTGTGGTGTGAGATGGTTTGATCGAGTAAGTAACGTAAGGGTAAGAGAGATGTGTGCAAACAAAAAGAGCGTGGTTGAGAGAGCAGAAGAGGGTGTTTTGAAATGGTTTGGGCACATGGAGAGAATGAGTAAGGAAAGATTGACCAAGAGGATATATGTGTCGGAGGTGGAGGGAACGAGGAGAAGAGGGAGACCAAATTGGAGGTGGAAAGATGGAGTGAAAAAGATTTTGTGTGATCGGGGCCTGAACATGCAGGAGGGTGAAAGGAGGGCAAGGAATAGAGTGAATTGGATCAATGTGGTATACCGTTGTTGACGTGCAGTCAGTGGATTGAATCAGGTCATGTGAAGCGTCTGGGGTAAACCATGGAAAGCTGTGTAGGTATGTATATTTGCGTGTGTGGACGTATGTATATACATGTGTATGTGGGTGGCTTGGGCCATTTCTTTCGTCTGTTTCAAACACTTTAACAAACTCAGTCACCAGCTTCTGCAGTTTCTCACATGAATCAGCCACCAGTGCTGTATCATCAGCGAACAACAACTGACTCACTTCCCAAGCTCTCTCATCCCCAACAGACTTCATACTTGCCCCTCTTTCCAAAACTCTTGCATTCACCTCCCTAACAACCCCATCCATAAACAAATTAAACAACCATGGAGACATTACACACCCCTGCTGCAAACCTACATTCACTGAGAACCAATCACTTTCCTCTCTTCCTACACGTACACATCCCTTACATACTCGATAAAAACTTTTCACTGCTTCTAACAGCTTGCCTCCCACACCATATATTCTTAATACCTTCCACAGAGCATCTCTGTCAACTCTGTCATATGCCTTCTTCAGATCCATAAATGCTACATACAAATCCATTTGCTTTTCTAAGTATTTCTCACATACATTCTTCAAAGAAAACACCTGATCCACACATCCTCTACCACTTCTGAAACCACAGTGCTCTTCCCCAATCTGATGCACTGTACATGCCTTCACCCTCTAAATCAATACCCTCCAATATAATTTACCAGGAATACTCAACAAACTTATACCTCTGTAATTTGCGCACTCATTCTTATCCCCTTTGCCTTTGTACAATGACACTATGCATGCATTCCGCCAATCCTCAGGCACCTCACCATAAGTCATACATACATTAAATAACCTTACCAAACAGTCAATAATACAGTCACCCCCTTTTTTAATAAATTCCACTGCAATACCATCCAAACCTGCTGCCTTGCCGGCTTTCATCTTCCGCAAAGCTTTGACTACCTCTTCTCTGTTTACCAAATCATTTTCCCTAACCCTCTCACTTTGCACACCACCTCCACCAAAACACCCTATATCTGCCACTCTATCATCAAACATATTCAACAAACCTTCAAAATACTAACTCCATCTCCTTCTCAAATCACCACTACTTGTTATCACCTCCCCATTTGCGCCCTTCACTGAAGTTCCCATTTGCTCCCTTGTCTTACGCACTTTATTTACCTCCTTCCTGAACATCTTTTTATTCTCCCTAAAATTTAATGATACTCTCTCACCCTAATTCTCATTTGCCCGCTTTTTCACCTCTTGCACCTTTCTCTTGACCT
This sequence comes from Panulirus ornatus, assembly GCF_036320965.1. Classification (NCBI taxonomy): domain Eukaryota; kingdom Metazoa; phylum Arthropoda; class Malacostraca; order Decapoda; family Palinuridae; genus Panulirus; species Panulirus ornatus. The sequence continues at coordinate 31,954,359 of NC_092235.1, read as the reverse complement.
CCTGTCTCTTTCTTTTATACATCTCCTACTCAATTGCATTTTTGCCCTGCAAAAATCGTCCAAATGCCTCTCTCTTCTCTTTCACTAATAATCTTACTTCTTCATCCCACCACTCATTACCCTTTCTAATCAACCCACCTCCCACTCTTCTCATGCCACAAGCATCTTTTGCGCAATCCATCACTGATTCCCTAAATACATCCCATTCCTCCCCCACTACCCTTACTTCCATTGTTCGCACCTTTTTCCATTCTGTACTCAGTCTCTCCTGGTACTTCCTCACACAAGTCTCCTTCCCAAGCTCACTTACTCTCACCACCCTCTTCACCCCAACATTCACTCTTTTCTGAAAACCCATACAAATCTTCACCTTAGCCTCCACAAGATAATGATCAGACATCCCTCCAGTTGCACCTCTCAGCACATTAACATCCAAAAGTCTCTCTTTCGCGCGCCTGTCAATTAACACGTAATCCAATAACGCTCTTTGGCCATCTCTCCTACTTATATATATATATATATATATATATATATATATATATATATATATATATATATATATATATATATATATATATATATATATATATATATATATATATATATATATATATATATATATATATATATATATATATATGTATATATTTATATATATATATATATATATATAAATATATATATATATATATATTTTATCCCTGGGGATAGGGGAGAAAGAATACTTCCCACGTATTCCCTGCGTGTCGTAGAAGGCGACTAAAAGGGAAGGGAGCTGGGGGCTGGAAATCCTCCCCTCTCATTTTTTTTTTTTTTTTTTTTTTCCAAAAGAAGGAACAGAGAAGGGGGCCAGGTGAGGATATTTCCTCAAAGGCCCATTCCTCTTTTCTTAACGCTACCTCGCTAATGTGGGAAATGGCGAATAGTACGAAAGAAAAAAAAAAGAAAAAAAAAAAAATATATATATATATATATATATATATATATATATATATATATATATATATATATATATATATATATGTATATATATATATATATATATATTTTTTTATTTTTTTTTATTATACTGTGTCGCTGTCTCCCGCGTTTGCGAGGTAGCGCAAGGAAACAGACGAAAGAAATGGCCCAACCCACCCCCCATACTCATGTATATACATACGTCCACACACGCAAATATACATACCTACACAGCTTTCCATGGTTTACCCCAGACGCTTCACATGCCTTGCTTCAATCCACTGACAGCACGTCAACCCCGGTATACCACATCGCTCCAATTCACTTTAATCCTTGCCCTCCTTTCACCCTCCTGCATGTTCAGGCCCCGATCACACAAAATCTTTTTCACTCCATCTTTCCACCTCCAATTTGGTCTCCCTCTTCTCCTTGTTCCCTCCACCTCCGACACATATATCCTCTTGGTCAATCTTTCCTCACTCATCCTCTCCATGTGCCCAAACCACTTCAAAACACCACACATTGTCCTCAAACATCTCATTTCCAGCACATTCATCCTCCTGCGCACAACTCTATCCATAGCCCACGCCTCGCAACCATACAACATTGTTGGAACCACTATTCCTTCAAACATACCCATTTTTGCTTTCCGATATAATGTTCTCGACTTCCACACATTCTTCAAGGCCCCCAGGATTTTCGCCCCCTCCCCCACCCTATGATCCACTTCCGCTTCCATGGTTCCATCCGCTGCCAGATCCACTCCCAGATATCTAAAACACTTCACTTCCTCCAGTTTTTCTCCATTAAAACTCACCTCCCAATTGACTTGACCCTCAACCCTACTGTACCTAATAACCTTGCTCTTATTCACATTTACTCTTAACTTTCTTCTTCCACACACTTTACCAAACTCAGTCACCAGCTTCTGCAGTTTCTCACATGAATCAGCCACCAGCGCTGTATCATCAGCGAACAACAACTGACTCACCTCCCAAGCTCTCTCATCCCCAACAGACTTCATACTTGCCCCTCTCTCCAAAACTCTTGCATTTACCTCCCTAACAACCCCATCCATAAACAAATTAAACAACCATGGAGACATCACACACCCCTGTCGCAAACCTACATTCACTGAGAACCAATCACTTTCCTCTCTTCCTACACGTACACATGCCTTACATCCTCGATAAAAACTTTTCACTGCTTCTAACAACTTTCCTCCCACACCATATATTCTTAATACCTTCCACAGAGCATCTCTATCAACTCTATCATATGCCTTCTCCAGATCCATAAATGCTACATACAAATCCATTTGCTTTTCTAAGTATTTCTCACATACATTCTTCAAAGCAAACACCTGATCCACAAATCCTCTACCACTTCTGAAACCACACTGCTCTTCCCCAATCTGATGCTCTGTACATGCCTTCACCCTCTCAATCAATACCCTCCCATATAATTTCCCAGGAATACTCAACAAACTTATACCTCTGTAATTTGAGCACTCACTCTTATCCCCTTTGCCTTTGTACAATGGTACATATGTTAGAAGCAGTGAAAAGTTTTTATCGAGGATGTAAGGCATGTGTACGTGTAGGAAGAGAGGAAAGTGATTGGTTCTCAGTGAATGTAGGTTTGCGGCAGGGGTGTGTGATGTCTCCATGGTTGTTTCATTTGTTTATGGATGGGGTTGTTAGGGAGGTAAATGCAAGAGTTTTGGAAAGAGGGGCAAGTATGAAGTCTGTTGGGGATGAGAGAGCTTGGGAAGTGAGTCAGTTGTTGTTCGCTGATGATACAGCGCTGGTGGCTGATTCATGTGAGAAACTGCAGAAGCTGGTGACTGAGTTTGGTAAAGTGTGTGGAAGAAGAAAGTTAAGAGTAAATGTGAATAAGAGCAAGGTTATTAGGTACAGTAGGGTTGAGGGTCAAGTCAATTGGGAGGTGACTTTGAATGGAGAAAAACTGGAGGAAGTGAAGTGTTTTAGATATCTGGGAGTGGATCTGGCAGCGGATGGAACCATGGAAGCGGAAGTGGATCATAGGATGGGTAAGGTGGCGAAAATTCTGGTGGCCTTGAAGAATGTGCTGAAGTCGAGAACATTATCTGGGAAAGCAAAAATGGGTATGTTTGAAGGAATAGTGGTTCCAACAATGTTGTATGGTTGCGAGGCGTGGGCTATGGATAGAGTTGTGCGCAGGAGGATGGATGTGCTGGAAATGAGATGTTTGAGGACAATGTGTGGTGTGAGGTGGTTTGATCGAGTGAGTAACGTAAGGGTAAGAGAGATGTGTGGAAATAAAAAGAGCGTGGTTGAGAGAGCAGAAGAGGGTGTTTTGAAGTGGTTTGGGCACATGGAGAGAATGAGTGAGGAAAGATTGTCCAAGAGGATATATGTGTCGGAGGTGGAGGGAACGAGGAGAAGAGGGAGACCAAATTGGAGGTGGAAAGATGGAGTGAAAAAGATTTTGTGTGATCGGGGCCTGAACATGCAGGAGGGTGAAAGGAGGGCAAGGAATAGAGTGAATTGGAGCGATGTGGTATACCGGGTTGACATGCTGTCAGTGGATTGAATCAAGGCATGTGAAGCGTCTGGGGTAAACCATGGAAAGCTGTGTAGGTATGTATATTTGCGTGTGTGGACGTATGCATATACATGTGTATGGGGGGGGGTTGGGCCATATATATATATATGTATATATATATATATATATATATATATATATATATATATATATATATATATATATATATATACATATATATATATATATATATATATATATATATATATATATATATATATATGTATATATATATATATATATATATATATATATATATATATATATATATATATATATATATATATATATATATATATATATATATATATATATATATATATATACATATATATATATATGTAGACTTATGTGCTTGTAGACTTATGTGCTGAAAAAAGACTGGTGATTGTGAATACCTGGTTTAAAAAGAGAGATTTACATAAGTATAAGTATGTAAGTAGGAGAGATGGCCAGAGAGCGTTATTGGATTACGTGTTAATTGATAGGCGCGCGAAAGAGAGACTTTTGGATGTTAAGGTGCTGAGAGGTGCAACTGGAGGGATGTTTGGTCATCTTCTTCTGCAGGCGAAGGTGAAGATTTGTAGCGGTTTGAGAAAAGAGGAGAGAATATTGGGGTGAAGAGAGTGGTGAGAGTAAGTGAGCTTGCTAAGGAGACTTGTGTGAGGAAGTACCAGGATAGACTAAATGCAGAATGGAAAAAGGTGAGAACAAAGGAGGTAAGGGGAGTTAGGGAGGAATGGCATGTATTTAGGGAAGCAGTGATGGCTTGCGCAAAAGATGCTTGTGGCATGAAAAGCGTGGGAGGTGGGTTCATCAGAAAGGGTAGTGAGTGGTGGGATGAAGAAGTAAGATTATTAGTGAAAGAGAAGAGAGAGGCATTTGGACTATTTTTGTAGGGAAATAATGCAAATGAATGGGAGATGTATGAAAGAAAGAGGCAGGAGGTCAAGAGAAAGTAGCAAGAGGTGAAAAAGAGGGCAAAAGAGAGTTGGGGTGAGAGAGTATCTTTAAATTTTAGGGAGAATAAAAACATGTTCTCGAAGGAGGTAAATAAAGTGCGTAAGACAAGGGAACATATGGGGACTTCAGTGAAGGGGGCTAAAGGGGAGGTAATAACAAGTAGATGAGATGTGAGAAGGAGGTGGATGAGTATTTTGAAGGTTTGTTGAATGTGTTTGATGATAGAGTGGCAGATATAGGGTGTTTTAGTCGAGATGGTGTGGAAAGGGACAGGGTTTGGGAAAATGATTTGGTAAACAGAGAAGAGGTAGTAAAAGCTTTACTGTGGATGAAAGCCGGAGAGGCAGTGGGTTTCGATGGTATTGCAGTGGGATTTTTTAAAAAAAGGGGTTGGTAGTATTGTTGACTGGTTGCTATGGTTATTTCATGTATGTATGATTCATGGTGAGGTGCCTAAGTATTGGCGAAATGCTTGAATAGTGCCATTGTGCAAAGACAAAGGGGATAAGAGTGAGTGCTCAAATTACAGAGGTATAAGTTTGTTGAGTATTCCTGGAAAATTATAAGAGAGGGTATTGATTGAGAGGGTGAAGGCATGTACAGAGCATAAGATTGGAGAAGAGCAGTGTGGTTTCAGAAGTGGTAGAGGATGTGTGGATCAGGTGTTTCCTTTGAAGAATGTATGTGAGAAATACTTAGAAAAGCAAATGGATTTGTATGTAGCATTTATGGATCTGGAGAAGTCATATGATAGAGTTCATAGAGATGCTCTGTGGAAGGTATTAAGAATATATGGTGTGGGAGACAAGTTCTTAGAAGCAGTGAAAAGTTTTTATCGAGGATGTAAGGGATGTGTACGTGTAGGAAGAGAGGAAACTGATTGGTGCTCAGTGAATATAGGTTTGCGGCAGGGGTGTGTGATGACTCCATGGTTGTTTAATTTGTTTATGGATGGGGATGGTAGGGAGGGGAATGGAAGAGTTTTGGAAAGAGGGGCAAGTATGTAGTCTGTTGTGGATCAGAGAGCTTGGAATGTGAGTCAGTTGTTCGCTGATGATGAAGCGCTGGAGGCTGATTCATGTGAGAAACTGCAGAAGCCGGTGACTGAGTTTGGTAAAGTGTGTGAAAGAAGGAAGTTCAGAGTAAATATGAATAAGATTAAGGTTATTATGTAGAGTAGGGTTGAGGGTCAAGTCAACTGGGAGGTAAGTTTGAATGGAGAAAAACTGGAGGAAGTGAATGATTTAGATAACTGGGAGTGGATTTGTCAGCCGATGGAGCCATGGAAGCGGAAGTGAATCATAGGGTGGGGGAGGTGGCGAAAATTCTGGGAGCCTTGAAGAATGTGTGGAAGTCGAAAAAATTAACTCGGAAAGAAAAATGAGGTATGTGTGAAGGAATAGTGGTTCCAACAATGTTGTATGGTTGCGAGGCGTGGGCTATGGATAGAGTTGTGCGAAGGAGGGTGGATGTGCTGGAAATGAGATGTTTGAGGGCAATATATGCTGTGAGGGGGTTTGATAGAGTAAGTAATAATAGGGTAAGAGAGATGTGTGGTAACAAAAAGAATGTGGTTGAGAGAGCAGAAGAGGGTTTTTTTTTAATGGTTTCGTTACATAGAGAGAAAGAGTGAGGAAAGATTGACCAAGAGAATATTTGTGTCAGAGGTAGAGGGAACGAGGAGAATTGGGAGACCAAATTAGAGGTGGAAAGATGGGGTGAAAAAGATTTTGAGTGAACGGGGCCTGAACATTTAGGAGGGGTAAAAGGCGTGCAAGGTATGGAATGAATTGGAACGATGATGTGGTATACCGGGGTCGACGCGCTGTCAATGGATTGAACCAGGGTATGTGAAGCGTCTGGGGTAAACCATGGAAAGCTTTCTGAGCCCTGGATGTGGAAAGGGAGCTACAGACTGAGTGTGAACGAATGTGGCCCTTGTTGTCTTTCCTTGATATACCTCGCTCACATGAGGGGGGAGGGGGCTGTTATTCCATGTGTGGGGAGGTGGCGATGGGAAAGAATAAACGCAGACAGTATGAATTATGTACATGTGTATATATGTATATGTCTTTGTGTGTATATATATGTATACACTGAGATGTATAGGTATGTATATTTGCGTGTGTGGACGTGCATGTATATACATGTGTATGTGGGCGGGTTGGGCCATTCTTTCGTCTCTTTCCTTGCGCTACCTCGCTAACGCGGGAGACAGCGACAAAGCAAGATAATAGTGAAATAAGAAATATATATATATATATATATATATATATATATATATATATATATATATATATATATATATATATATATATATATATATACATGTATATATATATATATATATATATATATATATATATATATATATATATATATATATATATATATATATATATATATATATATATATATATATATATATATATATATATATATATATATATATATATATATATATATATATATACATATATATATATATATATATATATATATATATATATATATATATATATATATATATATATATATATATATATATATATATATATATATATATATATATATATATATATATATTATTATATTTTTTTATTTTTTATTATACTTTTTATACTTTTTATTATACTTATTATATATATATTTATCCCTGGGGATAGGGGAGAAAGAATACTCCCAACGTATTCCCTGCGTGCCGTAGAACGCGACTAAAAGGGAAGGGAGCGGGGGGCTGGAAATCCTTCCCTCTAATTCTTTTTTAATTTCCAAAAGAAGGAACAGAGAAGTGGGCCAGGTGAGGATATTCCCTCAAAGGCCCAGTCCTCTGTTCTTAACGTTACCTCGCTAATGCGGGAAATGGCGAATAGTATGAAAGAAAGAAAAAAGAAATATATATATATATATATATATATATATATATATATATATATATATATATATATATATATATATATATATATATATATATATATATCAATGGGGATAGGGGAGAAAGAATACTTCCCACGCATTCCTCACGTGTCGTAGAAGGCGACTAAAGGGGACGGGATCGAGGGGCCAGAAACCCTCAACTCCTTTTATTTTGACTTTCTAAAAGGGGAAACAGAAGAAGGAGTCATGAGGGGAGTGCTATTCCTCCTCTAAGGATCAGATTGGGGTGTCTAAATGTGTGTGGATGGAACCAAGATGAGAAAAAAGAGAGATAGCTAGTATGTTTGAGGAAAGGAACCTGGATGTTTTGGTTCTGAGTGAAAAGAAGCTCAAGCTTAAGGGGAAGAATGGTGTGGGAATGTCTTGGGAGTAAAGTCAGTGGTTAGTGAGAGGACAAGAGCAAGGGAAGGAGTAGCACTACTCCTGACACATGAGTTGTGGGAGTATGTGACAGAGTGTAAATTCTAGATTGATATGGGTAAAACTGAAAGTTGATGGAGAGAGATGGGTGATTATTGGAGCCTATGCACCTGGGCATGAAAAGGAAGATCATGAGAGGCAAGTGTTTTGGGAGCATCTGAATGAGTGTGTTAGTGGTTTTGATGCACAAAACCAGGTTATGGTGATGGGTGATTTGAATGCAAAAGTGAGTAATATGGCAGTTGAGGGAATAATTGGTGTACATTGGGTGTTCAGTGCTGTAAATGGAAATGGTGAAGAGCTTGTAGATTTATGTGTTGAAAAACGACTGGTGATTGGGAATACCTGGTTTAAAAAGGAAGATATAGATAAGTATACGTATGTAAGCAGGAGAGATGGCCAAGAGACCGTTATTGGATTACGTGTTTACTGATAGGAGCGCGAAAGCGAGACTTTTGGATGTTAATGTGCTGAGAGGTGCAACTGGAGGGATGTCTGATCATTATCTTGTGGAGGCAAAGGTGAAGATTTTCTAGGGGTTTTCAGAAAAGAAGGGAGAATTTGGGTTGAAGAGAGTGGTGAGAGTAAGTGAGCTTCGGAAGGAGACTTGTGTGAGGAAGTACCAGGAGAGACTGAGTAAACAAATGAAAATGGTGAGAACAAAGGAGGTAAGAGGAGTGGGGGAGGAATGGGATGTATTTAGGGAAGCAGTGATGGCTTCCGCAAAAGACACTTGTGGCTTGAGAAGCGTGGGAGGTGGGTTGATTAGAAAGGGTAGTGAGTGGTGGGATGAAGAAGTGAGATTATTAATGAAAGAGAACAGAGAGGCATTTGGACGATTATTGCAGGGAAAAAATTCAAATGAGTGGGAGATGTATAAAAGAAAGAGGCAGGAGGTCAAGATAAAGGTGCAAGAGGTGAAAAAGAGGGCAAATGAGAGTTGGTGTGAGAGAGTATCATTAAATTTTAGGGAGAATAAAAAGATGTTTTGGAAGGAGGTAAATAAAGTGCGAAGGACAAGGGAGCAAATGGTAACTTCAGTGAAGCGAGCTAATGGGGAGGTGATAACAAGTAGTGGTGATGTGAGAAGGAGATGGAGTGAGTATTTTGAAGATTTGTTGAATGTGTTTGATGATAGAGTGGCAGACATAGGGTGTTTTGGTCGAGATGGTGTGCAAAGGGAGAGGGTTAGGGAAAATTTATTTGGTAAACAGAGAAGAGGTAGTGGGAACTTTGCGGAAGTTAAAAGCCGGCAAGGCACCGGGTTTGGATGGTATTGCAGTGGAATTTATTAAAAATGGGGGTGACTGTATTGTTGACTGGTTGGTAAGGTTATTTAATGTACTTATGATTCATGGTGAGGTGCCTGAGGTTTGGCGGAATGCTTGCATAGTGCCATTGTACAAAGACAAAGGAGATTAGAGTGATTGCTCAAATTTCAGAGGTATAAGTTTGTTGAGTATTCCTGGGAAATTATATGGGAGGGTATTGATTGAGAGGGTGAAGGCATGTACAGAGCATCAGATTGGGGAAGAGCAGTGTGGTTTCAGAAGTGGTAAAGGATGTGTGGATCAGGTGTTTGCTTTGAAGAATGTTTGTGAGAAATACTTAGAAAAACAAATGGATTTGTATGTAGCATTTATGGATCTGGAGAAGGCATATGATAGAGTTGATAGAGATGCTCTGTGGAAGGTATTAAAAATATATGGTGTGGGAGGCAAGTTGTTAGAAGCAGTGAAAAGTTTTTATCGAGGATGTAAGGCATTTGTACGTGTAGGAAGAGAGGAAAGTGATTGGTTCTCAGTGAATATAGGCTGCGGCAGGGGTTTGTGATGTCTCCATGGTTGTTTAATTTGTTTATGGATGGGGTTGTTAGGGAGGTGAATGCAAGAGTTTTGGAAAGAGGGAGAAAAATGAAGTCTGTTGTGGATGAGAGAGCTTGGGAAGTGAGTCAGTTGTTGTTCGCTGATGATACAACGCTGGTGGCTGATTCATGTGAGAAACTGCAGAAGCTGGTGACTGAGTTTGGTAAAGTGTGTGAAAGAAGAAAGTTAAGAGTAAATGTGAATAAGAGCAAGGTTATTAGGTACAGTAGGGTTGAGGGTCAAGTCAATTGGGAAGTAAGTTTGAATGGAGAAAAACTGGAGGAAGTAAAGTTTTTTAGATATCTGGGAGTGGATCTGGCAGCGGATGGAACCATGGAAGCGGAAGTGAATCATAGGATGGGGGAGGGGGCGAAAATCCTGGGAGCCTTGAAGAATGTGTGGAAGTCGAGAACATTATCTCGGAAAGCAAAAATGGGTATGTTTGAAGGAATAGTGGTTCCAACAATGTTGTATGGTTGCGAGGCGTGGGCTATGGATAGAGCTGTGCGCAGGAGGATGGATGTGCTGGAAATGAGATGTTTGAGGACAATGTGTGGTGTGAGGGGGTTTGATCGAGTAAGTAACGTAAGGGTAAGAGAGATGTGTGGAAATAAATAGAGCGTGGTTGAGAGAGCAGAAGAGAGTGTTTTGAAATGGTTTGGGCACATGGAGATAATGAGTGAGGAAAGATTGACCAAGAGGATATATGTGTCGGAGGTGGAGGGAACGAGAAGAAGTGGGAGACCAAGGTGTAGGTGGAAAGGTGGAGTGAAAAAGATTTTGTGTGATCGGGGCCTGAACATGCAGGAGGGTGAAAGGCGGGCAAGGAATAGAATGAATTGGATCGATATGGTATACCGGGGTTGACGTGATGTCAGTGGATTGAATCAGGGCATGTGAAGCGTCTGGGGTAAACCATGGAAAGCTGTGTGGGGCCTGGATGTGGAAAGGGAGCTGTGGTTTCGAGCATTATTACATGACAGCTGGAGACTGAGTATGAACGAATGGGTCCTTTGTTATCTTTTCCTAACACTCCCCCGCACACATGAGGGGGGGGGGGGGGATGGTATTCCATGTGTGGCGAGGTGGCGATGGGAATGGATAAAGGCAGACAATGTGAATTGTGTGCATGGGTATATATGTATGTGTCTGTGTGTGTATATAAATGTGTACATTGAGATGTATAGGTATATATATTTGCGTGTGTGGACGTGTGTGTATATACATGTGTAATGGTGTGGGTTGGGCCATTTCTTTCGTCTGTTTGCTTGCGCTACCTCGGAAACGCGGGAGACAGCGACAAAGCAAAATAAAATATAAATAATAAATATACATATATGTATATATATATATATATATATATGTATATATATATATATATATATATATATATATATATATATATATATATATATATATATATATATATATATATATATATATATATATATATATATATATATATATATATATATATATATATATATATATATATATATATATATATATATATATGTATATATAACTTTTTTCTATTTTCCTATTTTGTCTTAGACAGGTCGATTCCTTTGTTTCATTTTGGCAATATCAATCTATTTATGTGTTTGATGGTCTGATGAGGCTTTCAGTTTCATTTGGATTGTGCTTTTCTTTCAATGATTGGAACAAATATGAAACTATTGAGTATATATATATGCAACTCTACAGTATGCTTTTTCATTTCTACCTTTCATTATAAGACACCTCCTTAATCTATGGCTGACAACCTGACACCAATTCTCGTCAATTGATTCAATTATATGCGGAAATCTTTTTGATATCTTCCTCATACAAGAACCTTGGACTAGATCTTGTTCATTGTGAATTTAGTGTCATTTTATACCCTCTTCCATATTTCCAGGGTGTCCTTGATCGATTCTGTACTCATTTCCAAATTGTGTATATCATATACAAGAACTATGATTGGTGATTTTTGATGTTGGTTATATTTTCATTGAACCCCTATAAGAATATCATGAATAGAAGAGGGCACAATATACTACCCTGTTCATTCGACTAGTTATATTAGATTTCTCTTCACTCACACGGTGGACTTGCTTTTTCAAAAGAGTATAAATGCTTTTTATTGCTTTTCATAGCAGGGCATTTGATTTACATTCAAATAAGTTTGTCCATGGTGCACATATCGGGATAGATTCAAAGGCTTTCTTCAGATTAGTAAATACTATATACATTCACATTTTCCCTTGTAGTCCTGTTAACAATCAGCCACAGAGTGACATAAGTTATATTATTTGTCTTCTACATTCACCTGCTGTTCTTATCTGATAGCCAACATAGCCTCTTTCCATAGGTCCGACCGCAGCAACTCTCCGAAGACAAGAATTGCTAACATTATCAGGTACCTGACGCACCAAGTATGGAGGAACGCATGTCGTGGATTCTACGAGCGTCATAAGTTTCTCTTCACACTTCTCCTGGCTATGAGGATTGACCTCCAGTGCGGCCATGTCTCTCATGAAGAGTTCATGAAATTCATCAAAGTACGTAACCGATTTCCTTTAAGTTAACACCTTTCTGGGATGGCAACACATAAGAATTTTACCAATTTTTAGTATTAAGACATTATGATATACAAATCAGTATACTTGGCAAAGCTTTTATATAAGAAATTTATTCAAATCTATGATCAAGTCTCGATATTATAAATGAGAGTATATAGTTAATAATTTCTATATCTAAATACATCTATGTGTACGAAATCTAATTCAACAATATCCAACTTACGATGCATCGCAGTGGAAGACATTGACGCTGCAAAAATACCAATATATGTATGTATATATATATATATATATATATATATATATATATATATATATATATATATATATATATATATATATATATATATATATATATATATATATATATATATATGTATGCATATATATATATATATATATATATATATATATATATATATATATATATATATATATATATATATATATATATATATATATATATATATATATATATATATATATATATGTATATATATATGTATATATATATATATATATATATATATATATATATATATATATATATATATATATATATACATATATATATCCCTGGGGATAGGGGAGAAAGGATACTTCCCACGCGTTCCTCACGTGTCGTAGAAGGCGACTAAAGGGGACGGGAGCGAGGCCAGAAACCCTCAACTCCTTGTATTTTAACTTTCTAAAAGAGGAAACAGAAGAAGGAGTCACGCGAGGAATGCTCATCCTCCTCGAAGGCTCAGACTGGGGTGTCTAAATGTGTGTGGATGTGACCAAGATGAGAAAAAAGGAGAGATAGGTAGTATGTTTGAGGAAAGGAACCTGGATGTTTTGGCTCTGAGTGAAACAAAGCTAAAGGGTAAAGGGGAAGAGTGGTTTGGGAATGTCTTGGGAGCAAAGGCAGGGGTTAGTGAGAGGACAAGAGCAAAGGAGGGAGTAACACTACTCCTGAATCAGTTGTGGGAGTATGTGATAGAGTGTAAGAAAGTAAATTCTAGATTGATATGGGTAAAACTGAAAGTTGATGGAGAGAGATGGGTGATTATTGGTGCATATGCACCTGGGCATGAGAAGAAAGATCATGAGAGGCAAGTGTTTTGGGAGCAGCTGAATGAGTGTGTTAGTGGTTTTGATGCACAAGACCGGGTTATAGTGATGGGTGATTTGAATGCAAAGCTGAGTAATGTGACAGTTGAGGGAATAATTGGTATACATGGGGTGTTCAGTGTTGTAAATGGAAATGGTGAAGAGCTTGTATATTTATGTGCAGAAAAAGGACTGGTAATTGGGAATACCTGGTTTAAAAAGCGAGATATACATAAGTATACGTATGTAAGTAAGAGAGATGGCCAGAGAGCGTTATTAGATTACGTGTTAATTGATAGACGCACGAAAGAGAGACTTTCGGATGTTAATGTGCTAAGAGGTGCAACTGGAGGGATGTCTGATCATTATCTTGTGGAGGTGTAGGTGAAGATTTGTATGGGTTTTCAGAAAAGAAGAGAGAATGTTGGGGTGAAGAGAGTGGTGAGAGTAAGTGAGCTTGGGAAGGAGACTTGTGTGAGGAAGTACCTGGAGAGACTGACTACAGAATGGAAAAAGGTGAGAACAAAGGAGGTAAGGGGAGTGGGGGAGGAATGGGATGTATTTAGGGAAGCAATGATGGCTTGCGCAAAAGATGCTTGTGGCATGAGAAACGTGGGAGATGGGTTGATTAGAAAAGGCAGTGAGTTGTGGGATGAAGAAGTAAGATTATTAGTGAAAGACAAGGGAGAGGCATTTGGACGATTTTTGCAGGGAAAAAATGCAAATGAGTGGGAGAGGTATAAATGAAAGAGGCAGGAGGTCAAGATAAAGGTGCAAGAGGTGAAAAAGAGGGCAAATGAGACTTGGGGTGAGAGAGTATCATTAAATTTCAGGGAGAATAAAAGGATGTTTTGGAAGGAGGTACATAAAGTGCGTAAGACAAGGGAGCAAATGGGAACTTCAGTGAAGGGGGCTAATGGGGAGGTGATAACAAGTAGTGGTGATGTGAGAAGGAGATGGAGTGAGTATTTTGAAGGTTTGTTGAATGTGTTTGATGATAGAGTGGCAGATATAGGGTGTCTTGGTCGAGGTGGTGTGCAAAGTGAGAGGGTTGGGGAAAATGATTTGGTAAACAGAGAAGAGGTAGTAAAAGCTTTGCGGAATATGAAAGCCAGCAAGGCAGCAGGTTTGGATGGTATTGCAGTGGAATTTATTAAAAAAAGGGATGACTGTATTATTGACTGGTTGGTAAGGTTGTTTAATGTATGTATGACTCATGGTGAGGTGACTGAGGATTGGCGGAATGCGCGCATAGTGCCATTGTACAAAGGCAAAGGGGACAAGAGTGAGTGCTCAAATTACAGAGGTATAAGTTTGTTGATTATTCCTGGTAAATTATATGGGAGGGTATTGATTGAGAGGGTGAAGGCATGTACAGAGCATCAGATTGGGGAAGAGCAGTGTGGTTTCAGAAGTGGTAGAGGATGTGTGGATCAGGTGTTTGCTTTGAAGAATGTATGTGCGAAATACTTAGAAAAACAAATGGATTTGTATGTAGCATTTATGGATCTGGAGAAGGCATATGATAGAGTTGATAGAGATGCTCTGTGGAAGGTATTAAGAATATATGGTGTGTGAGGCAAGGTCTTAGAAGCAGTGAAAAGTTTTTATCGAGGATGTAAGGCATGTGTATGTGTAGGAAGAGAGGAAAGTGATTGGTTCTCGGTGAATGTGGGTTTGCGGCAGGGGTGCGTGATGTCTCCATTGTTGTTTTATTTGTTTATGGATGGGATTGTTAGGGAGGTGAATGCAAGAGTTTTGGAAAGAGGGGCAAGTATGCAGACTGTTGTGAATGAGAGAGCTTGAGAAGTGAGTTAGTTGTTGTTCGCTGATGATACAGCGCTGGTGGCTGATTCATGTAAGAAACTGCAGAAGCTGGTGACTGAGCTTGGTAAAGTATGTGAAAGAAGAAAGTTAAGAGTAAATGTGAATAAGAGCAAGGTTATTAGGTACAGTAGGGTTGAGGGTCAAGTTAATTTGGATGGTATTGCAGTGGAATATATTAAAAAAGGGGGTGACTGTATTGTTGACTGGTTGGTAAGGTTATTTAATGTATGTATGACTTATGGTGAGGTGCCTGAGGATTGGCGGAATGCGTGCATAGTGCCATTGTACAAAGGCAAAGGGGATAAGAGTGAGTGCTCAAATTACAGAGGTATAAGTTTGTTGAGTATTCCTGGTAAATTATATGGGAGGGTATTGATTGAGAGGGTGAAGGCATGTACAAAGCATCAGATTGGGGAAGAGCAGTGTGGTTTCAGAAGTGTTAGAGGATGTGTGGATCAGGCGTTTGCTTTGAAGAATAAATGTGAGAAATACTTAGAAAAACAAATGGATTTGTATATAGCATTTATGGATCTGGAGAAGGCATATGATAGAGTTGACAGAGATGCTCTGTGGAAGGTATTAAGAATATATGGTGTGGGAGGCAAGTTGTTAGAAGCAGTGAAGAGTTTTCATCGAGGATGTAAGTCATGTGTACGTGTAGGAAGAGAGGAAAGTGATTGGTTTTCAGTGAATGTATGTTTGCGGCAGGGATGTGTGATGTCTCCATGGTTGTTTAATTTGTTTATGGATGGGGTTGTTAGTGAGGTGAATGCAAGAGTTTTGGAAAGAGGGGCAAGTATGAAGTCTGTTGTGGATGAGAGAGCTTGGGAAGTGAGTCAGTTGTTCGCTGATGATACAGCGCTGGTGGCTGATTCATGTGAAAAGCTGCAGAAGCTGGTGACTGAGTTTGGTAAAGTGTGTGAAAGAAGAAAGTTAAGAGTAAATGATAATAAGAGCAAGGTTATTAGGTACAGTAGGGTTGATGGTCAAGTCAATTGGGAGATTAGTTTGAATGGAAAAAAACTGGAGGAAGTAAAGTGTTTTAGATATCTTGGAGTGGATCTGGCAGCGGATGGAACCATGGAAGCGGAAGTGAATCATAGAGTGGGGGAGGGGTCGAAAATCCTGGGAGCATTGAAGAATGTGTGAAAATCGAGAACATTATCTCGGAAAGCAAAAATGGGTATGTTTGAAGGAATAGTGGTTCCAACAATGTTGTATGGTTGCGAGGCGTGGGCTATGGATAGAGTTGTGCGCAGGAGGATGGATGTGCTGGAAATGAGATGTTTCAGGACAATGTGTGGTGTGAGGTGGTTTGATCGAGTAAGTAATGGATTGGTAAGAGAGATGTGTGGAAATAAAAAGAGCGTGGTTGAGAGAGCAGAAGAGGGTGTTTTGAAATGTTTTGGGCACATGGAGAGAATGAGTGAGGAAAGATTGACCATGAGGATATATGTGTCGGAGGTGGAGGGAACGAGGAGAAGTGGGAGATCTAATTGGAGGTGGAAAGATGGAGTGAAAAAGGTTTTGAGCGATCGGGGCCTGAACATGCAGGAGGGTGAAAGGCGGGCAAGGAATAGAGTTTATTGGATCGATATGGTATACCGGGGTTGACGTGCTGTCAGTGGATTGAATCAGGGCATGTGAAGCGTCTGGGGTAAACCATGGAAAGTTGTGTGAGGCCTGGATGTGGAAAGGGAGCTGCGGTTTCGGGCATTATTGTATGACAGCTGGAGAGTGAGTGTGAACGAATGGGGCCTTTGTTATCCTTTCCTAGCGCTACCTCGCACACATGAGGGGGGAGGGGGATGGTATTCCATGTGTGGCGAGGTGGCAATGGGAATGAATAAAGGCAGGCAGTGTGAATTGTGTGCATGGGTATATATGTATGTGTCTGTGTGTGTACATATATATGTACATTGAGATGTATGGGTGTGTATGTTTGCGTGTGTGGACGTGTGTGTATATACATGTGTATGGGGGTGGCTTTGGGCCATTTCTTTCTTCTGTTTCCTTGCGCTACCTCGCAGATGCGGGGGACAGCGACAAAGCAAAATAAAATGAAATTATAAAATATATATATATATATATATATATATATATATATATATATATATATATATATATATATATATATATATATATATATATATATATATATATATATATATATATATATATATATATATATATATACCTGGGGATAGGGGAGAAATAGTACTTCCCAAGCATTCCTCACGTGACGTAGAAGGCGACTAAGGGGGACGTGAGCGGGGGGCCTGGAAAACCCTCCCCTCCTTGTATTTTAACTTTTTAAAAGGGTAAACAGAAGAAGGAGTCACCCGGGGAGTCCTCATCTTCCTCGAAGGCTCAGACTGGGGTGTCTAAATGTGTGTCGATGTCACCAAGATGAGAAAAAAAGAGAGATAGGAAGTATGTATGAGGAAAGGAACCTGGATGTTTTGGCTCTGAGTGAAACGAAGCTCAAGGGTAAAGGGGAAGAGTGGTTTTGGAATGTCTTGGGAGCAAAGTCAGGGGTTAATGAGAGGACAAGAGCAAGGGAAAAATTAGCACTACTCCTGAAACAGGAGTGATAGGAGTATATTACAGAGTGTAAGAAAGTAAACAATAGGTTGATATGGGTAAAACTGAAAGTGGATGGAAAGAGATGGGTGAGTATTGGTACGTATGCACCTGGGCATGAGAAGAAAGATCATGAGAGGAAAGTTTTTTGGAGCAGCTGAGTGAATGTGTTACTAGTTTTGATGCACGAGACCGGGTTATAGTGATGGGTGATTTGAATACAAAGGTGATTAATGTGGCAGTTGTGGGAATAATTGGTGTACATGGGATGTTCAGTGTTGTAAATGGAAATGGTGAAGAGCTTGTAGATTTATGTGCTGAAAAAAGACTGGTGATTGGGAATACCTGGTTTAAAAAGAGACATATACATAGTTATACGTATGTAAGTAGGAGAGATTGCCAGAGAGCATTATTGGATTGCGTGTTAATTTGTAGGCGCGCGTAATAGACACTTTTGATTGTTAATGTGCTGACAGGTGCAACTGGAGGGATGTCTGGTCATTATCTTGTGGAGGCAAAGGTGAAGATTTGTAGAGGTTTTCAGAAAAGAGAGAATGTTGGGGTGTAAAGAGTGATGAGAGCAAGTGAGCTTGGGAAGGAGACTTGTAAGATGAAATATCAGGAGAGACTGAATACAGAAATGGAAAAAGGTGAGAACAAATGAAGTAAGGGGAGTGGTGGAGGAACTGGATGTATTTAGGAAAGCAGTGATGGCTACGCGCAAAATATGCTTGTGGCATGAGAAGCTTGGAAAGTAGGCAGATTGGAAAGGGTTGTGAGTGGTGGGATGAAGAAGTAAGATCATTAGTGAAAGAGAAGAGAGAGGCAATTGGACGATGTTTGCAGGGAAATAATGCAAATGAGTGGGAGATGTATAAAAGAAAGGGGCAGGAGGTCAAGGGAAAGGTGCAAGTGGTGAAAAAGTTGGCAAATGAGAGTTGGGGAGAGAGAGTATCATTAAATATTAGGGAGAATAAAAAGATGTTTTGGAACGAGGTAAATAAAGTGCGTAAGACAAGGGAACAAATCGGAACTTCAGTGAAGGTGCAAATAGGCAGGTGACAACAAGTAGTGGCGATGTGAGAAGGAGATGGAGTGAGTAGTTTGAAGGTTTGTTGAATGTGTTTGATGACAGAGTGGCAGATATAGGTTGTTTTGGTCGAGGAGGTGTGCAAAGTCAAAGGGTTAGGGAAAATGATTTGGTAAACAGAGAAGAGGTAGTAAAAGCTTTGCGGAAGATGAAAGCCGGCAAGGCAGCGGGTTTGGATGGTATTGCAGTGGAATTTATTAAAAAAGGAGGTGACTGTATTGTTGACTGGTTGGTAAGGTTATTTAATATATGTATGACTCATGGTGAGGTGCCTGAGGATTGGTGGAATGCTTGCATAGTGCCAGTTTACAAAAGAAAAGGGGATAAAATGAGTGCTCAAATTACAGAGGTATAAGTTTGTTGAGTATTCCTGGGAAATTATTTGGGAGGGTATTGATTGAAAAGGTGAATGCATGTACAGAGCATCAGATTGGGGGAAGAGCAGTGTGGTTTCAGAAGTGGTAGAGGATGTGTGGATCATGTGTTTTCTTTGAAGAATGTATGTGAGAAATACTTAGAAAAGTAAATGGACTTGTATGTAGCATTTATGGTTCTGGAGATGGCATATGAAAGAGTTGATAGAGTTGCTCTGTGGAAGGTATTAAGAATATATGGTGTGTGAGGCAAGGTCTTAGAAGCAGTGAAAAGTTTTTATCGATGATATATGGCATGTGTACGTGTATGAAGAGAGGAAAGTGATTGGTTCTCAGTGAATGTATGTCTGTGGCATGGGTGTGTGATGTCTCCATGGTTGTTTTATTTGTTTACGGATGGGGATGTTAGGCAGGTGAATGCAAGAGTTTGGGAAAGAAAGGCAAGTATACAGTCTGTTATGGATGCGAGTGCTTCAGAAGTGAGTTATTGTTGTTCGCCGATGATACAGCACTGGTGGCTGATTCGTGTGAGAAACTGCAGAACAGAGTCTGGTAAAGTGAGTGAAAGGAGAAAGCTGAGAGTAAATGTGAATAGGAGCAAGTTTATTATGCACAGTAGGGTTGAAGGACATTTCAATTGGGAAGAAAGTGTTGATGGAGTAAAACTGGAGGAAATGAGGTGTTTTGGATATCTGGTAGTGGATTTGGCAGTGGATATAACCATGGGAGCAGAAGTGAATCATAGGGTGGGGGAAGGGGTGAAAGTTCTAGGGGCGTTAAAGAATGTGTGGAAGTCGACAACATTATCTCGGAAAGCAAAAATGGGTAGGTTTGAAGGAACAGTTATTCCAACAATGCTATATGATTGCGAGGCGTGGGCTATGGATAGAGGTGTGCAAAGGAAGGTGTATGTGATGGAAATGAGATGTTTGATGTAAATATGTGGTATGCGGTGGTTTGATCGAGTAAGTAATGATAGGTAAGAGAGATATGTGGTAATAAAAAGAGTGTGGTTGAGAGAGCAGAAGAGGGTGTTTTGAAATGGTTTGGTCACATGGAGAGAATGAGTGAGGAAAGATTGACCAAGAAGATATACGTGTCAGAGGTGGAGGGAACGAGGCGAAGTGGGAGACCAAATTGGAGGTGGAAAGATGGAGTGAAAAAGATTTTGAGAGATCGGGGCCTGAACATGCAGGAGGGTGAAAAGCGTGCAAGGAATAGAGTGAACTGGAACGATGTGGTATACCGGGGTCGACGTGCAGTCAATGGAATGAACCAGGGCATGTGAAGCGTCTGGGGTAAACCATGGAAAGTGTGTGGGGCCTGGATGTGGAAAGGGAGATGTGGTTTCGGTGCATTATTACATGACACCTAGAGATTGTGTGTGAACGAATGTGGCCTTTGTTGTCGTTTCCTAGAACTACTTGGCGAAAATGACGAGGGAGGGAGCTGTTATTCCATGTGTGGCGGGGTGGTGATAGGAATGAAAAGAGGCAGACATAATGAATCATGTGTATATATGTATAAATCTTGCGCTACCTCACTAATGCGGTAGTCAGCGACAAAGCAAAATAAGCAACAAATAAATGAATAAATATATATATATATATATATATATATATATATATATATATATATATATATATATATATATATATATATATATATATATATTATATATATATATATATATATATATATATATATATATATATATATATATATTATCCCTGGGGATAGGGAATTAAGAATACTTCCCACGTATTCCCTGCGTGTCGTAGAAGGCGACTAAAGGGGAGGGAGCGGGGGAATGGAAATCCTCCCCTCTCGTTTTTTTTTTTAATTTTCCAAAAGAAGGAACAGAGTGGGCCAGGTGAGATATTCCGAAAAAGGCCCAGTCCTCTGTTCTTAACGCTACCTCGCTAATGCGGGAAATGGCGAATAGTTTGAAAAAAAAAAAAAATATATATATATATATATATATATATATATATATATATATATACATATATATATATATATATATATATATATATATATATATATATATATATATATATATATATATATATATATGTATATATATATATATATATATATATATATATATATATATATATATATATATATATATATATATATATATATATATATATATATATATATATATATATATATATATATATATATATATATATATATATATATACATATATATATGCATATATATATATATATAATATATATATATATATATATATATATATATATATATATATATATATATATATATATATATATATATATATATATATATATATATATATATATATACATACGTCTACACACGAAAATATATATACCTACACAGCTTTCCATGGTTTACACCAGACGCTTCACATGCCTTGATTCAATCCACTGACAGCACGTCAACCCCGGTATACCACATCGCTACAATTCACTCTATTCCTTGCCCTCCTTTCACCCTCCTGCATGTTCAGGCCCCGATCACACAAAATCTTTTTCACTCCATCTTTCCACCTCCAATTTGGTCTCCCTCTTCTCCTCGTTCCCTCCACCTCCGACACATATATCCTCTTGGTCAATCTTTCCTCACTCATTCTCTCCATGTGCCCAAACCATTTCAAAACACCCTCTTCTGCTCTCTCAACCACGCTCTTTTTATTTCCACACATCTCTCTTACCCTTACGTTACTTACTCTATCAAACCACCTCACACCACACATTGTCCTCAAACGTCTCATTTCCAGCACATCCATCCTCCTGCGCACAACTCTATCCATAGTCCACGCCTCGCAACCACACAACATTGTTGGAACCACTATTCCTTCAAACATACCCATTTTTGCTTTCCGAGATAATGTTCTCGACTTCCACACATTCTTCAAGGCTCCCAGAATTTTCGCCTCCTCCCCCACCCTATGATCCACTTCCGCTTCCATGGTTCCATACGCTGCCAGATCCACTCCCAGATATCTAAAACACTTCACTTCCTCCAATTTTTCTCCATTCAAACTCACCTCCCACTTGAATTGACCCTCAACCCTACTGTACCTAATAACCTTGCTCTTATTCACATTTACTCTTAACTTTCTTCTTTCACACACTTTACCAAACTCAGTCACCAGCTTCTGCAGTTTCTCACGTGAATCAGCCACCAGCGCTGTATCATCAGCGAACAACAACTGACTCACTTCCCAAGCTCTCTCATCCCCAACAGACTTCATACTTGTCCCTCTATCCAAAACTCTTGCATTCACCTCCCTAACAACCCCATCCATAAACAAATTAAACAACCATGGAGACATCACACACCCCTGCCGCAAACCTACATTCACTGAGAACCAATCACTTTCCTCTCTTGCTGCACATACACATGTCTTACATCCTCGATAAAAACTCTTCACTGCTTCTAACAACTTGCCTCCCACACCATATATTCTTAATACCTTCCACAAAGCATCTCTATCAACTCTATCATATGCCTTCTCCAAATCCATAAATGCTACATACAAATCCATTTGCTTTTCTAAGTATTTCTCACATACATTCTTCAAAGCAAACACCTGATCCACACATCCTCTAACACTTCTGAAACCACACTGCTCTTCCCCAATCTCATGCTCTGTACATGCCTTCACCCTCTCAATCAATACCCTCCCATATAATTTGCCAGGAATACTCAACAAACTTATACCTCTGTAATTTGAGCACTCACTCTTATCCCCTTTGCCTTTGTACAATTCCGCCAATCCTCAGGCACCTCACCATGAGTCATACATACATTAAATAACCTTACCAACCAGTCAACAATACAGTCACCCCCTTTTTTAATAAATTCCACTACAATACCATCCAAACCTGCTGCCTTGCCGGCTTTCTCTTCCGCAAAGCTTTTACTACCTCTTCTCTGTTAACCAACTCATTTTCCCTAACCCTCGCACTTTGCACACCACCTCGACCAAAACACCCTATATCTGCCACTCTATCATCAAACACATTCAACAAACCTTCAAAATACTCACTCCATCTCCTTCTCACATCACCACTACTTGTTATCACCTCCCCATTTGCGCCCTTCACTGAAGTTCCCATTTGCTCCCTTGTCTTACGCACTTTATTTACCTCTTTCCAAAACATCTTTTTATTCTCCCTAAAATTTAATGATATTCTCTCACCCCAACTCTCATTTGCCCTTTTTTTCACCTCTTGCACCTTTCTCTTCACCTTCAGTCTCTTTCTTTTATACGTCTCCCACTCAATTTCATTTTTTCCCTGCAAAAATCGTCCAAATGCCTCTCTCTTCTCTTTCACTAATAATCTTACTTCTTCATCCCACCACTCACTACCCTTTCTAATCAACCCACCTAACACTCTTCTCATGCCACAAGCATCTTTTGCGCAATCCATCGCTGATTCCCTAAATACATCCCATTCCTCCCCCACTCCCCTTACTTCCATTGTTCTCACCTTTTTCCATTCTGTACTCAGTCTCTCCTGGTACTTCCTCACACAAGTCTCCTTCCCAAGCTCACTTACTCTCACCACCCTCTTCACCCCAACATTCACTCTTCTTTTCTGAAAACCCATACAAATCTTCACCTTAGCCTACACAAGATAATGATCAGACATCCCTCCAGTTGCACCTCTCAGCACATTAACATCCAAAAGTCTCTCTTTCGCGCGCCTGTCAATTAACACGTAATCCAATAACGCTCTCTGGCCATCTCTCCTACTTACATAAGTATACTTATGTATATCTCGCTTTTTAAACCAGGTATTCCCAATCATCAGTCCTTTTTCAGCACATAAATCTACAAGCTCTTCACCATTTCCATTTACAACACTGAACACCCCATGTGTACCAATTATTCCCTCAACTGCCACATTACTCACCTTTGCATTCAAATCACCCAACACTATAACCCGGTCTCGTACATCAAAACCACTAACACACTCATTCAGCTGCTCCCAAAACACTTGCCTCTCATGATCTTTCTTCTCATGCCCAGGTGCATATGCACCAATAATCACCCATCTCTCTCCATCAACTTTCAGTTTTACCCATATTAATCGAGAATTTACTTTATATATATATATATATATATATATATATATATATATATATATATATATATATATATATATATATATATATATATATATATATATATATATATACATATATATATATATATATATATATATATATATATATATATATATATATATATATATATATATATATATATATATATATATATATATATATATTTATATATATATATATATATATATATATATATATTTTTTTTTTTTTTTTTATACTTTGTCGCTGTCTCCCGCGTTTGCGAGGTAGCGCAAGGAAACAGACGAAAGAAATGGCCCAACCCCCCCCCCATACACATGTACATACACACGTCCACACACGCAAATATACATACCTACACAGCTTTCCATGGTTTACCCCAGACGCTTCACATGCCGTGATTCAATCCACTCACAGCACGTAAACCCCGGTATACCATATCGATCCAATTCACTCTATTCCTTGCCCTCCTTTCACCCTCCTGCATGTTCAGGCCCCGATCACACAAAATCTTTTTCACTCCATCTTTCCACCTCCAATTTGGTCTCCCTCTTCTCCTTGCTCCCTCCACCTCCGACACATATATCCTCTTGGTCAATCTTTCCTCACTCATCCTCTCCATGTGCCCAAACCACTTCAAAATGCCCTCTTCTGCTCTCTCAACCACCCTCTTTTTATTTCCACACATCTCTCTTACCCTTACGTTACTCACTCGATCAAACCACCTCACACCACACATTGTCCTCAAACATCTCATTTCCAGCACATCCATCCTCCTGCGCACAACTCTATCCATAGCCCACGCCTCGCAACCATACAACATTGTTGGAACCACTATTCCTTCAAACATACCCATTTTTGCTTTCCGAGATAATGTTCTCGACTTTCACACATTCTTCAAGGCCCCTAGAATTTTAGCCCCCTCCCCCACCCTATGATCCACTTCCGCTTCCATGGTTCCATCCGCTGCCAGATCCACTCCCAGATATCTAAAACACTTCACTTCCTCCAGTTTTTCTCCATTCAAACTCACCTCCCAATTGACTTGACCCTCAACCCTACTGTACCTAATAACCTTGCTCTTATTCACATTTACTCTTAACTTTCTTCTTCCACACACTTTACCAAACTCAGTCACCAGCTTCTGCAGTTTCTCACACGAATCAGCCACCAGCGCTGTATCATCAGCGAACAACAACTGACTCACTTCCCAAGCTCTCTCATCCCCAACAGACTTCATTCTTGCCCCTCTTTCCAAAACTCTTGCATTTACCTCCCTAACAACCCCATCCATAAACAAATTAAACAACCATGGAGACATCACACACCCCTGCCGCAAACCTACATTCACTGAGAACCAATCACTTTCCTGTCTTCCTACACGTACACATGCCTTACATCATCGATAAAAACTTTTCACTGCTTCTAACAACTTGCCTCCCACACCATATATTCTTAATACCTTCCACAGAGCAACTCTATCAACTCTATCATATGCCTTCTCCAGATCCATAAATGCTACATACAAATCCATTTGCTTTTCTAAGTATTTCTCACATACATTCTTCAAAGCAAACACCTGATCCACACATCCTCTACCACTTCTGAAACCACACTGCTCTTCCCCAATCTGATACTCTGTACATGCCTTCACCCTCTCAATCAATACCCTCCCATATAATTTACCAGGAATACTCAACAAACTTATACCTCTGTAATTTGAGCATTCTCTCTTATCCCCTTTGCCTTTGTACAATGGCACTATGTACGCATTCCGCCAATCATCAGGCACCTCACCATGAGTCATACATACATTAAATAACCTTACCAACCAGTCAACAATACAGTCACCCCCTTTTTTAATAAATTCCACTGCAATACCATCCAGACCTGCTGCCTTGCCGGCTTTCATCTTCCGCAAAGCTTTCACTACCTCTTCTCTGTTTACCAAATCATTTTCCCTAACCCTCTCACTTTGCACACCACCTCGACCAAAACACCCTATATCTGCCACTCTATTATCAAACACATTCAACAAACCTTCAAAATACTCACTCCATCTTCTCACATCACCACTACTTGTTATCACCTCCCCATTAGCGCCCTTCACTGAAGTTCCCATTTGCTCCCTTGTCTTACGCACTTTATTTATCTCCTTCTAGAACATCTTTTTATTCTCCCTAAAATTTAATGATACTCTCTCACCCCAACTCTCATTTGCCCTTTTTTTCACCTCTTGCACCTTTCTCTTGACCTCCTGTCTCTTTCTTTTATACATCTCCTACTCAATTGCATTTTTTCCTGCAAAAATCGTCCAAATGCCTCTCTCTTCTCTTTCACTAATACTCTTACCTCTTCATCCCACCACTCACTACCCTTTCTAATCAACCCACCTCCCACTCTTCTCATGCCACAAGCATCTTTTGCGCAATCCATCACTGATTCCCTAAATACATCCCATTCCTCCCCCACTCCCCTTGCTTCCATTGTTCTCACCTTTTTCCATTCTGTACTCAGTCTCTCCTGGTACTTCCTCACACAGGTCTCCTTCTCAAGCTCACTTATATATATATATATATATATATATATATATATATATATATATATATATATATATATATATATATATATATATATATATATATATATATATATATATATATATATATATATATATATATATATATATATATATATACTCTCTCACCCCAACTCTCATTTGCCCTTTTTTTCACCTCTTGCACCTTTCTCTTGACCTCCTGTCTCTTTCTTTTATACATCTCCCACTCAATTTCCATTTTTTCCCTGCAAAAATCGTCCAAATGCCTCTCTCTTCTCTTTCACTAATACTCTTACTTCTTCATCCCACCACTCACTACCCTTTCTAATCAACCCACCTCCCACTCTTCTCATGCCACAAGCATCTTTTGCGCAATCCATCACTGATTCCCTAAATACATCCCATTCCTCCCCCATTCCCCTTACTTCCATTGTTCTCACCTTTTTCCATTCTATACTCAGTCTCTCCTTGTACTTCCTCACACAAGTCTCCTTCCCAAGCTCACTTACTCTCACCACCCTCTTCACCCCAACATTCACTCTTCTTTTCTGAAAACCCATACAAATCTTCAATTTAGCCTCCACAAGATAATAATCAGACATCCCTCCAGTTGCACCTCTCAGCACATTAACATCCAAAAGTCTCTCTTTCGCGCGCCTGTCAATTAACACGTAATCCAATAACGCTCTCTGGCCATCTCTCCTATTTACAAAGTTTAGGGAGATTAAAAAGATGTTCTGGAAGGAGGTAAATAAATTGCGTAAGACAAGGAAGCAAATGGGAACTTCAGTGAAGGGCGCAAATGGGGAGGTGATAACAAGTAGTGGTGATGTGAGGAGATGGAGTGAGTATTTTGAAGGTTTGTTGAATGTGTTTCATGATAGAGTGGCAGATATAGGGTGCTTTGGTCGAGGTGGTGTGCAAAGTGAGAGTGTTAAGGAAAATGATTTGGTAAACAGAGAAGAGGTAGTAAAAGCTTTGCGGAAGTTGAAAGCCGGCAAGGCAGCAGGTTTGGATGGTATTGCAGTGGAATTTATTAAAAAAGGGGGTGACTGTATTGTTAACTGGTTGGTAAGGTTATTTAATGTATGTATGACTCATGGTGAGGTGCCTGAGGATTGGCGGAATGCGTGCATAGTGCCATTGTACAAAGGCAAAGGGGATAAGAGTGAGTGCTCAAATTACAGAGGTATAAGTTTGTTGAGTATTACTGGTAAATTATATGGGAGGATATTGATTGAGAGGGTGAAGGCAAGTACAGAGCATCAGCTTGGGGAAGAGCAGTGTGGTTTCAGAAGTGGTAGAGGATGTGTGGATCAGGTGTTTGCTTTCAAGAATGTATGTGAGAAATACTTAGAAAAGCAAATGGATTTGTATGTAGCATTTATGGATCTGGAGAAGGCATATGATAGAGTTGATAGAGTTGCTCTGTGGAAGGTATTAAGAATATATGGTGTGGGAGGCAAGTTGTTAGAAGAAGTGAAAAGTTTTTATCGAGGATGTAAGGCATGTGTACGTGTAGGAAGAGAGGAAAGTGATTGGTTCTCAGTGAATGTAGGTTTGCGTCAGGGGTGTGTGATGTCTCTATGGTTGTTTAATTTGTTTATGGATGGGGTTGTTAGGGAGGTGAATGCAAGAGTTTTGGAAAGAGGGGCAAGTATGAAGTCTGTTGGGGATGAGAGAGCTTGGGAAGTGAGTCAGTTGTTGTTCGCTGATGATACAGCGCTGGTGGCTGATTCATGTGAGAAACTGCAGAAGCTGGTGACTGAGTTTGGTAAAGTGTGTGAAAGAAGAAAGTTAAGAGTAAATGTAAATAAGAGCAAGGTTATTAGGTACAGTAGGGTTGAGGGTCAAGTCAATTGGGAGGTGAGTTTGAATGGAGAAAAACTGGAGGAAGTGAAGTGTTTTAGATATTTGGGAGTGGATCTGGCAGCGGATGGAACCATGGAAGCGGAAGTGGATCATAGGGTGGGGGAGGGGGCGAAAATTCTGGGAGCCTTGAAGAATGTGTGGAAGTCGAGAACATTATCTCGGAAAGCAAAAATGGGTATGTTTGAAGGAATAGTTGTTCCAACAATGTTGTATGGTTGCGAGGCGTGGGCTATGGATAGAGTTGTGCGCAGGAGGATGGATGTGCTGGAAATAAGATGTTTGAGGACAATGTGTGGTGTGAGGTGGTTTGATCGAGTAAGTAACGTAAGGATAAGAGAGATGTGTGGAAATAAAAAGAGCGTGGTTGAGAGAGCAGAAGAGGGTGTTTTGAAATGGTTCGGGCACATGGAGAGAATGAGTGAGGAAAGATTGACCAAGAGAATATATGTGTGTCGGAGGTGGAGGGAACGAGGAGAAGAGGGAGACCAAATTGGAGGTGGAAAGATGGAGTGAAAAAGATTTTGTGTGATCGGGGCCTGAACATATAGGAGGGTGAAGGGAGGGCAAGGAATAGAGTGAATTGGAGCGATGTGGTATACCGGGGTTGACGTGCTGTCAGTGGATTGAATCAAGGCATGTGAAGCGACTGGGGTAAAACATGGAAAGCTGTGTAGGTATGTATATTTGCGTGTGTGGACGTATGTATATACATGTGTATGGTGGTGGGTTGGGCCATTTCTTTCGTCTGCTTACTTGCGCTACCTCGCAAACGCGGGAGACAGCGACAAAGCAAAAAAAAAAAAAATAGAAATATATATATATATATATA
The DNA here is from genome assembly GCF_036320965.1 of Panulirus ornatus. Classification (NCBI taxonomy): domain Eukaryota; kingdom Metazoa; phylum Arthropoda; class Malacostraca; order Decapoda; family Palinuridae; genus Panulirus; species Panulirus ornatus. Next base: position 31,924,724 of record NC_092235.1, on the reverse strand, counting down.
TATATATATATATATATATATATATATATATTCATATATATATATATATATATATATATATATATATATATATATATATATATATATATATATATATATATATATATATATATATATACATATACTCAATTATTCATTGTCGCTGTCTCTCGCATTTGCGAGGTAGCGCAAGGAAACAGAAGAAAGAAATGGCCCAACCCACCCACATACACATGTATATACATAAACGTCCACACACGCAAATATACATACACATACATCTTAATGTGCACATATTAATACACACACAGACACATACATATATACACATGCACACAATTCACACTGTCTACCTTTATTCATTCCTATTGCCACCTCGCCACACATGGAATAACATCCCCCTCCCCCCTCATGTGTGCGAGGTAGCGCTAGGAAAAGACCACAAAGGCCCCATTCGTTCACACTCAGTATCTAGCTGTCATGCAATAATGACCCGAAACCACAGCTCCCTTTCCACATCCAGGCCCCACAGAACATTCCATGGTTTACCCCAGACGCTTCACATGCCCTGATTCAATCCACTTACATCACGTCGACCCCGGTATACCACATCGATGAAATTCACTCTATTCCTTGCCCGCCTTTCACCCTCCTGCATATTTAGGCCCCGATCACTCAAAATCTTTTCCACTTCATTCTTCCACCTAAACTTGGGTCTCCCACTTATCCTTGTTTCCTCCACCTGCGACACATATATCCTCTTGGTCAATATTTCCTCACTCATTCTCTCCAAGTGCCCAAACCATTTCAAAACACCCTCCCCTGCTCTGTCAACCACTGTCTTTTTATTTCCACACACCTCACTTACTCTTACATTACTTACTCGATCAAACGACCTCACGCCATATAGTGTCCTCAAACATCTCATTTCCAGCACATCCACTCAACTGGTCACAACTCTATCAATAGCCCATACATACAACAATGTTGGAACCACTATTCCTTCAAACATAGCCATTTTTGCTTTCGGGGATAATGTTCTCGATGTCCACACATTCTTCAAGTTCCAAGGATTCTCTCCCCCTCCCCCACCATATGATTCACTTCCGCTTCCATTGTTCCATCCGCTGCCAGATCCACTCCCAGATGTCTAAAACACTTTACTTCTTCCAGTTTTTCTCCATTCAAACTTACCTCCCAATTGACTTGACCCTCAACCCTACTGTACCTAATAACCTTACTCTTATTCACATTTAATCTTAACTTTCTTCTTTCACACACTTTACCAAATTCAGTAAAAACTTCTACAGCTTGTCACATGAATCAACCACCAGCGCTGTATCATCAGCGAACAACAATTGACTTATTTCCCAAGCTCTCTCATCCACAGCAGACTGCATACTTGCCACTCTTTCCATAACTCTTGCATTCACATCCCTAACAACCCCAAAAAACAAATTAAACAACCATGGAGACATCACAAACCCCTGGCGGAGACCTACATTCACTGATAACCAATTACTTTCATCTCTTCCTACACTTAAACATGCCTTATATCTTCGATAAAACTTTACACTCCTTCTAACAACTTTCCTCCCACACCATATATTCTTAGTACCTTCCACAGAGAATCTCTATCAACAATATCATATGCCTTCTCCAGATCCATAAATGCTATATAAAAATAAATTTCCTTTTCTAAGTATTTCACACATACATTCTTCAAAGCAATGACCTGATCCACACATCCTCTACCACTTCTGAAACCACACTGCTCTTCCCCAATCTGATGCTCTGTACATGCCTTCACACTCTCAATCAATACCCTCCCATATAACTTACCAGGAATACTCAACAAACTTATACCTCTGTAATTTGAGCACTCACTCTTATCGCCTTTGCCTTTGTACAATGGAACTATTCACGCATTCCGCCAATCCTCAGGCACTCAACATGAAGCATACATACATTAACTAACCTTACCAACCAGTCAACAATACAGTTACACCTTTTTTTAATAGATTCCACTGCAATACCATCCAAACCTCCTGTCTTGCCGGCTTTCATCTTCCGCATAACTCTTACTACATATTTACCACATATATATATATATATATATATATATATATATATATATATATATATATATATATATATATATATATATATATATATATATATATATATATATATATATATTCCCTGGGGATAGGGGAGAAAGAATACTTCCCACGTATTCCCTGCGTGTCGTAGAAGGCGACTAAAAGGGGAGGGAGCGGGGGGCTGGAAATCCTCCCCTCTCAATTTTTTTTAATTTTCCAAAAGAAGGAACAGAGAAGGGGGCCAGGTGAGGATATTCCCTCAATGGCCCAGTCCTCAGTTCTTAACGCTACCTCGCTAACGCGGGAAATGGCGAATAGTTTGAAAAAAAAATATATATATATATATATACATAAGGTTATTTAATGTATGTATGACTCATGGTGAGGTGCCTCAGGACTGGCGGAATGCGTGCAGAGTGCCATTGTACAAAGGCAAAGGAGATAAGAGTGAGTGCTCAAATTACAGAGGTATAAGTTTGTTGAGTATTCCTGGTAAATTATATGGGAGGGTATTGATTGAGAGGGTGAAGGCATGTACAGAGCATCAGGTTGGGGAAGAGCAGTGTGGTTTGAGAAGTGGTAGAGGATGTGTGGATCAGGTGTTTGCTTTCAAGACTGTATGTAGCGCTATGAAAGGACAAGAAAGGCCCCATTCGTTCACACTCAGTCTCTAGGTGTCATGTAATAATTCCCCGAAACCACAGCTCCCTTTCCACATCCAGGCACCACACACTTTCCATGGTTTACCCCAGACGCTTCACATGCCATGGTTCAATCCACTGACAGCACGTCGACCCCGGTATACCACATCGTTCCAATTCACTCTATTCCTTTCACGCCTTTCATCCTCCTGCATGTTCAAGCCCCGATAACTCTAAATCTTTTTCACTCCATCTTTCCTCATCCAATTTGGTCTCCCACTTCTCCTCGTTCCCTCCACCTCTGACACGTATATCTTCTTGGTCAATCTTTCCTCACTCATTCTCTCCATATGACCAAACCATTTCAAAACACCCTCTTCTGCTCTCTCAACCACACTCTTTTTATTTCCACACATCTCTCTTACCCTTACATTACTTACTCGCTCAACCCACCTTACACCACATATTGTCCTCAAACATCTCATTTCCAGCACATCCACCCTCCTACGCACAACTCTATCCATAGTCCACGCCTCGCAACCATACAACATTGTTGGAACCACTATTCCTTCAAACATACCCATTTTTGCTTTCCGAGATAATGTTCTCGACTTCCAAACATTCGTCAAAGCTCGCAGAATTTTCGCCCCCTCCCCAACCCTATGATTCATTTCCGCTTCCATGGTTCCATCCGCTGCCAGATCCACTCCAAGATATCTAAAACACTTTACTTCCTCCAGTTTTTCTCCATTCAAACTTACCTCCCAATTGACTTCACCCTCAACCCTACTGTACCTAATAACCTTGCTCTTATTCACATTTACTCTTAACTTTCTTCTTTCACACACTTTACCAAACTCAGTCATCAGCTTCAGCAGTTTCTCACATGAATCAGCCACCAGAGCTGCATCATCAGCGAACAACAACTGACTCACTTCCCAAGCTCTCTCATCCTCAACAGACTTCATACTTGCCCCTCTTTCCAAAACTCTTGCATTCACCTCCCAAACAACTTCATTCATAAACAAATGAAACAACCATGGAGACATCACACATCCCAAACATACATTCACCGAGAACCAATGACTTTCCTCTCTTCCTACACGTACACAGGCCTTACATCCTCGATAAAAACTTTTCACTGCTTCTAACAACTTGGCTCACACACCATATATTCTTAAAACCTTCCACAGAACATCTCTATCAACTCTATCATATGCCTTCTCTAGATCCATAAATGCTACATACAAATCCATTTGTTTTTCTATGTATTTCTCACATACATTCTTCTAAGCAAACACCTGATCCACACATCCTCTACCACATCTGAAACCACACTGCTCTTCCCCAATCTGATGGTCTGTATATACCCTATCAATCAATCTGAGCCTTCGAGGAGGATGAGCACTCTTCGCGTGACTCCTTCCTCTGTTTCCTCTTTAAGAAAGTTAAAATACAATGAGGGGTTAAAATACAATGAGGGGAGGGTTTCTATATATATATATATATATATATATATATATATATATATATATATATATACATATATATATATATATATATATATATATATATATATATATATATATATATATATATATATATATATATATATATACATATATATATATATATATATATATATATATATATATATATATATATATATATATATATATATATATATATATATATATATATATATATATATATATATATATATATATATATACATATATATATATATATATATATATATATATATATATATATTTTTTTTTTTTTTTTTTTTTTTATACTTTGTCGCTGTCTCCCGCGTTTGCGAGGTAGCGCAAGGAAACAGACGAAAGAAATGGCCCAACCCCCCCCATACACATGTACATACACACGTCCACACACGCAAATATACATACCTACACAGCTTTCCATGTTTTACCCCGGACGCTTCACATGCCTTGATTCAATCCACTGACAGCACGTCAACCCCTGTATACCACATCGCTCCAATTCACTCTATTCCTTGCCCTCCTTTCACCCTCCTGCATGTTCAGGCCCCGATCACACAAAATCCTTTTCACTCCATCTTTCCACCTCCAATTTGGTCTCCCTCTTCTCCTCGTTCCCTCCACCTCCGACACATATATCCTCTTGGTCAATCTTTCCTCACTCATTCTCTCCATGTGCCCAAACCATTTCAAAACACCCTCTTCTGCTCTCTCAACCACGCTCTTTTTATTTCCACACATCTCTCTTACCCTTACGTTACTTACTCGATCAAACCACCTCACACCACACATTGTCCTCAAACATCTCATTTCCAGCACATCCATCCTCCTGCGCACAACTCTATCCATAGCCCACGCCTCGCAACCATACAACATTGTTGGAACTACTATTCCTTCAAACATACCCATTTTTGCTTTCCGGGATAATGTTCTCGACTTCCACACATTTTTCAAGGCTCCCAAAATTTTCGCCCCCTCCCCCACCCTATGATCCACTTCCGCTTCCATGGTTCCATCCGCTGACAGATCCACTCCCAGATATGTAAAACACTTCACTTCCTCCAGTTTTTCTCCATTCAAACTCACCTCCCAATTGACTTGACCCTCAACCCTACTGTACCTAATAACCTTGCTCTTATTCACATTTACTCTTAACTTTCTTCTTCCACACACTTTACCAAACTCCGTCACCAGCTTCTGCAGTTTCTCACATGAATCCGCCACCAGCGCTGTATCATCAGCGAACAACAACTGACTCACTTCCCAAGCTCTCTCATCCCCAACAGACTTCATACTTGCCCCTCTTTCCAAGACTCTTGCATTTACCTCCCTAACAACCTCATCCATAAACAAATTAAACAACCATGGAGACATCACACACCCCTGCCGCAAACCTACATTCACTGAGAACCAATCACTTTCCTCTCTTCCTACACGTACACATGCCTTACATCCTCGATAAAAACTTTTCACTGCTTCTAACAACTTGCCTCCCACACCATATATTCTTAATACCTTCCACAGAGCATCTCTATCAACTCTATCATATGCCTTCTCCAGATCCATAAATGCTACATACAAATCCATTTGCTTTTCTAAGTATTTCTCGCATACATTCTTCAAAGCAAACACCTGATCCACACATCCTCTACCACTTCTGAAACCACACTGCTCTTCCCCAATCTGATGCTCTGTACATGCCTTCACCCTCTCAATCAATACTCTCCCATATAATTTACCAGGAATACTCAACAAACTTATACCTCTGTAATTTGAGCACTCACTCTTATCCCCTTTGCCTTTGTACAATGGCACTATGCACGCATTCCGCCAATCCTCAGGCACCTCACCATGAGTCATACATACATTAAATAACCTTACCAACCAGTCAACAATACAGTCACCCCCTTTTTTAATAAATTCCACTGCAATACCATCCAAACCTGCTGCCTTGCCGGGTTTCATCTTCCGCAAAGCTTTTACTACCTCCTCTCTGTTTACCAAATCATTTTCCCTAACCCTCTCACTTTGCACACCACCTCGACCCAAACACCCTATATGTATATATATATATATTTTTTTTTTTTTTTGCTTTGTCGCTGTCTCCCGCGTTTGCGCGGTAGCGCAAGGAAACAGACTAAAGAAATGGCCCAACCCACCCCTATACACATGTATATACATACACGTCCACAAACGCAAATATACATATCTACACAGCTTTCCATGGTTTGCCCCAGACGCTTCACATGCCCTGATTCAATCCACTGACAGCTCGTCAACCCCGGTATACCACAACGATCCAATTCACTCTATTCCTTGCCCTCCTTTCACCCTCCTTCATGTTCAGGCCCCGATCACACAAAATATTTTTCACTCAATCTTTCCACCTCCAATTTTGTCTCCCACTTCTCCTCGTTCCCTCCACCTCCGACACATATATCCTCTCGGTCAATCTTTCCTCACTCATTCTCTCCATGTGCCCAGACCATTTCAAAACACCCTCTTCTGCTCTCTCAACCACGCTCTTTTTATTTCCACACATATCTCTTACCCTTACGTTACCCACTCGATCAAACCACCTCACACCACACATTGTCCTCAAACATCTCATTTCCAGCACATCTACCCTCCTGCGCACAAGTCTATCCATAGCCCACGCCTGGCAACCATACAAAATTGTTAGAACCACTATTCCTTCAAACATACCCATTTTTGCTTTCCGAGACATTCTTCAAGGCTCCCAGGATTTTCGCCCCTTCCCCCACCCTATGATCCACTTCCGCTTCCATGGTTCCATCCGCTGCCAGATCCACTCCCAGATATCTAAAACACTATACTTCCTCCAGTTTTTCTCCATTCAAACTTACCTCCCAATTGACTTCACCCTCAACCCTACTGTACCTAATAACCTTGCCCTTATTCACATTTACTCTTAACTTTCTTATTTCACACACTTTACCAAACTCAGTCACCAGCTTCTGCAGTTTCTCACATGAATCAGCCACCAGCGCTATATCATCAGCGAACAACAACTGACTCACTTCCCAAGCTCTCTCATCCACAACAGACTTCATACTTGCCCCTCTTTCCAAAACTCTTCCATTCACCTCCCTAACAACCCGATCCATAAACAAATTAAACAACCTTGGACACATCACACACCACTGCCGCAAAAGTACATTCACTGAGAACCAATCACTTTCCTCTCTTCCTACACGTACACATACCTTACATCCTCGATAAAAACTTTCCACTGCTTCTAAAAACTTGTCACCCACACCATATATTCTTAATACTTTCCACAGAGCATCTCTATCAACTCTATCATATGCCTTCTCCAGATCCATAAATGCTACATACAAATCCATTTGCTTTTCTAAGTATTTCTCACATACATTCTTCAAAGCAAACACCTGATCCACACATCCTCTACCACTTCTGAAACCGCACTGCTCTTCCCTAATCTGATGTTCTGTACATGCCTTCACCCTCTCAATCAATACCCTCCCATATAATTTACCAGGAATAATCAACAAACTTATACCTCTCAAATTTGAGCACTCACTCTTATCCCCTTTGCCTTTGTACAATGGCACTATGCACGCATTCCGCCAATCCTCAGGCTCCTCACCATGAGTCATATATACATTAAATAACCTTGCCAACCAGTCAATAATACAGTCACCCCCTTTTTTAATAAATTCCACTGCAATACCACCAAACCTGCTGCCTTACCGGCTTTCATCTTCCGCAAAGCTTTTACTAACTCTTGTCTGTTTACCAAATCATTTTCCCTAACCTCTCACTTTGCACACCACCTAGACCAAAACACCCTATATCTGCCACTCTATCATCAAACACATTCAACAAACCTTCATAATACTCACTCCATCTCTTTCTCACATCACCACTACTTGTTATCACCTCCCCATTTGCGCCCTTCACTGAAGTTCCCATTAACACCCATGTCTTACGCACTTTCTTTACCTCCTTCCAGAACATCTTTTTATTCTCCATAAAATTTAATGATACTCTCTCACCTCAACTCTCATTTGCCCTCTTTTTCACCTCTTGCACCTTTCTCTTGACCTCCTGTTTCTTTCTTTTATTCATCTCCCACTCAATTGCATTTTTTCTTTGCAAAAATCGTTCAAATGGCTCTCTCTTCTCATTCACTCATAATCTTACTTCTTCATCCCACCACTCACTACCCTTTCTAATCAACCCACCTCCCACTCTTCTGATGCCACAAGCATCTTTTGCGCAATCCATCACTGATTCCCTAAATACATATTTTATACTTTGTCACAGTCTCCCGCGTTAGCGAGGTAGAGCAAGGAAACAGACGAAAGAATGGCACAACATACCGAGATACACATGTATATACATACACAGGCACACACGCATATATACATACCTATACATCTCAACTTGTACATATATGTATAGACACACACAGACATTTACATATATATCTATATATATATAAACATATATATATATGTATATATATATATATATATATATATATATATATATATATATATATATATATATATATATATATATATATATATATATATATATGTGTGTATATATATATATATATATATATATATATATATATATATATATATATATATATATATATATTATCCCTGAGGATAGGGGAGAAAGAATACTTCCCACGTATTGCCTGCGTGTCGTTGAAGGTGACTAAAAGCGAAGGCAGCGGGGGGCTGGAAATCCTCCCTTCTCATTTTTTTTTTTTTTTAATTTTCCAAAAGAAGGAACAGAAGAGGGGGCCAGGTGAGGATATTTCCTCAAAGGCCCAGTCCACTGTTCTTAACGCTACCTCGCTAATGCGGGAAATGGCGAATAGTATGAAAGAAAAAAGAAAAAGATATATATATATATATATATATATATATATATACATATATATATATATATATATATATATATATATATGATAGAGTTGATAGAGATGCTCTGTGGAAGGTATTAAGAATATATGGTGTGGGAGGAAAGTTGTTAGAAGCAGTGAAAAGTTTTTATCGAGGATGTAAGGCATGTGTACGTGTAGGAAAAGAGGAAAGTGATTGGTTCTCAGTGAATGTAGGTTTGCGGCAGGGGTGTGTGATGTCTCCATGGTTGTTTAATTTGTTTATGGATGGGGTTGTTAGGGAGGTAAATGCAAGAGTTTTGGAAAGAGGGGCAAGTATGAAGTCTGTTGGGGATGAGAGAGCTTGGGAAGTGAGTCAGTTGTTGTTCGCTGATGATACAGCGCTGGTGGCTGATTCACGTGAGAAACTGCAGAAGCTGGTGGCTGAGTTTGGTAAAGTGTGTGGAAGAAGAAAGTTAAGAGTAAATGTGAATAAGAGCAAGGTTATTAGGTACAGTAGGGTTGAGGGTCAAGTCAATTGGGAGGTGAGTTTGAATGGAGAAAAACTGGAGGAAGTGAAGTGTTTTAGATATCTGGGAGTGGATCTGGCAGCGGATGGAACCATGGAAGCGGAAGTGGATCATAGGGTGGGGGAGGGGTCGAAAATTCTGGGGGCCTTGAAGAATGTGTGGAAGTCGAGAACATTATCTCGGAAAGCAAAAATGGGTATGTTTGAAGGAATAGTGGTTCCAACAATGTTGTATGGTTGCGAGGCGTGGGCTATGGACAGAGTTGTGCGCAGGAGGATGGATGTGCTGGAAATGAGATGTTTGAGGACAATGTGTGGTGTGAGGTGGTTTGATCGAGTGAGTAACGTAAGGGTAAGAGAGATGTGTGGAAATAAAAAGAGCGTGGTTGAGAGAGCAGAAAAGGGTGTTTTGAAGTGGTTTGGGCACATGGAGAGAATGAGTGAGGAAAGATTGACCAAGAGGATATATGTGTCGGAGGTGGAGGGAACGAGGAGAAGAGGGAGACCAAATAGGAGGTGGAAAGATGGAGTGAAAAAGATTTTTTGTGATCGGGGCCTGAACATGCAGGAGGGTGAAAGGAGGGCAAGGAATAGAGTGAATTGGAGCGATGTGGTATACCGGGGTTGACGTGCTGTCAGTGGATTGAATCAAGGCATGTGAAGCGACTGGGGTAAACCATGGAAAGCTGTGTAGGTATGTATATTTGCGTGTCTGGACGTATGTATATACATGTGTATGGGGGGGGTTGGGCCATTTCTTTCGTCTGTTTCCTTGCGCTACCTCGCAAACGCGGGAGACAGCGACAAAATATAATAAAATAAAAATATATATATATATATATATATATATATATATATATATATATATATATATATATATATATATATATATATATATATATATATATATATGTATATATATATATATATATATATATATATATATATATATATATATATATATATATATACATATATATATATATATATATATATATATATATATATATATATATATATATATATATATATATATATATATATATATATATATATATATATATATATATATATATGTATACAATTCATCCCTGGGGATAGGGGAGAAAGAATACTTCCCACGTATTCCTCACGTGTCGTAGAAGGCGACTAAAGGGGACGGGAGCTTGGGGCCAGACACCCTCCCCTCCTTGTATCATAACTTTCTAAAAGGGGAAACAGAAGAAGGAGTCACGCGGGGAGTGCTCATTCTCCTCGAAGACTCAGATTGGGGTGTCTAAATGTGTGTGGATGTAACTAAGATGAGAAAAAAGGAGAGATGGGAAGTATGTTTGAGGAAAGGAACCTGGATGTTTTGGCCCTGTGTGAAACGAAGCTCAAGGGTAAAGGGGAAGAGTGGTTTGGGAATGTCTTGGGCGTAAAGTCAGGGGTTAGTGAGAGGACAAGAGCAAATGAAGGAATAGCACTACTCCTGAAACAGGAGTTGTGGGAGTATGTGATAGAGTGTAAAAAGTAAATTCTAGATTGGTATGGGTAAAACTGAAAGTTGATGGAGAGAGATGGGTCATTATTTCATGCATATGCACCTGGGTATAAGAAAGATCATGAGTGGCAAGTGTTTTGGGAGCAGCTGAATGAGTGTGTTAATTCTTTTGATGCACAAGACCGGGTTATAGTGATGGGTGATTTGAATGCAAAGGTGAGTAATGTGGCAGTTGAGGGAATATTTGGTATACATTGGGTGTTCAGTGTTGTAAATGGAAATGGTGAAGAGCTTTTAGATTTGTGTGCTGAAAAAGGACTGGTAATTGGGAATACCTGTTTTAAAAAGCTAGATATTCATAAGTACACGTATGTAAGTAGGAGAGATGGCCAGAGAGCGTTATTGGATTACATGTTCATTGATAGGCGTGCGAAGGAGAGACTTTTGGATATTAATGTGCTGATAGGTGCAACTGGAGGGATGTCTGATCATTATCTTGTGGAGGCGAAGGTGAAGATTTGTATGGGTTTCCAGAAAAGAAGAGAGAATGTTAGGGTGAAGAGAGTGTGAGAGTAAGTGAGCTTGGGAAGGAGACTTTTGTGAAGAAGTACAAGGAGAGACTGAATTGAAAAAGGTGAGAACAGAATGGAAAAAGGTGAGAACAAAGGAGGTAAGGGGAGTGGGGGAGGAATGGTATGAATTTAGGGAGCAGTGATGGCTTGCGGAAAAGATGCTTGTGGCATAAGAAGCTTTGGAGGTGGGTTGATTAGAACGGGTAGTGAGTGGTGGGATGAAGAAGTAATAGTATTAGTGAAATAGAAGAAAAATGCATTTGGAAGATTTTTGCAGGGAAAAAATGCAAATGAGTGGGAGATGTATAAAATAAAGAGGCAGGAGGTCAAGAGAAAGGTGCAAGAGGTGAAAAAGAGGGCAAATGAGAGTTGGGGTGAGAGAGGGTGAGATGGAGTGAGTATTTTGAAGGTTTGTTGAATGTGTTTGACGATAGGGTGTTTTGGTCGAGGTGGTGTGCAAAGTGAGAGGGTTAGGGCAAATGATTTGGTAAATATAGAAGAGGTAGTAAAAGCTTTGCGGAAGATGAAAGTCGGCAAGGCAGCAGGTTTGGATGGTATTGCAGTGGAATTTATTAAAAAAGGGGGTGACTGTATTGTTGACTGGATTGTAAGGTTATCTAATATATATATATATATATATATATATATATATATATATATATATATATATATATATATATATATATATATATATATATATATATATATATATATATATATATATATATATATATATATATATATTGAAGTTCCCATTTGCTCCCTTGTCTTACGCACCCTATTTACCTCCTTCCAGAACATCTTTTTATTCTCCCTAAAATTTACTGATAGTCTCTCACCCCAACTCTCATTTCCCTTTTTTTCACCTCTTGCACCTTTCTCTTGACCTCCTGTCTCTTTCTTTTATACTTCTCCCACTCAATTGCATTTTTTCCCTGCAAAAATCGTCCAAATGCCTCTCTCTTCTCTTTCACTAATACTCTTACTTCTTCATCCCACCACTCACTACCCTTTCTAAACAGCCCACCTCCCACTCTTCTCATGCCACAAACATCTTTTGCGCAATCCATCACTGATTCCCTAAATACATCCCATTCCTCCCCCACTCCCCTTACTTCCATTGTTCTCACCTTTTTCCATTCTGTACACAGTCTCTCCTGATACTTCTTCACACAGGTCTCCTTCCCAAGCTCACTTACTCTCACCACCTTCTTCACCCCAACATTCACTCTTCTTTTCTGAAAATCCATACTAATCTTCACCTTAGCCTCCACAAGATAATAATCAGACATCCCTCCAGTTGCACCTCTCAGCACATTGACATCCAAAAGTCTCTCTTTCGCACGCCTGTCAATTAACACGTAATCCAATAACGCTCTCTGGGGAGGTAAATGGGGAGGTGATAACAAGTAGTGGTGATGTGAGAAGGAGATGGAATGAGTATTTTGAAGGTTTGTTGAATGTGTCTGATGACAGAGTGGCAGATATAGGGTGTTTGGGTCGAGGTGGTGTGCAAAGTGAGAGGGTTAGGGAAAATGATTTGGTAAACAGAGAAGAGGTAGTAAAAGCTTTGCGGAAGATGAAAGCCGGCAAGGCAGCAGGTTTGGATGGTATTGCAGTGGAATTTATTAAAAAAGGGGGTGACTGTATTGTTGACTGGTTGGTAAGGTTATTTAATGTATGTATGACTCATGGTGAGGTGCCTGAGGATTGGCGGAATGCGTGCATAGTGCCATTGTACAAAGGCATAGGGGATAAGAGTGAGTGCTCAAATTACAGAGGTATAAGTATGTTGAGTATTCCTTGTAAATTATATGGTAGGGTATTGATTGAGAGGGTGAAGGCATGTACAGAGCATCAGATTGGGGAAGAGCAGTGTGGTTTCAGAAGTGGTAGAGGATGTGTGGATCAGGTGTTTGCTTTGAAGAATGTATGTGAGAAATACTTAGAAAAGCAAATGGATTTGTATGTAGCATTTATGGATCTGGAGAAGGCATATGATAGAGTTGATAGAGATGCTCTGTGGAAGGTATTAAGAATATATGGTGTGGGAGGCAAGTTGTTAGAAGCAGTGAAAAGTTTTTATCGAGGATGTAAGGCATGTGTACGTGTAGGAAGAGAGGAAAGTGATTGGTTCTCAGTGAATGTAGGTTTGCGGCAGGGGTGTGTGATGTCTCCATGGTTGTTTAATTTGTTTATGGATGGGGTTGTTAGGGAGGTAAATGCAAGAGTCTTGGAAAGAGGGGCAAGTATGAAGTCTGTTGGGGATGAGAGAGCTTGGGAAGTGAGCCAGTTGTTGTTCGCTGATGATACAGCGCTGGTGGCGGATTCATGTGAGAAACTGCAGAAGCTGGTGACGGAGTTTGGTAAAGTGTGTGGAAGAAGAAAGTTAAGAGTAAATGTGAATAAGAGCAAGGTTATTAGGTACAGTAGGGTTGAGGGTCAAGTCAATTGGGAGGTGAGTTTGAATGGTGAAAAACTGGAGGAAGTGAAGTGTTTTAGATATCTGGGAGTGGATCTGTCAGCGGATGGAACCATGGAAGCGGAAGTGGATCATAGGGTGGGGGAGGGGGCGAAAATTTTGGGAGCCTTGAAAAATGTGTGGAAGTCGAGAACATTATCCCGGAAAGCAAAAATGGGTATGTTTGAAGGAATAGTAGTTCCAACAATGTTGTATGGTTGCGAGGCGTGGGCTATGGATAGAGTTGTGCGCAGGAGGATGGATGTGCTGGAAATGAGATGTTTGAGGACAATGTGTGGTGTGAGGTGGTTTGATCGAGTAAGTAACGTAAGGGTAAGAGAGATGTGTGGAAATAAAAAGAGCGTGGTTGAGAGAGCAGAAGAGGGTGTTTTGAAATGGTTTGGGCACATGGAGAGAATGAGTGAGGAAAGATTGACCAAGAGGATATATGTGTCGGAGGTGGAGGGAACGAGGAGAAGAGGGAGACCAAATTGGAGGTGGAAAGATGGAGTGAAAAGGATTTTGTGTGATCGGGGCCTGAACATGCAGGAGGGTGAAAGGAGGGCAAGGAATAGAGTGAATTGGAGCGATGTGGTATACAGGGGTTGACGTGCTGTCAGTGAATTGAATCAAGGCATGTGAAGCGTCCGGGGTAAACCATGGAAAGCTGTGTAGGTATGTATATTTGCGTGTGTGGACGTGTGTATGTACATGTGTATGGGGGGGGGTTGGGCCATTTCTTTCGTCTGTTTCCTTGCGCTACCTCGCAAACGCGGGAGACAGCGACAAAGTATAAAAAAAAAAAAAAAAAAATATATATATATATATATATATATATATATATATATATATATATATATATGATTCATGGTGAGGTGCCTGAGGATTGGCGGAATGCTTGCATAGTGCCATTGTACAAAGACAAAGGGGATAAGAGTGAGTGCTCAAATTACAGAGGTGTAAGTTTGTTGAGTATTCCTGGTAAATTATATGGGAGGTTAATGACTGAGAGGATGAAGCCAGGTATAGAGCATCAGATTGGGGAAGAGCAGTGTGGTTTCAGAAGTGGTAGAGGATGTGTGGATCAGGTGTTTACCTTGAAGAATGTATTTGAGAAATACTTAGAAAAGCAAATGGATTTGTATGTAGCATTTATGGATCTGGAGAAGGCATATGATAGAGTTGTTAGAGATGCTCTGTGGAAGGTATTAAGAATATATGGCGTGGGAGGCAAGTTCTTAGAAGCAGTGAAAAGTTTTTATCGAGGATGTAAGGCATGTGTACGTGTAGGAAGAGAGGAAAGTGATTGGTTCTCACTGAATGTAGGTTTGCCCCAGGGGTGTGTGATGTCTCATTGGTTGTTTAATTTGTTTATGGATAGGGTTGTTAGTGAGGTGAATGCAAGAGTTTTGGAAAGAGGGGCAGTATGCAGTCTGTTGTGGATGAGAGAGCTTGGGAAGTGAGTCAGTTTTTGTTCGCTGATGATACAGCGCTGGTGGTTAATTCATGTAGAAACTGCAGAAGCTTTTGACTGAGTTTGGTAAAGTGTGTGAAAGAAGAAAGTTAAGAGTAAATGTGAATAAGAGCAAGGTTATTAGGAACAGTAGGGTTGAGGGTCGAGTCAACTCAGAGGTTAGTTTGAATGGAGAAAAACTGGAGGAAGTAAAGTGTTTTAGATATCTGGGAGTGGATCTGGCAGCGGATGGAACCAAGGAAGAGGAAGTGAATCATAGGGTGGGGGAGGGGGCGAAAATTATGGGAGCTTTGAAGAATGTGTGGAAGTCGAGAACATTGTCTCGGAAAGCAAAAATGGGTATGTTTGAAGGAATAGTGGTTCCAACAATGTTGTACGGTTGCGAGGCGTGGGCTATGGATAGAGTTGTGCGCAGGAGGGTGGATGTGCTGGAAGTCAGATGTTTGAGGACAATATGTGGTGTGAGGTGGTTTGATCGAGTAAGTAATGTAAGGGTAAGGGAGATGTGTGGAAATAAAAAGAGTGTGGTTGAGAAAGCAGAAGAGGGTGTTTTGAAATGGTTTGGTCACATGGAGAGAATGAGTGAGGAAAGATTGATAAAGGGGATATATGTGTCAGAGGTTGAGTGAACGAGGAGAAGTGGGAGACCAAATTGGAGGTGGAAAGATGGAGTGAAAAAGATTTTGAGTGATCGGGGCCTAAACATGCAGGAGGGTGAAAGGCGTGCAAGGAATAGAGTGAATCTGAACGATGTGGTATACCGGGGTCGACGTGCTGTCAATGGATTGAACCAGGGCATGTGAAACGTCTGGGGTAAACCATGGAAAGTTCAAGGGGGGCCTGGATGTGGAAAGGGAGCTGTGGTGTCGGTGCATTATTACATGATAACTAGAGACTGAGTATGAACGAATGCGGCCTTTGTTGACTTTTCCTAGCTCTAAATCGCACACATGAGGGGGAGGGGTTTGTTATTCCATGTGTGGCAAGGTGGCGATGGGAATAAATAATGGCAGACAGTATCAATACTGTACATGTGTATATATGTATATGTCTGTTTGTGTATATATATATATATATATATATATATATATATATATATATATATATATGTACATTGAGATGTATTGGTATGTATATTTGCGTGTGTGGACGTGTATGTATATACATGTGTATGTGGGTGGGTTGGGCCATTCTTTCGTCCGTTTACTTGCGCTACCTCGCTAACACGGGAGACAGCGACAAAGCAAAATAATAATAATAATAATAATAATAATGATAATAATTCATACTGTCTATCCTTATTCATTCCTGTCGTCATCAAACCACACATGAAATGATAACCCTCTCCCCCAGCATATGCGCGAGGTAGCGCTAGGAAACTTCAAGAAAGGCCACATTCGTTCACACTCACTCTCTAGCTGTCAAATATAATGTACAGAAACCACAGCTCCCTTTCCACATCCAGGCTCCACAAAACATTTCATGGTTTACCCCAGACGCTTCACATACCCTGCTTCAATCCATCGACAGCAACTCGAACCCGATATGCCACAGAGTTCCAGTTCACTCTATTCCTTGCACGCCTTTCACCCTCCTGCATGTTCAGGATCCGATCACTCACAATCTTTTTCAATCCCTCTTTCAACCTCCAATTTGGTCTCGCACTTCTCATCATTCCTTCCACCTCTGGCAAATATATCCTCTTTGTCAATCCTTCCTCTTTCATTCTCTCCATGTGACCAAACCATTTCAAAACACCGTCTTCTGCTCTCTCTACCACACTGAAAGTAAGGGGAGTGGGGGAGGAATGGGATGGGAAGCAGTGATGGCTTCCGCAAAAGATGCTTGTGGCATGAGAAGCATGGGAGGTGGGCAGATTACAAACGGTAGTGAGTGGTGGGATGAAGAAGTAAGATTATTAGTGAAAGAGAAGAGGAAGGCATTTGGACGATTTTTGCAGGGAAATATTGCAAATGAATGGAAGATGTATAAAAGAAAGAGGCAGGAGGTCAAGAGAAAGGAGCAAGAGGTGAAAAATAGGGCAAATGAGAGTTGAGGTGATAGAGTATTATTAAATTTTAGGGGGAATAAAAAGATGTTTTGGAAGAAGGTAAACAAAATGCGTAAGACTAGGGAGCAAGTGGGAACTTCAGTAAAGGGAGCTAATGCGGAGGTGATAACAAGTAATGGTGATGTGAGGAGATAGAGTGAGCATTTTGAGGGCTTGTTGAATGTGTTTGATGATAGAGTGGCAGATATAGGGTGTTTTGGTCGAGGTGGTGTGCAAAGTGAGAGGGTTAGGGAAAAGAATTTGGTAAAGAGAGAAGAGGTAGTAAAAGCTTTGCGGAAGATGAAAGCCGGCAAGGCAGCAGGTTTGGATGATATTGCAGTAGAATTTATTAAAAAAGGGGGTGACTGTATTGTTGACTGGTTGGTAAGGTTATTTAATGTATGTATGACTCATGGTGAGGTGCCAGAGGATTGGAGGAATGCCTCCATAGTACCATTGTACAAAGGCAAAGGGGATAAAAGTGACTGCTCAAATTATAGACGTATAAGTTTGTTGAGTATTCCTGGGAAAATATATGGGGGTGTATTGATTGAGAGGGTGAAGGCATGTAATAAGCATCAGACTGGGGAAGAGCAGTGTGGTTTCAGAAGTGGTAGAGGATGTGTGGATCAGGAGTTTGCTTTGAAGAATGTATATGAGAAATACTTAGAAAAGCAAATGGGTTTGGATATGGCATTTATGGATCTGGAGAAGGCATATGATATAGCTAATAGAGATGCGCTGTGGAAGGTATCAAGAATATATGGGATGGGAGGCAAGTTGTTAGAAGCAGTGAAGTTTTTATCGAGTATGTAAGGAATGTGTACGTGTACGAAGAGAGGAAAGTGATTGGTTCTAAGTGAATGTAGGTTTGCAGCAGGGGTGTGTGATGTCTCCATGGTTGTTTAATTTGTTTATGGATTGGGTTGTTAGGGAGGTAAATGCAAGAGTTTTGGAAAGGGGCAAGTATGTAGTCTGTTGTGGATGAGTGAGCTTAGGAAGTGACTGTGTTGTTGTTCGCTGATCACACAACGCTGGTGGCTGATTCGTGTGAGAAACTGCAGAAGCTAGTGACTGAGGTTGGTAAAGTGTGTGAAAGAAGAAAGCTGAGAGTAAATGTGTATTAGAGGAAGGTTATTAGGTATAGTAGGGTTGAGGGACAAGTCAATTGGGAGGTAAGTTTGAATGGCGAAAAGCTGGAGGAAGTAAAGAGTTTTAGATATTTGGGAGTGGATTTGGTACTGGATGGAAACATGGAAGCTTAAGTGAATCATAGGGTGGGGGAGGGGGCGAACGTTCTGGGAGCGTTAAAGAACGTGTGGAAGTCGAGAACATTATCTTGGAAAGCAAAAATGGGTATGTTTGAAGGAATAGTGGTCCCAACAATTTTATACGGTTGCGAGGCGTGGGCTATGGATAGAGTTGTGCGGAGGAGGGTGGATGTGCTGGAAATGAGATGTTTGGGGACAATATGTGGTGTGAGATGGTTTGATCGAGTAAATAATAATAGGGTAAGAGAGATGTGTGGTAATAAAAAGAGTGTGGTTGAGAGAGCAGAAGAGGGTGTTTTGAAATGGTTTGGTTAAATGGAGAGAATGAGAGAGGAAAGATTGACAAAGAGGATATATGTCAGAGGTGGAGGGAGCGAGAAGTGTGAGACCAAATTGAAGGTGGAAGTATATAATGAAAACAAATTTGAGCGATCGGTGCCTGAACATGCAGGAGGGTGAAAGTCGTGCAAGGAATAGAGTGAATTGGAACGATGTGGTATACCGGGGTCGACGTGATGTCAATGGATTGAACCAGGGCATGTGAAGCGTCTGGAGTAAACCATCTAAAGTTCTGTGCGGCCTGGATGTGGAAAGGGTGCTGTGGTTTCGGTGCATTATACATGACAGCTAGAGACTGACTGTGAACGAATGTGGCCTTTGTTGTCTTTTCCTAGTGCTACTTCGTGCACCTGCGTGGCTCAGGGGGGTGGGGGTTGGGGTTGGGGGGTGGGGCTGGGTCTGGGGCTGGGGAATCTTATGGGTGGGGGGCTCGGTGGGCCTTGGTGATGGGGGCCGTTGTCATTTAATGTGTTAGGGTGGCGACGGGAATGAAAGTAGGCAGCATGTATGAATTATATACATGTGTATATATATGTATATGTTTGCGTATGTATATCATACGTTGAAATGTATAGGTATGTATACGTGAGTATGTGTATGCATGTGTATGCGGGTGTATTGGGCTATTTTTTCGTCTGTATCCTTCCGATGCCTCGCTAACGCGGGATACAGCGACAAAGTATAATATACATATGTATATGTATATAAGAATATATATATATATATATATATATATATATATATATATATATATATATATATATATATATATATTTTTTTTTTTTTTGCCGCTGTCTCCCGCGTTTGCGAGGTAGCGCAAGGAAACAAACGAAAGAAATGGCCCATCCCACCCCCATACACATGTATATACATACGTCCACACACGCAAATATACATACCTACACAGCTTTCCATGGTTTACCCCAGGCGCTTCACATGCCCTGATTCAATCCCCTGACAGCACGTCAACCGCGGTATACCACATCGATCCAATTCACTCTATTCCTTGCCCTCCTTTCACCCTCCTGCATGTTCAGGCCCCGATCACACAAAATCTTTTTCACTCCATCTTTCCACCTCCAATTTGGTCTCCCACTTCTCGTTCCCTCCACCTCCGAGACATATATCCTCTTGGTCAATCTTTCCTCACTCATTCTCTCCATGTGCCCATATATATATATATATATATATATATATATATATATATATATATATATATATATATATATATATATATATATATATATATATATATATATATATATATATATATATATATATATATATATATTCTTATATATATATATATATATATATATATATATATATATATATATATATATATATATATATATATATATATATATATATATATATATATATATATATATATATATATGTATACATTCTTATCCCTGGGGATAGGAGAGAGAGAATACTTCCCACGTATTCTCTGCATGTCGTAGAAGGCGACCAAAAGGGGAGGGAGCGGGTGGCTGGAAATCCTCCCCTCTCGCTTTTTTTTTAATTTTCCAAAAGAGGGAACAGAGAAGGGGGCCAAGTGAGGATATTCCCTCAAAGGCCCAGTCCTCTGTTCTCAAAGCTACCTCGCTAATGCGGGAGATGACGAATAGTATGAAAAGAAAAGATATTATCCCAGGGGATAGCGGAGAAAGAACACCTCCCACGTGTTCCCTGCGTGTCGTAGTAGGCGACTAAAAGGGGAGGGTGCGGGGGGCTGGAAATCCTCCCCTCTCATCATTTTTTTTTTTTTTTATTTTCCAAAAGAAGGAACAGAGAATGGGGCCAGGTGAGTATATTCCCTCAAAGGACCAGTCCTCTGTCCTTAACGCTACTTCGCTAACGCGGGAAATGGCGAATAGTTTGAAAGAATAAAGAAAGATATATATATATATATATATATATATATATATATATATATATATCATTCATTTAAATTGCTTTGTCACTGTTTCCCGCGTTAGCGACGTAGCGCAAGGAAACAGACGATAGAATGGCCCAACCCACCCATATACACTTGTATATACATACACGCCCACACACGCATATATACATACCTATACATCTCAATGGAGAAAAACTGGAGGAAGTGAAGTGTTTTAGATATCTGGGAGTGGATCTGTCAGCGGATGGAACCATGGAAGCGGAAGTGGATCATAGGGTGGGGGAGGGGGCGAAAATTTTGGGAGCCTTGAAAAATGTGTGGAAGTCGAGAACACTATCTCGGAAAGCAAAAATGGGTATGTTTGAGGGAATAGTGGTTCCAACAATGTTGTATGGTTGCGAGGCGTGGGCTATGGATAGAGATGTGCGCAGGAGGATGGATGTGCTGGAAATGAGATGTTTGAGGACAATGTGTGGTGTGAGGTGGTTTGATCGAGTAAGTAACGTAAGGGTAAGAGAGATGTGTGGAAATAAAAAGAGCGTGGTTGAGAGAGCAGAAGAGGGTGTTTTGAAATGGTTTGGGCACATGGAGAGAATGAGTGAGGAGAGATTGACCAAGAGGATATATGTGTCGGAGGTGGAGGGAACGAGGAGAAGAGGGAGACCAAATTGGAGGTGGAAAGATGGAGTGAAAAAGATTTTGTGTGATCGGGGCCTGAACATGCAGGAGGGTGAAAGGAGGGCAAGAAATAGAGTGAATTGGAGTCATGTGGTATACAGGGGTTGACGTGCTGTCAGTGGATTGAAGCAAGGCATGTGAAGCGTCTGGGGTAAACCATGGAAAGCTGTGTAGGTATGTATATTTGCGTGTGTGGACGTGTGTATGTACATGTGTATGGGGGGGGGGGTTGGGCCATTTCTTTCGTCTGTTTCCTTGCGCTACCTCGCAAACGCGGGAGACAGCGACAAAGTATAAAAAAAAAAAAAAAAAAAAAAATATATATATATATATATATATATATATATATATATATATATATATATATATATATATATACACACACACACAGACATATACATATGTACACATGTACATAATTCATAGTGCCTGCCTTTATTCATTCTCATCGCCACCTCGCCACACATGAAATATATATATATATATATATATATATATATATATATATATATATATATATATATATATATATATATATATATATATATATATATATATATATATATATCTTTCTTTTTTCTTTTTTTTTTTCTTTTTTTATTTATCTTTCCAAAAGAAGGAACAGAGAATTGGGCCAGGTGAGGGTATTCCCTCAAAGGCCCAGTCCTCTGTTCTTAACGATACCTCGCTAATGCGGGAAATGGCGAATAGTTGGAAAGAAAAGAAAGATATATATATATATATATATATATATATATATATATATATATATATATATATATATGTATATTTGTTATTTATCTATCTATTTTGCTTTGTCGCTGTCTTCCGCGTTTAAGAGGTAGCGCAAGGAGACAGACGAAAGAAATGGCCCAACCCACCTCTATACATATGTATATACATACACGTCCACACACTCAAATATACATACCTATACATCTCAATGCACACATATATATACACAGAGACCTATACATATATACACATATACATAATTCATACACTCTGCCTTTATTTATTCCCAACGCCACCTCGCCACACATGGAATAACATCCTCCTCCCCCTTCATGTGTGCGAGGTAGCACTAAGAAAAGACAACAAAGGCTCCATTCGTTAACACTCGGTCTCTAGCTGTCATGTAATAATGCCCGAAACCACAGCTCCCTTTCCACATCCAGGCCCCACAGAACCCTCCATGGCTTAACCCAGACGCTTCACATGCCCTGATTCATTCCATTGACAGCACGTCGACCCCGGTACACCACATCGATCCAATTCACTCTATTCCTTGCATGCCTTTCACCCTCCTGCATGTTCAGGCCCCGATCACTCAAAATCTTTTTCACTCCAACTTTCCACCTCCAATTTGGTCTCCTATTTCTCCTCGTTCCCTCAATTTTTCTTCACTCATTCTCTCCATGTGCACAAACAATTTCAAAACACCCTCTTCTGCTCTCTCAGACACGCTCTTTTTATTTCTAAACAGCTCTCTTACTCTTACATTCCTTACTCTATCAAACCACCTCACACCACATATTGTCCTCAAACATATCATTTCCAGCACATCCACCCTCCTGCGCACAAATCTAACCATAGCCCACGCCTCGCAACCATACAACATTTTTGGAGCCATTATTCCTTCAAACATAGACATTTTTGCTTTCCGAGATAATGTTCTCGACTTCCAAACATTCTTCAGGATTTTCGCCCCCTCCCCCACCCTATGATCCACTCCCAGATATCTAAAACACTTCAGTGAAGGGCGCAAATGGGGAGGTGATAACAAGTAGTGGTGATGTAAGAAGGAGATGGAGTGGGTATTTTGAAGGTTTGTTGAATGTGTTTGATGATAGAGTGGCAGATATAGGGTGTTTTGGTCGAGGTAGTGTGCAAAGTGAGAGGGTCAGGGAAAATGATTTGGTAAATAGAGAAGAGGTAGTAAAAGCTTTGCGGAAGATGAAATCCGGCAAGGCAGCAGGTTTGGATGGTATTGCAGTGGAATTTATTAAAAAAGGGGGTGACTGTACTGTTGACTGGTTGGTAAGGTCATTCAATGTATGTATGACTCATGGTGAGGTGCCTGAGGATTGGCGGAATGCGTGCATAGTGCCATTGTACAAAGGCAAAGGGGATAAAAGTGAGTGCTCAAATTACAGAGGTATAAGTTTCTTGAGTATTCTTGGTAAATTATATGGGAGGATATTGATTGAGAGGGTGAACGCATGTACAGAGCATCAGATTGGGGAAGAGCAGTGTGGTTTCAGAAGTGGTAGAGGATGTTTGGATCAGGTGTTTCCTTTGAAGAATGTATGTGAGAAATACTTAGAAAAGCAAATGGATTTCTATGTAGCATTTATGGATCTGGAAAAGGCATGTGAGAGAGTTGATAGAGATGCTCTGTGGAAGGTATTAAGAATATTTGGTGTGGGAGGCAAGTTGTTAGAAGCAGTGAAAAGTTTTTATCGAGGATGTAAGGCATGTCTACGTGTAGGAAGAGAGGAAAGTGATTGGTTCTCAGTGAATGTAGGTTTGCGGCAGGGATGTGTGATGTCTCCATGGTTGTTTAATTTGTTTATGAATGGGGTTGTTAGGGAGGTGAATGCAAGAGTTTTGGAAAGAGGGTCAAGTATGAAGTCTGTTGTGGATGATAGAGCTTGGGAAGTGAGTCAGCTGTTGCTCGCTGATGATACAGCGCTGGTGGTTGATTCATGTAGAAACTGAAGAAGTTTTTGACTGAGTTTGGTAAAGTGTGTGAAAGAAGAAAGTTAAGAGTAAATGTGAATAAGAGCAAGGTTATTAGGTACAGTGGGGTTGAGGGTTAAGTCAATTGGGAGGTAAGTTTGAATGGAGAAAAACTGGAGGAAGTAAAGTGTTTTAGATAACTGGGAGTGGCTCTGGCAGCGGATGGAACCATGGAAGCGGAAGTGGATCATAGGGTGGGGGAGGGGGCGAAAATCGTGGGAGCCTTGAAGAATGTTTGGAAGTCGAGAACATTATCTCGGAAAGCAAAAATGGGTATGTTTGAAGGAATAGTGGTTCCAACAATGTTGTATGGTTGCGAGGCGTGGGCTATGGATAGATTTGTGCGCAGGAGGATGGATGTGCTGGAAATGAGACGTTTCAGGACAATGTGTGGTGTGAGGTGGTTTGATCGAGTAAGTAACGTAAGGTTAAGAGAGATGTGTGGAAATAAAAAGAGCGTGGTTGAGAGAGCAGAAGAGGGTGTTTTGAAATGGTTTGGGCACATGGAGAGAATGAGTGAGGAAAGAATGACCAAGAGGATATATGTGTCGGAGGTGGAGGGAACGAGGAGAAGTGGGAGACCAAATTGGAGGTGGAAAGATGGAGTGAAAAAGATTTTGAGTGATCGGGGCCTGAACATGCAGGAGGGTGAAAGGAGTGCAAGGAGTAGAGTGAATTGGATCGATGTGGTATACCGGGGTTGACGTGCTGTCAGTGGATTGAATCAGGGCATGTGAAGCGTCTGGGGTAAATCTTGGAAAGCTGTGTAGGTATGTATATTTTCGTGTGTGGACGTATGTATATACATGTATATGGGAGTGCGTTGGGCCATTTCTTTCGTCTGTTTCCTTGCGCTACCTCGCAAACGCGGGAGACAGCGACAAAGCAAAAAAAAAAAAAAAAAAAAAAAAAAAAAAATATATATATATATATATATATATATATATATATATATATATATATGTATATATATATATATATATATATAAATATATATATATATATATATATATATATATATATATATATATATATATATATATATATATATATATGTATATATATATATATATATATATATATATATATATATATATATATATAAATATTTTTTTTTTTCTTTTTTTTTCTTTCTTTCAAACTATTCGCCATTTCCCGTATTAGCGAGGTAGCGTTAAGAACAGAGGACTGCGCCTTTGAGGGAATACCCTCACCTGGCCCAATTCTCTGTTCCTTCTTTTGGAAAATTAAAAGAACCGAGAGGGGAGGATTTCCAGCCCCCCGCTCCCAATATATATATATATATATATATATATATATATATATATATATGTATGTATATATTTATATATAAAGAAAAAAAAAAAAAAAAATATATATATATATATATATATATATATATATATATATATATATATATATATATATATATTTTTTTTTTTTTTTTTCTTTATTTTTTTTTATTATACTTTGTCGCTGTCTCCCGCGTTTGCGAGGTAGCACAAGGAAACAGACGAAAGAAATGGCCCAACCCCCCCATACACATGTATATACATACGTCCACACACGCAAATATACATACCTACACAGCTTTCCATGGTTTACCCCAGACGCTTCACATGCCTTGATTTAGTCCACTGACAGCACGTCAACCCCGGTATACCACATCGCTCCAATTCACTCTATTCCTTGCCCTCCTTTCACCCTCCTTCATGTTCAGGCCCCGATCACACAAAATCTTTTTCTCTCCATCTTTCCACCTCCAATTTGGTCTCCCTCTTCTCCTCGTTCCCTCCACCTCCGACTCATATATCCTCTTGGTCAATCTTTCCTCACTCATTCTCTCCATTGCCCAAACCACTTCAAAACACCCTCTTCTGCTCTCTCAACCACGCTCTTTTTATTTCCACACATCTCTCTTACCCTTACGTTACCCACTCGATCAAACCACCTCACACCACACATTGTCCTCAAACATCTCATTTCCAGCACATCCATCCTCCTGCGCACAACTCTATCCATAGCCCACGCCTCGCAACCATACAACATTGTTGGAACCACTATTCCTTCAAACATACCCATTTTTGCTTTCCGAGATAATGTTCTCGACTTCCACACATTCTTCAAGGCCCCCAGAATTTTCGACCCCTCCCCCACCCTATGATCCACTTCCGCTTCCATGGTTCCATCCGCTGCCAGATCCACTCCCAGATATCTAAAACACTTCACTTCCTCCAGTTTTTCTCCATTCAAACTCACCTCCCTATTGACTTGACCCTCAACCCTACTGTACCTAAGAACCTTGCTCTTATTCACATTTACTCTTAACTTTCTTCTTCCACACACTTTACCAAACTCAGTCACCAGCTTCTGCAGTTTCTCACATGGATCAGCCACTAGCGCTGTATCATCAGCGAACAAAAACTGACTCACTTCCCAAGCTCTCTCATCCCCAACAGACTTCATACTTGCCCCTCTTTCCAAAACTCTTGCATTCACCTCCCTAACAACCCCATCCATAAACAAATTAAACAACCATGGAGACATCACACACCCCTGTCGCAAACCTACATTTATGTAATTTTTTTTTTTTTGCTTATATATATATATATATATATATATATATATATATATATATATATATATATATATATATATATATATATATATATATATATATATATATATATATATATATATATATATACATATATATATATATATATATTTATATATATATATATATATATGTATATATATATATATATATATATATATATATATATATATATATATATATATATATATATATATATATATATATATATTATATATATATATATATATATATATATATATATATATATATATATATATATATATATATATATATATATTTTTTTTTTTTTTTTACTTTGTCGCTGTCTCCCGCTTTTGCGAGGTAACGCAAGGAAACAGACGAAAGAAATGGCCCAACCCCCCCCATACACATGTATATACATACGTCCACACACGCAAATATACATACCTACACAGCTTTCCATGGTTTACCCCAGACGCTTCAAATGCCTTGATTTAATCCACTGACAGCACGTCAACCCCGGTATACCACATCGCTCCAATTCACTCTATTCCTTGCCCTCCTTTCACCCTCCTGCATGTTCAGGCCCCGATCACACAAATTCTTTTTCACTCCATCTTTCCACCTCCAATTTGGTCTCCCTCTTCTCCTTGTTCCCTCCACCTCCGACACATATATCCTCTTGGTCAATCTTTCCTCACTCATCCTCTCCATGTGCCCAAACCACTTCAAAACACCCTCTTCTGCTCTCTCAACCACGCTCTTTTTATTTCCACACATCTCTCTTACCCTTACGTTACTCACTCGATCAAACCACCTCACACCACACATTGTCCTCAAACATCTCATTTCCAGCACATCCATCCTCCTGCGCACAACTCTATCCATAGCCCACGCCTCGCAACCATACAACATTGTTGGAACCACTATTCCTTCAAACATACCCATTTTTGCTTTCCGAGATAATGTTCTCGACTTCCACACATTCTTCAATGCTCCCAGAATTTTCGCCCCCTCCCCCACCCTATGATCCACTTCCGCTTCCATGGTTCTATCCGCTGCCAGATCCACTCCCAGATATCTAAAACACTTTACTTCCTCCAGTTTTTCTCCATTCAAACTCACCTCCCAATTGACTTGACCCTCAACCCTACTGTACCTAATAACCTTGCTCTTATTCACATTTACTCTTAACTTTCTTCTTTCACACACTTTACCAAACTCAGTCACCAGCTTCTGCAGTTTCTCACATGAATCAACCACCAGCGGTGTATCATCAGCGAACAACAACTGACTCACTTCCCAAGCTCTCTCATCCCCAACAGACTTCATACTTGCCCCTCTTTCCAAAACTCTTGCATTTACCTCCCTAACAACCCCATCCATAAACAAATTAAACAACCATGGAGACATCACACACCCCTGCCGCAAACCTACATTCACTGAGAACCAATCACTTTCCTCTCTTCCTACACGTACACATGCCTTACATCCTCGAAAAAACTTTTCACTGCTTTTAACAACTTTCCTCCCACACCATATATTCTTAATACCTTCCACAGAGCATCTCTATCAACTCTATCATATGCCTTCTCCAGATCCATAAATGCTACATACAAATCCATTTGCTTTTCTAAGTATTTCTCACATACATTCTTCAAAGCAAACACCTGATCCACACATCATCTACCACTTCTGAAACCACACTGCTCTTCCCCAATCTGATGCTCTGTACATGCCTTCACCCTCTCAATCAATACCCTCCCATATAATTTACCAGGAATACTCAACAAACTTATACCTCTGTAATTTGAGCACTCACTCTTATTCCCTTTGCCTTTGTACAATGGCACTATGCACGCATTCCGCCAATCCTCAGGCACCTCACCATGAGTCATACATACATTAAATAACCTTACCAACCAGTCAACAATACAGTCACCCACTTTTTTAATAAATTCCACTGCAATACCATCCAAACCTGCTGCCTTGCCGGCTTTCATCTTCCGCAAAGCTTTCACTACCTCTTCTCTGTTTACCAAATCATTTTCCCTAACCCTCTCACTTTGCACACCACCTCGACCAAAACACCCTATATCTGCCACTCTATCATCAAACACATTCAACAAGCCTTCAAAATACTCACTCCATCTCCTTCTCACATCACCACTACTTGTTATCACCTCCCCATTTGCGCCCTTCACTGAAGTTCCCATTTGCTCCCTTTTCTTACGAACTTTATTTACCTCCTTCACGAACATCTTTTTATTCTCCATAAAATTTAATGATACTCTCTCACCCCAACTCTCATTTGCCCTTTTTTTCACCTCTTGCACCTTTCTCTTGACCTCCTGTCTCTTTCTTTTATACATCTCCCACTCAATTGCATTTTTTCCCTGCAAAAATCGTCCAAATGCTTCTCTCTTCTCTTTCACTAATACTCTTACTTCTTCATCCCACAACTCACTACCCTTTCTAATCAACCCACCTCCCACTCTTCTCATGCCACAAGCATCTTTTGCGCAATCCATCACTGATTCCCTAAATACATCCCATTCCTCCCCCACTCCCCTTGCTTCCATTGTTCTCACCTTTTTCCATTCTGTACTCAGTCTCTCCTGGTACTTCCTCACACAGGTCTCCTTCTCAAGCTCACTTACTCTCACCACCCTCTTCACCCCAACATTCACTCTTCTTTTCTGAAAACCCATACAAATCTTCACGTTAGCCTCCACAAGATAATGATCAGACATCCCTCCAGTTGCACCTCTCAGCACATTAACATCCAAAGTTCTCTCTTTCGCACGCCTGTCAATTAACACGTAATCCAATAACGCTCTCTGGCCATCTCTCCTACTTACATAAGTATACTTATGTATATCTCGCTTTGTAAACCAGGTATTCCCAATCATCAGTCCTTTTTCAGCACATAAATCTACAAGCTCTTCACCATTTCCATTTACAACACTGAACACCCCATGTATACCAATTATTCCCTCAACTGCCACATTACTCACCTTTGCATTCAAATCACCCATCACTATAACCCGGTCTCGTGCATCAAAACCACTAACACACTCATTCAGCTGCTCCCAAAACACTTGCCTCTCTTGATCTTTCTTCTCATGCTCATGTATATATATGTGTGTGTGTGTGTGTGTGTGTGTGTGTGTGTGTGTGCGTGTGTGTGTGTGTGTGTGTGTGTGTGTGTGTGTATATGTATATATATATGTATATTATCCCTGGGGATAGGGGTGAAAGAATACTTCCCACGTATTCCTCGCGTGTCGTAGAAAGCGACTAGAGGGGACGGGAGCGGGGGGCCAGAAATCCTTCCCTCCTTGTATTAACTTTCTAAAATGGGAAACAGAAGAAGGAGTCACGCGGGGAGTGCTCATCCTCCTCGAAGGCTCAGAGTGGGGTGCCTAAATGTGTGTGGATGTAACCAAGATGTGAAAAAAGGAGAGATAGGTAGTATGTTTGAGGAAAGGAACCTGGATGTTTTGGCTCTGATTGAAACGAAGCTCAAGGGTAAAGGGGAAGAGTGGTTTGGGAATGTCTGGGGAGTAAAGTCAGGGGTTAGTGAGAGGACAAGAGCAAGGGAAGGAGTAGCAATACTCCTGAAACAGGAGTTGTGGGTGTATGTGGTAGAGTGTGAGAAAGTAAATTCTCGATTAATATGGGTAAAACTGAAAGCTGATGGAGAGAGGTGGTTGATATATATATATATATATATATAAATATATATATATATATATATATATATATATATATATATATATATATATATATATATATATATATATATATATATATATATATATATATATATATATATATGTATATACATATATATATATATATATATATATATATATATATATATATATATATATATATATATATATATATTATTTATTTTGTTTTGTCGCTGTCTTCCGCGTTTGCGAGGTAGCGCAAGCAAACAGACGAAAGAAATGGCCCAACCCACACCCATACACAATGTATATACGTACACATCCACACACGGAAATATACATACCTATACATCTCAATGTACATATATATATACACACACAGACACATACATATATACCCATGCAAAAAATTCACACTGTCTGCCTTTATTCATTCCCATTGCCACCTCGCCACACATGGAATACAATCCCCCTCCCCCCTCATGTGTGCGAGGTAGCACTGGGAAAAGACAACAAAGGCCCCATTCGTTCACACTCAGTGTCTAGCTGTCATGCAATAATGCCCGACACCACAGCTCCCTTTCCACATCCAGGCCCCACAAAACTTTCCATGGTTTACCCCAGACGCTTTACATGCCCTGATTCAATCCACTGACAGCACGTCAACCCCGGTATACCACATCGATCCAATTCACTCTATTCCTTTCCCTCCTTTACCCCTCCTGCATGTTCAAGCCCCGATCACACAAAATCTTTTTCACTCCATCTTTCCACCTCCAATTTGGTCTCCCACTTCTCCTCGTTCCCTCGTCCTCCGACACATATATCCTCTTGGTCAATCTTTCCTCACTCATTCTCTCCATGTGCCCAAACTATTTCAAAACACCTCTTCTGCTCTCTCAACCACGCTCTTTTTATTTCCAAACATCTCTCTTACTCTTACATTACTTACTCGATCAAACCACCTCACACCACACATTGTCCTCAAACATCTCATTTCCAGCACATCCACCCTCCTGCGCATAACTGTATCCATAGCCCACGCCTCGCAACCATACAACATTGTTGGAGCCACTATTCCTTCAAACATAGCCATTTTCGCTCTCCGAGATAATGTTCTCGACTTCCACACATTCTTCAAGGCTCCCAGGATTTTCGCCCCCTCCCCCACCCTATGATCCACTCCCAGATATCTAGAACACTTCAGTGAAGGGCGCAAATGGGGAGGTGATAACAAGTAGTGGTGATGTGAGAAGGAGATGGAGTGAGTATTTTGAAGGTTTGTTGAATGTGTTTGATGATAGAGTGGCAGATGTAGGGTGTTTTGGTCGAGGTGGTGTGCAAAGTGAGAGGGTTAGGGAAAATGATTTGGTAAATAGAGAAGAGGTAGTAAAAGCTTTGCGGAAGATGAAAGCCGGCAAGGCAGCAGGTTTGGATGGTATTGCAGTGGAATTTATTAAAAAAGGGGGTGACTGTACTGTTGACTGGTTGGTAAGGTCATTCATTGTATGTATGACTCATGGTGAGGTGCCTGAGGATTGGCGGAATGCGTGCATAGTGCCATTGTACAAAGGCAAAGGGGATAAAAGTGAGTGCTCAAATTACAGAGGTATAAGTTTGTTGAGTATTCCTGGTAAATTATATGGGATTGTATTGATTGAGAGGGTGAACGCATGTACAGAGCATCAGATTAGGGAAGAGCAGTGTGGTTTCAAAAGTTGTAGAGGATGTGTGGATCAGGTGTTTGCTTTGAAGAATGTATGTGAGAAATACTTAGAAAAGCAAATGGATTTGTATGTAGCATTTATGGATCTGGAAAAGGCATATGATAGAGTTGATAGAGATGCTCTGTGGAAGGTATTAAGAATATTTGGTGTGGGAGGCAAGTTGTTAGAAGCAGTGAAACGTTTTTATCGATGATGTAAGGCATGTGTACGTGTAGGAAGAGAGGAAAGTGATTGGTTCTCAGTAAATGTAGGTTTGCGGCAGGGATGTGTGATGTCTCCATGGTTGTTTAATTTGTTTATGAATGGGGTTGTTAGGGAGTTGAATGCAAGAGTTTTGGAAAGAGGGTCAAGTATGAAGTCTGTTGTGGATGAGAGAGCTTGGGAAGTGAGTCAGTTGTTGCTCGCTGATGATACAGCGCTGGTGGTTGATTCATGTAGAAACTGCAAAAGCTTTTGACTGAGTTTGGTATATTATGTGAAAGAAGAAAGTTAAGAGTAAATGTGAATAAGAGCAAGGTTATTAGGTATAGTGGGGTTGAGGGTCAAGTCGATTGGGAGGTAAGTTTGAATGGAGAAAAACTGGAGGAAGTAAAGTGTTTTAGATATCTGGGAGTGGCTCTGGCAGTGGATGGAACCATGGAAGCGGAAGTGGATCATAGGGTGGGGGAGGGGGCGAAATCCTGGGAGCCTTCAAGAATGTGTGGAAGTCGAGAACATTTTCTCGGAAAGCAAAAATGGGTATGTTTGAAGGAATAGTTGTTCCAACAATGTTGTATGGTTGCGAGGCGTGGGCTATGGATAGAGTTGTGCGCAGGAGGATGGATGTGCTGGAAATGAGATGTTTGACGACAATGTGTGGTGTAAGGTGGTTTGATCGAG
The DNA here is from genome assembly GCF_036320965.1 of Panulirus ornatus. Taxonomy (NCBI): domain Eukaryota; kingdom Metazoa; phylum Arthropoda; class Malacostraca; order Decapoda; family Palinuridae; genus Panulirus; species Panulirus ornatus. The sequence continues at coordinate 31,891,222 of NC_092235.1, read as the reverse complement.
TAAGTAACGTAAGGTTAAGAGAGATGTGTGGAATTAAAAAGAGCGTGGTTGAGAGAGCAGAAGAGGGTGTTTTGAAATGGTTTGGGCACATGGAGAGAATGAGTGAGGAAAGAATGACCAAGAGGATATATATGTCGGAGGTGGAGGGAACGAGGAGAAGTGGGAGACCAAATTGGAGGTGGAAAGATGGAGTGAAAAGGATTTTGAGTGATCGGGGCCTGAACATGCAGGAGGGTGAAAAGAAGGCAAGGAGTAGAGTGAATTGGATCGATGTGGTATACCGGGGTTGACGTGCTGTCAGTGGATTGAATCAGGGCATGTGAAGCGTCTCGGGTAAACCATGGAAAGCTGTGTAGGTATGTATATTTGCGTTTGTGGATGTGTATGTATATACATGTGTATGGGGGTGGGTTGGGCCATTTCTTTCGTCTGTTTCATTGCGCTCCCTCGCAAACGCGGGAGACAGCGACAAAAAAAAAAATATATATATATATATATATATATATATATATATATATATATATATATATATATATATATATATATATATATATATATATATATATATATATATATATGTATATATATATATATATATGTATATATATATGCATATATATATATATATATATATATATATATATATATATATATATATATATATATATATATATATATACATATATATATATATATATATATATATATATATATATATATATATATATATATATATATATATATATATATACATATATATATATATATATATATATATATATATATATATATATATATATATATATATATATATATATATATATATATATATATACATATATATCAACTTTCTAAAATGGGAAACAGAAGAAGGAGTCACGCGGGGAGTGATCATCCTCCTCGAAGGCTCAGAGTGGGGTGCCTAAATGTGTGTGGATGTAACCAAGATGTGAAAAAAGGAGAGATAGGTAGTATGTTTGAGGAAAGGAACCTGGATGTTTTGGCTCTGAGTGAAACGAAGCTCAAGGGTAAAGGGGAAGAGTGGTTTGGAAATGTCTGGGGAGTGAAGTCAGGGGTTAGTGAGAGGACAAGAGCAAGGGAAGGAGTAGCAATACTCCTGAAACAGGAGTTGTGGGAGTATGTGATAGAATGTAAGAAAGTAAATTCTCGATTAATATGGGTAAAATTGAAAGTTGATGGAGAGAGGTGGGTGATTATTGGTGCATATGCACCTGGGCATGAGAAGAAAGATCATGAGAGGCAAGTGTTTTGGGAGCAGCTGAATGAGTGTGTTAGCGGTTTTGATGCACGAGACCGGGTTATAGTGATGGGTGATTTGAATGCAAAGGTGAGTAATGTGGCAGTTGAGGGAATAATTGGTATGCATGGGGTGTTCAGTGTTGTAAATGGAAATGGTGAAGAGCTTGTAGATTTATGTGCTGAAAAAGGACTGATGATTGGGAATACCTGGTTTAAAAAGCGAGATATACATAAGTATACTTATGTAAGTAGGAGAGATGGCCAGAGAGCGTTATTGGATTACGTGTTAATTGACAGGCGTGCGAAAGAGAGACTTTTGGATGTTAATGTGCTGAGAGGTGCAACTGGAGGGATGTCTGATCATTATCTTGTGGAGGCTAAGGTGAAGATTAGTATGGGTTTTCAGAAAAGAGGAGTGAATGTTGGGGTGAAGAAGGTGGTGAGAGTAAGTGAGCTTGGGAAGGAGACCTGTGTGAAGAAGTACCAGGAGAGACTGTGTACAGAATGGAAAAAGGTGAGAACAATGGAAGTAAGGGGAGTGGGGGAGGAATGGGATGTATTTAGGGAATCAGTGATGGATTGCGCAAAAGATGCTTGTGGCATGAGAAGAGTGGGAGGTGGGCTGTTTAGAAAGGGTAGTGAGTGGTGGGATGAAGAAGTAAGAGTATTAGTGAAAGAGAAGAGAGAGGCATTTGGACGATTTTTGCAGGGAAAAAATGCAATTGAGTGGGAGAAGTATAAAAGAAAGAGACAGGAGGTCAAGAGAAAGGTGCAAGAGGTGAAAAAAAGGGCAAATGAGAGTTGGGGTGAGAGACTATCAGTAAATTTTAGGGAGAATAAAAAGATGTTCTGGAAGGAGGTAAATAGGGTGCGTAAGACAAGGGAGCAAATGGGAACTTCAGTGAAGGGCGTAAATGGGGAGGTGATAACAAGTAGTGGTGATGTGAGAAGGAGATGGAATGAGTATTTTGAAGGTTTGTTGAATGTGTCTGATGACAGAGTGGCAGATATAGGGTGTTTTGGTCGAGGTGGTGTGCAAAGTGAGAGGGTTAGGGAAAATGATTTGGTAAACAGAGAAGAGGTAGTAAAAGCTTTGCGGAAGATGAAAGCCGGCAAGGCAGCTGGTTTGGATGGTATTGCAGTGGAATTTATTAAAAAAGGGGGTGACTGTATTGTTGACTGGTTGGTAAGGTTATTTAATGTATTTATGACTCATGGTGAGGTCCCTGAGGATTGGCGGAATGCGTGCATAGTGCCATTGTACAAAGGCAAAGGGGATAAGAGTGAGTGCTCAAATTACAGAGGTATAAGTTTGTTGAGTATTCCTGGTAAATTATATGGGAGGGTATTGATTGAGAGGGTGAAGGCATGTACAGAGCATCAGATTGGGGAAGAGCAGGGCGGTTTCAGAAGTGGTAGAGGATGTGTGGATCAGGTGTTTGCTTTGAAGAATGTATGTGAGAAATACTTAGAAAAGCAAATGGATTTGTATGTAGCATTTATGGATCTGGAGAAGGCATATGATAGAGTTGATAGAGATGCTCTGTGGAAGGTATTAAGAATATATGGTGTGGGAGGCAAGTTGTTAGAAGCAGTGAAAAGTTTTTATCGAGGATGAAAGGCATGTGTACGTGTAGGAAGAGAGGAAAGTGATTGGTTCTCAGTGAATGTAGGTTTGCGGCAGGGGTGTGTGATGTCTCCATGGTTGTTTAATTTGTTTATGGATGGGGTTGTTAGGGAGGTAAATGCAAGAGTCCTGGAAAGAGGGGCAAGTATGAAGTCTGTTGGGGATGAGAGAGCTTGGGAAGTGAGTCAGTTGTTGTTCGCTGATGATACAGCGCTGGTGGCTGATTCATGTGAGAAACTGCAGAAGCTGGTGACTGAGTTTGGTAAAGTGTGTGGAAGAAGAAAGTTAAGAGTAAATGTGAATAAGAGCAAGGTTATTAGGTACAGTAGGGTTGAGGGTCAAGTCAATTGGGAGGTGAGTTTGAATGGAGAAAAACTGGAGGAAGTGAAGTGTTTTAGATATCTGGGAGTGGATCTGTCAGCGGATGGAACCATGGAAGCGGAAGTGGATCATAGGGTGGGGGAGGGGGCGAAAATTTTGGGAGCCTTGAAAAATGTGTGGAAGTCGAGAACAGTATCTCGGAAAGCAAAAATGGGTATGTTTGAGGGAATAGTGGTTCCAACAATGTTGTATGGTTGCGAGGCGTGGGCTATGGATAGAGTTGTGCGCAGGAGGATGGATGTGCTGGAAATGAGATGTTTGAGGACAATGTGTGGTGTGAGGTGGTTTGATCGAGTAAGTAACGTAAGGGTAAGAGAGATGTGTGGAAATAAAAAGAGCGTGGTTGAGAGAGCAGAAGAGGGTGTTTTGAAATGGTTTGGTCACATGGAGAGAATGAGTGAGGAAAGATTGACCAAGAGGATATATGTGTCGGAGGTGGAGGGAACGAGGAGAAGAGGGAGACCAAATTGGAGGTGGAAAGATGGAGTGAAAAAGATTTTGTGTGATCGGGGCCTGAACATGCAGGAGGGTGTAAGGAGGGCAAGGAATAGAGTGAATTGGAGCGATGTGGTATACAGGGGTTGACGTGCTGTCAGTGGAGTGAATCAAGGCATGTGAAGCGTCTGGGGTAAACCATGGAAAGCTGTGTAGGTATGTATATTTGCGTGTGTGGACGTGTGTATGTACATGTGTATGGGGGGGGGGGTTGGGCCATTTCTTTCGTCTGTTTCCTTGCGCTACCTCGCAAACGCGGGAGACAGCGACAAAGTATAAAAAAAAAAAAAAAAAAAAATATATATATATATATATATATATATATATATATATATATATATATATATATATATATATATATATATATATATATATATATATATATATATATATATATATATATATATATTTTTTCTTTTTTTTTTTTTTTTTTGCGTTGTCGCTGTCTCCCGCGTTTGCGAGGTAGCACAAGGAAACAGACGAAATAAATGGCCCAACCCACCCCCATACACATGTATATACATACACATCCACAAACGCAAATATACATACCTACACAGCTTTCCAGGGTTTACCCCAGACGCTTCACATGCCTTGATTCAATCCACGGACAGCAGGTCAACCCCGGTATACCACATCGATCCAATTTACTCTATTCCTTGCCCTCCTTTCACCCTCCTGCATGTTCAGGCCCCAATCATACAAAATCGTTTTCACTCCATCTTTCCACCTCAAATTTGGTCTCCCACTTCTCCTCGCCCCCTCCACCTCCGACACATATATCCTCTTGGTCAATCTTTCCTCACTCATCCTCTCCATGTGCCCAAACCACTTCAAAACACCCTCTTCTGCTCTCTCAACCACGCTCTTTTTATTTCCACACATCTCTCTTACCCTTACGTTACTCACTCGATAAAACCACTTCACACCACACATTGTCCTCAAACATCTCATTTTCAGCACATCCATCCTCCTGCGCACAACTCTATCCATAGCCCACGCCTCGCAACCATACAACATTGTTGGAACCACTATTCCTTCAAACATACCCATTTTTGCTTTCCGAGATAATGTTCTCGACTTCCACACATTCTTCAAGGCCCCCAGAATTTTCGCCCCCTCCCCCACCCTATGATCCACTTCCGCTTCCATGGTTCCATCCGCTGCCAGATCCACTCCCAGATATCTAAAACACTTCACTTCCTCCAGTTTTTCTCCATTCAAACTCACCTCCCAGTTGACTTGACCCTCAACCCTACTGTACCTAATAACCTTGCTCTTATTCACATTTACTCTTAACTTTCTTCTTCCACACACTTTACCAAACTCAGTCACCAGCTTCTGCAGTTTCTCACATGAATCAGCCACCAGCGGTGTATCATCAGCGAACAACTGACTCACTTCCCAAGCTCTCTCATCCCCAACAGACTTCATACTTGCCCCTCTTTCCAAAACTCTTGCATTTACCTCCCTAACAACCCCATCCATAAACAAATTAAACAACCATGGAGACATCACACACCCCTGCCGCAAACCTACATTCACTGAGAACCAATCACTTTCCTGTCTTCCTACACGTACACATGCCTTACATCCTCGATAAAAACTTTTCACTGCTTCTAACAACTTTCCTCCCACACCATATATTCTTAATACCCTCTACAGAGCATCTCTATCAACTCTATCATATGCCTTCTCCAGATCCAAAAAATGCTACATAAAAATCCATTTGCTTTTCTAAGTATTTCTCACATACATTCTTCAAAGCATTTTTCTTTTTTTGCCGCTGTCTCCCACGTTTGCGAGGTAACGCAAGGAAACAGACGAAAGAAATGGCCCAACCCACCCCCATACACATGTAAATACATACGTCCACACACGCAAATATACATACCTACACAGCTTTCCATGATTTACCCCTGATGCTTCACATGCCCTGATTCAATCCAATGACAGCACGTCAACCCTGGTATACAACATCGATCTAATTCACTCTATTCCTTGCCTTCCTTTCACCCTCCTGCACGTTCAGGCCCCGATCACTCAAAATCTTTTTCACTCCATCTTTCCACATCCAATTTGGTCTCCCACTTCTCGTCGTTCCCTCCACCTCCGACACATATATCCTCTTGGTCAATCTTTCCTCACTCATTCTCTCCATATGCCCAAACCATTTCAAAACACCCTCTTCTGCTCTCTCAACCACGATCTATTTATTTTCAAACATCTCTCTTACCCTTACGTTACTTACTCGATCAAACCACCTCACACCACACATTGTCCTCAAACATCTCATTTCCAGCACATTCATCCTCCTGCTCACAACTCTATCCATAGCCCAAGCCTCTCAACCATACAACATTGTTGGAACCACTGTTCCTTCAAACATACCCATTTTTGCTTTCCGAGATAATGTTCTCGACTTCCACACATTCTTCAAGGCTCCCAGAATTTTCGCCCCCTCCCCCACACTATGATACACTTCCCCTTCCATGGTTCCATCCGCTGCCAGATCCACTCCCAGATATCTAAAACACCTTACTTCCTCCAGTTTTTCTCTATTCAAACTTACCTCCCAATTGACTTGACCCTCAACCCTACTGTACCTAATAACCTTGCTCTTATTCATATTTACTCTTAACTTTCTTCTTTCACACACTCTACCAAACTCAGTCACCAGCTTCTGCAGTTTCTCACATGAATCAGCCACCAGCGCTGTATCATCAGCGAACAACAACTGACTCACTTCCCAAGCTCTCTCATCCCTAACAGACTTCATACTTGCCCCTCTTTCCAAAACTGTTGCATTCACTTCCCTAACAACCCCATCCATAAACAAATTAAACAACCATGGAGACATCACACACCCCTGCCGCAAAACTACATTCACTGAGAACCAATCACTTTCCTCTCTTCCTACACGTACACATGCCTTACATCCTCGATAAAAAACTTTTCACTGCTTCTAACAACTTGCCTCCCACACCATATATTCTTATTACCTTCCACAGAGCATCTCTATCAACTCTATCATATGCCTTCTCCAGATCCATAAATGCTACGTACTAATCCATTTGCTTTTCTAAGTATTTCTCACATACATTCTTCAAAGCAAACATCTGATCCACACATCCTCTACCACTTCTGAAACCACAATGCTCTTCCCCAATCTGATTCTCTGTACATGCCTTCACCCTCACAATCAATGCTCTCCCATATAATTTGCCAGGAATACTCAAAAAACTTATACCTCTGTAATTTGAGCCCTAACTCTTATCCCCTTTGCCTTTGTACAATGGCACTATGCACGCATTCCGCCAATCCTCAGGCACCTCACCATGAGTCATACATGCATTAAATAACCTTACCAACCAGTCAATAATACAGTCACCCCCCTTTTTTAATGAATTCCACTGCAAAACCATCCCAACCGGCTGCCTTGCCGGAAAAAGAAAAAGGATTCACGCGGGGAGTGCTCATCCTCCTCGAAGGCTCAGATTGGGGTGTCTAAATGTGTGTGGATGTAACCAAGATGTGAAAAAAGGAGAGATAGGTAGTATGTTTGAGGAAAGGAACCTGGTTGTTTTGGTCCTGAGTAAAACGAAGCTCAAGGGTAAAGGGGAAGAGTGGTTTGAGAATGTCTTGGGAGTAAAGTCAGGTGTTAGTGAGAGAACAAGAGCAAGGGAGGGAGTAGCAGTACTCCTGAAACAGGAGTTGTGGGAGTATGTGATAGAATGTAAAAAAGTAAATTCTCGATTAATATGGGTAAAACTGAAAGTTGATGGAGAGAGATGTGTGATTATTGGTGCATATGCAGCTGGGCATGAGAAGAAAGATCATGAGAGGCAAGTGTTTTGGGAGCAGCTAAATGAGTTTGTTAGTGGTTTTGATGCACGAGACCGGGTTATAGTGATGGGTAATTTGAATGCAAAGGTGAGTTATGTGGCAGTTGAGGGATTAATTTGTATCCATGGGGTGTTCAGTGTTGTAAATGGAAATGGTGAAGAGCTTGTAGATTAATGTGCTCAAAAACACTGGTGATCGGGAATACCTGGTTTAAAAGGCGATATATACATAAGTATACGTATGTAAGTAGGAGAGATGGCCAGAAAGCGTTATTGGATTACGTGTTAATTGAGAGGCGCGCGAAAGAGAGACTTTTGGATGTTAATGTGCTGAGAGGTGGAACTGGAGAAATGTCTGCCCATTATCTTGTGGAGGCTAAGGTGAAGATTTGTATGGGTTTTCAGACAAGAAGAGTGAATGTTGGGGTGAAGAGGGTGGTGAGAGTAAGTGAGCTTGGGAAGGAGACTTGTGTGAGGAAGTAAAGGGGAGAGACTCTGTACAGAATGGAAAAAGGTGAGAACAATGGAAGTAAGGGGAGTGGGGGAGGAATGGGATGTGTTTAGGGAATCAGTGATGCATTGCGCAAAAGATGCTTGTGGCATGAGAAGAGTGTGAGGTGGGTTGATTAGAAAGGGTAGTGAGTGGTAGGATGAAGAATTAAGATTATTAGTGAAAGAGAAGAGAGAGGCATTTGGACGATTTTTGCAGGGAGGTGAAAGAGGTGAAAAAGAGAGCAAATGAGAGTTGGGATGAGAGAGTATCATTAAATTTTAGGGAGAATAAAAAGATGTTCTGGAAGGAGGTAAAGGAGGTGATAACAAGTAGCGGTGATGTGAGAAGGAGATGGAGTGAGTATTTTCAAGGTTTGTTGAATGTGTTTGATGATAGAGTGGCAGATATAGGGTGTTTTGGTCGTGGTGGTGTGTTCAGTGAGAGGGTTAGGGAAAATGAATTGGTAAACAGAGAAGAGGTAGTAAAAGCTTTGCGGAATATATATATATATATATATATATATATATATATATATATATATATATATATATATATATATATATATATATATATATATATATATATATATATATATATTCTTTTTTTTTTTTTCAAGCTATTCGCCATTTCCCGCGTTACCGAGGTAGTGTTAAGAACAGAGGACTGGGCCTTTGAGGGAATATCCTCACCAGGCCCCATTCTCTGTTCCTTATTTTGGAAAATCTAAAAAAAATAATGAGATGGGAGGATTTCCATCCCCCCACTCCCTCCCCTTTTAGTCGCCTTCCACGACACGCAGGGAATACGTGGGAAGTATTCTTTCACCCCTATCCCCAGGGATATATATATATATATATATATATATATACATATATATATATATATATATATATATATATATATATATATATATATATATATATATATATACATATATATATATATATATATATATATATATATATATATATATATATATATATATATATATATATATATATATATATATATATATATATATATATATATATATATATATATATATATATATATATGTATATATATAAATATATATATATATATATATATATATATATATATATATATATATATATATATATATATATATATATTTTTTTTTTTTTTCTTTTTTTTTTTTGTCGATGTCTCCCGCGTTTGCGAGGTAGCGCAAGGAAACAGACGAAACAAATGGCCCAACCCACCCCCATACACATGCCTTGATTCAATCCACTGACAGCACGTCATCCCCGGTATACCACATCGCTCCAATTCACTCTATTCTTTGCACTCCTTTCACCCTCCTGCATGTTCAGGCTCCGATCACACAAAATTTTTTTCACTCCATCTTTCCACCTCCAATTTGGTCTCCCTCTTTTCCTCGTTCCCTCCACCTCCGACACATATATCCTCTTGGTCAATCTTTCCTCACTCATTCTCTCCATGTGACCAAACCATTTAAAAACAGCCTCTTCTGCTCTCTCAACCACGCTCTTTTTATTTCCACACATCTCTCTCACCCTTACGTTACTTACTCGATCAAACCACCTCACACCACACATTGTCCTCAAACATCTCATTTCCAGCACATCCATCCTCCTGCGCACAACTCTATCCATAGTCCACGCCTCGCAACCATACAACATTGTTGGAACCACTATTCCTTGAAACATACCCATTTTTGCTTTCCTAGATAATGTTCTCGACTTCCACACATTCTTCAAGGCTCCCAGAATTTTCGCCCCCTCCCCCACCCTATGATCCACTTCCGCTTCCATGGTCCCATCCGCTGCCAGATCCACTCCCAGATATCTAAAGCACTTCACTTTCTGCAGTTTTTCTACATTCAAACTCACCTCCCAATTGAATTGACCCTCAACCCTACTGTACCTAATAACCTTGTTCTTATTCACATTTACTCTTAACTTTCTTCTTTCACACACTTTACCAAACTCAGTCACCAGCTTCTGCAGTTTCTCACATGAATCAGCCACCAGCGCTGTATCATCAGCAAACACAACTGACTCACTTCCCAAGCTCTCTCATCCCCAACAGACTTCATACTTGCCCCTCTTTCCAAAACTCTTGCATTCACCTCCCTAACAACCCCATCCATAAACAAATTAAACAAAACATATATATATATATATATATATATATATATATATATATATATATATATATATATATATATATATATATATATATATATATATATATATATATATATATATATGTATATATATATATATATATATATATATATATATATATATATATATATATATATATATATATATATATATATATATATATATATATATATATATATATATATATATATATATATATATATATATATATATATATATATATATATATATATATATATCCCTCAGGATGGGAGAAAGAATACTTCCCACGCATTCCTCACGTTTCGAAGAAGGCGACCATAGGGACTGGAGCGGGGGGGCCAGAAACCCTCCCCTCCTTGTATTTTGACTTTCTAAAAGTGGAATCAGAAGAAGGAGTCACGCGGGGTGTGCTCATCCTCCTCTAACGATCAGATTGGGGTGTCTAAAAGTATGTGGATGTACCCAAGATGAGAAAAAAGTATGTTTGAGGAAAGGAACGTAGATGTTTAAAGTCTGAGTGAAACAAAGCCCAAGGGTAAAGGAGAAGAGTGGTTTGGGAATGTCTTGGGAGTAAAGTCAAGGGCTATTGAGAGGACAAGAGCAAGGGTAGGAGTAGCACTACCCCTTAAACAGGAGTTGTGGGAGTATGTGATAGAGTCTAAGAAAGTAAATTCTAGATTGATATGGGTAAAACTGAAAGTTGATCGAGAGAGATGGGTGATTATTGGTGCATAGGCACCTGGGCATGAGCAGAAAGATCATGAGAGGCAAGTGTTTTGGGAGCAGGTGAATGAGTGTGTTAGTAGTTTTGATACAAAAGACCGAGTTATAGTGAAGGGTGATTTGAATGCAAAGGTGAGTAATATGGCAGTTGAGGGAATAATTGGTATACATAGGGTCTTCAGTGTTGTAAATGGAATTGGTGAAGAGCTTGTAGATTTATGTGCTGAAAAATGACTGGTGATTGGGAATACCTTGTTTAAAAAGAGAGATATATATGGGTATACGTATGTACGTAGGAGAGATGGCCAGAGAGCGTTAATGGATTACGTGTTAAGTGACAGGCACGCGAAAGAGAAACTTTTGGATGTTAATATGCTGAGAGGTGCAACTGGAGGGATGGGTGATCATTATGTTGTTGAGGCGAACGTGAAGATTTGTAGAGGTTTTCAGAAAAGAAGAGAGAATGTTGGGGTGAAAAGAGTGGTGAGAGTAAGTGAGCCTGGGAAGGAGACTTGTGTGAGGAAGTACCTGGAGAGACTGAGTACAGAATGGAAAAAGGTGAGAACAAAGGAGGTAAGTGAAGTGGGGGAGGGATGGGATGTATTTAGGGAAGCAGTGATGGCTTGCGCAAAAGATGATTCTTGCATGAGAAGCGTGGGAGGTGGGTTGATTAGAAAGGGTTGTGAGTGGTGTGATGAAGAACTAAAATCATTAGTGAAAGAGAAGAGGGAGGCATTTGGACGATTTTTGCAGGGAAAAAATGCAAATGAGTGAGAGATTTATTAAAGAAAGAGGCAGGAGGTCAAGAGAAAGGTGCAAGAGGTGAAAAAGAGGGCAAATGAGATTTGGGTGAGAGAGTATCATTAAATTTTAGGGAGAATAAAAAGATTTTCTGGAAGGAGGTAAATAAAGTGCGTAAGACAAGGGAGCAAATGGAAACTTCAGGGAAGGGGGCTAATGGGGAGGTGATAACAAGTAGTGGTGATGTGAGAAGGAGATTGAGTGAGTATTTTGAAGGTTTGTTGAATGTGTTTGATGATAGAGTGGCAGATATAGGGTGTTTTGGTCGAGGTGGCGTGCAAAGTGATAGGGTTAGAGAAAATCATTTTGTAAACAGAGAAGAGGTAGTAAAAGCTTTGCGGAACATGAAAGCCGGCAAGGCAGCAGGTTTGGATGGTACTGCAATGGAATTTATTAAAAAAGGGGGTGACTGTATTGTTGACTGGTTGGTAAGGTTATTTGATGTATGTATGTCTCATGGTGAGTTGCCTGAGTATTGGCGGAATGCTTGCATAATACCATTGTACAAAGACAAAGGGGATAAGAGTGAGCGCTCAAATTACAGAGGTATAAGTTTGTTCAGTATGTTTAGGAAATTATATGGGAGGGTATTGATTGAGAGGGTGAAGGCATCAGATTGGGGAAGAACAGTGTGGTTTCAGAAATGGTAGAGGATGTGTGGATCAGGTGTTTGCTTGAAGAATGTATGTGAGAAATACTTAGAAAAGCAAATGGATTTGTATGTAGCATTTATGGATCTGTCGAAGGCATATGATAGAGTTGATACAGATGCTCTGTGGAAGGTTTTAAGAATATATGGTGTGGGAGGCAAGTTGTTAGAAGCAGTGAAAAGTTTTTATCGAGGATGTAAGGCGTGTGTACGTGTTCGAAGAGAAGAAAGTGATTGGTTCTCAGTGAATGTAGGTTTGCGGCAGGGGTGTGTTATGTCTCCATGGTTGTTTAATTTGTTTATGGATGGCGTTGTTAGTTAGGTGAATGCAAGAGTTTGGGAAAGAGGGGCAAGTATGCAGTCTGTTGTGGATGAGAGAGCTTGGGAAGTGAGTCAGTTATTGTTCGCTGATGATACAGCGCTGGTGACTGATTCATGTGAGAAACTGCAGAAGGTGGTGACTGAGTTTGGTAAAGTGTGTGAGAGAAGAAACTTAAGAGTAAATGTGAATAAGAACAAAGTTATTAGGTACAATAGGGTTGAGGGTCAAGTCAATTGGGAGGTAAGTTTGAAAGGAGAAAAACTGGAGGATGTAAAGTGTTTTAGATATCTGGGAGTGGATCTGGCAGCGGATGGAACCATGGAAGTGGAAGTGAATCATAGTGTGGGGGAGGGTGCGAAAATTCTGGGAGCCTTGAAGAATGTGTGGAAGTCGAGAACATTATCTCGGAAAGCAGAAATGGGTATGTTTGAAGGAATAGTGGTTCCAACAATGTTGTATGGTTGCGAGGCGTGGGCTATGGATAGAGTTGTGCGCAGGAGGATGGATGTGCTGGAAATGAGATGTTTGAGGACAATGTGTGGTGTGAAGTGGTTTGATCGAGTGAGTAACGTAAGGGTAAGAGAGATGTGTGGAAATAAAAAGAGCGTGGTTGAGAGAGCAGAAGAGGGTGTTTTGAAGTGGTTTGGGCACATGGAGAGAATGAGTGAGGAAAGATTGACCAAGAGGATATATGTGTCGGAGGTGGAGGGAACGAGGAGAAGAGGGAGACCAAATTGGAGGTGGAAAGATGGAGTGAAAAAGATTTTGTGTGATCGGGGCCTGAACATGCAGGAGGGTGAAAGGAGGGCAAGAAATAGAGTGAATTGGATCGATGTGGTATACCGGGGTTGACGTGCTGTCAGTGGATTGAATCAGGGCATGTGAAGCGTCTGGAGTAAACCATGGAAAGCTGTGTAGGTATGTATATTTGCGTGTGTGGACGTATGTATATACATATGTATGGGGGGGTGGGTTGGGCCATTTCTTTCGTCTGTTTCCTTGCGCTACCTCGCAAACGCGGGAGACAGCGACAAAGTATGATAAAAAATAAAATATATATATATATATATATATATATATATATATATATATATATATATATATATATATATATATATATACATACATATATATATCCTTTTCCATGGTTCCATCCGCTGCCAGATCCACTCCCAGATATCTAAAACACTTTACTTCCTCCAGTTTTTCTACATTCAAACTTACCTCCCAGTTGACTTGACCCTCAACCCTACTGTATCTGATAACCTTGCTCTTATTCACATTTACTCTTAACTTTCTTCTTTCACACACTTTACCAAACTCAGTCACCAGCTTCTGCAGTTTCTCACAGGAATCAGCCACCAGCGCTGTATCATCAGCGAACAACAACTGACTCACTTCCCAAGCTCTCTCATCCCCAACAGACTTCATACTTGCCCCTCTTTCCAAAACTCTTGCATTCACCTCCCTAACAACCCCATCCATAAACAAATTAAACAACCATGGAGACATCACACACCCCTGCCGCAAACCTACATTAACTGAGAACCAATCACTTTCCTCTCTTCCTACACGTACACATGCCTTACATCCTCGATAAAAACTTTTCACTGCTTCTAACAACTTGCCTCCCACACCATATATTCTTAATACCTTCCACAGAGCATCTCTATCTACTCTATCATATGCCTTCTCCAGATCCATAAATGATACATACAAATCCATTTGCTTTTCTAAGTATTTCTCACATACATTCTTCAAAGCAAACACCTGATCCACACATCCTCTACCACTTCTGAAACCACACTGCTCTTCCCCAATCTGATGCTCTGTACATGCCTTCACCCTCTCAATCAATACCTCCCATATAATTTTTTCCAGGAATACTCAACAAACTTATACCTCTGTAATTTGAGCACTCACTCTTATCCCCTTTGCCTTTGTACAATGGCACTATGCACGCATTCCGCCAATCCTCAGGCACCTCACCATGAGTCATACATACATTAAATAACCTTACCAATCAGTCAACAATACAGTCACCCCCTTTTTTGATAAATTCCACTGCAATACCATCCAAACCTGCTGCCTTGCTGGCTTTCATCTTCCGTAAAGCTTTTACTAACTCTTCTCTTTTTATACATATATATATATATATATATATATATATATATATATATATATATATATATATATATATATATATATATATATATATATATATATATATATATATATATATATATATATATATATATACGCAAGTACATATTCATATTTACTTCCCTTCATATATGTCGGAAACATCATCGCTACCCCATGTTTCAGCGAGGTAGTTCCAGGAAAACAGAAAAAAGGCCACATTTGTTCACATTTAATTTCTAGCTATCATGTGAAATGCACCGTAAACACAGCTCCCTATGTATATCCAGGTCCCATAGTCCCTCCCATGGTTTACCACAGACGATTCCCATGCCATTGTTAAATCCATTGACAGCACGTCGGGCCCGGTATACCACATCGTTCGAATTTACTTTATTCCATGCATGCCTTTCGCCAACCTGTATGTTCAGGCAAGAATCGCTGTAAATCTGTTTCACTCCATCCTTCCACCTCAAATTTGTTCTCCCACTTCTCCATGTTCCCTCCACCTCTGACACATATATCTGCTTTGTCAATCTTTCTTAATTCCTCTCTAAATGTCTAAATCATTTCAACAGAACCTCTTTTGCTCTCTCAACCACACTCTGTTTATTAGCACACATCTCTCTTACCCTTTCATTACTTACTCGATCAAAACTCCTAGCACCACATATTGTCCTCAAATATTTCATTTCCATCACATCCACCCTCCTCCGTACGACCTTATCTATAGCCCTTGCTTTGCAACGATATAACTTTGTTGGAACCACTATTCCCTCAAACACATTCATTTTTGCTCTCCGAGATAACGTTCTCTCCTACCACACATTCTTCATCGCTACCCGAACCTTCGCCCCCTCCCCTTTCCTGTGACTCATTCCCACTTCCATGGTTGCATTCGCTGCTAAGTCTACTCCAAGATATCTAAACACTCCACTTCCTCCAATCTTTCTCTATTCAAACTTACATCCTAGTTAACTTGTCCCTCAACCCTACTGAAACTAATAACCTTGCTCTTATTCACATTTTCTCTCAACTTTCTTCTTTCAAACACATTTCCAAATTCAGTCACTAACTATTTGCAGTTTCTCACACGAATCATCCACTAGAACTGTATCATCGGCAAACAGTAATTCACTCACTTCCCAGGCACTCATCCACAACAGACTGCATACTCGCCTCTTGCATTCACCTCCTTAACCACCCCATCCATAAACAAATTAAAAAACTATGAGGATATCACACATCCCTGCCGCTAACCAACATTCACTGGGAACTTATCACTTTACTCTCTTTCCTACTTGTACACATGCCTTACATCTTTGGTAATAACTTTTCACTACTTCTAGTAACTTTCCTCCCACCCCATATACTCTTAATACCTTCCACAGAGCATCTCTATCAACCCTCTCATATGCCTTCTCCAGATCACATACATTCTTCAAAGCAAACTTCTGAAATCCACACTGCTCTTCCCAAATCAGATGCTCTGTACATGCCTTCACCCTCTCAATCAATACCCTCATATAAAATTTCCCAGGAATACTCAGCAAACTTATGCTTCTGTAATTTGAACAACCACCTTTATCCCCTTTGCCTTAGTACAATGGCACTATGAATGCATTCCACCAATCCTGAGGCACCATACATACACTGAATATCCTTACCAACCAGTCAACAACACAGTCATCCCCTTTTATAATAAATTCCACTGCAATACTATCCAAACCCATCGCCTTGCCGGCTTTCATCTTCCGCAAAGATTTCACTACCTCTTCCCTCGTCACCAAATTAAATTCCCTAACCCTCTAATCTCGTACACCATCCGGACCAAAACGCCATATATCTGCCACTCTATCATCAAATACATTCAACATAACTTCAAAATACTCACCCCATCTCTTTCTTACTCCATCACTATCTGTTATCACTTCCCCACTTGTTCCCTTCACCGATGTTCCCAATAATGATAATCATAATCGTGATAACAATAATAATGATAATGATAAGAACAATGATAATAATAATAATAATGATAATAATATTAATAATAATAATAATGTGTGGATCAGATGTTTGCTTTGAAGAATGTATGTGAGAAATACTTAGAAAAGCAAATGGATTTGTATGTAGCATTTATGGATCTGGAGAAGGCATATGATAGAGTTGATAGAGATGCTCTGTGGAGGGTATTAAGAATATACGGTGTGGGAGGCAAGTTGTTAGAAGCAGTGAAAAGTTTTATCGAGGATGTAAGTCATGTGTACGTGTAGGAAGAGAGGAAAGTGATTGGTTCTCAGTTAATGTAGGTTTGCGGCAGGGGTGTGTGATGTCTCCATGGTTGTTTAATTTGTTTATGGATGGGGTTGTTAGGGAGGTGAATGCAAGAGTTTTGGAAAGAGGGGCAAGTATGAAGTC